>NW_022589728.1:45450018-45828102 GCF_004348235.1 Phoca vitulina
AGAGTATAGGGATAGAGGGAACATTCCTCAAGTTCATAAAATCCATCTATGAAAAACCCACAGCGAATATCATCCTCAATGGGGAAAAGCTGAGAGCCTTTCCCTTAAGATCAGGAACACGTCAAGGATGCCCACTCTCGCCACTGTTGTTCAACATAGTACTAGAAGTCCTAGCAACAGCAATCAGACAACAAAAAGAAATAAAATGTATTCAAATTGGCAAAGAAGTCAAACTCTCTCTTTTCACAGATGACATGATACTTTATGTGGAAAACCCAGAAGACTCCATTCCCAAATTACTAGAACTCATACAGCCAATCAGTAACATGGCTAACATTTTTTAAGCTTTTACTATGTGCTATTATATGAGATGCTTTGTCTTTTTTGATTCTCACAATTCCTGAGATAGTTCTGTTACTATCTCCTTTTTAGAAATAAAGAAACTGATATTGGAGAAATTAATTTGCCCAAGAACTCATAGCTAATGGAGCTAGGAATTGAATCCCATTAGGTCTGACTCCAAAGTTCATGCTTTTATCTTCTGTACTTCTTTGTGGAGAATTTTTAATGTGCCAGAGATGGACTGAATCACCCAGTATGTGTATATTAATTCATTCATTCATTCATGAATTATTCATTCATTCAGCAACTTTCTTTTTGAACATTCACTGTATACACTTTGCCAGGTGCTATGAAAATCCAAAGCTTAGCCAAATGGAAATCATTCCCTCAAGGAATGTGCCTACCGGGGAAGATGTCATGTATAGAAATAACTATAACATGAGGTATACAGTGATAAGAGCTATGAAACAGATTCCCTTTTAAAAAACTGTTGGAGTTCAGAAAAAGGAGAGCATTTCTCCATCTGGGGAGGTGAAAAGGCTCAAAGAAAGGTGGTATTTCATTTGGACCTTGATAGATGGGAAGGATTTAAATATGAGACAATGAGAAATGAAGGGGTGTACAGGTGTTTTAGGCTGCGAGAGAATATAGGAACGAAGACCCAGAGAGGGTAAAGTTAGAAAGAAGTATATCATGGAAAGCAAGAAGGGAGCGAATTTCAAGAAATGGTAGGTAAAAGTGGATTACTATGAATGTGTTACTTGTACTCATCACTAAACAGAACATACCCTTCTCTTTCATCCCCGTCAGCCTCTTACGCATATCCATTTTGTTCCCCTTTTTCCCAGTAAGC
Source organism: Phoca vitulina (assembly GCF_004348235.1). NCBI lineage: Eukaryota > Metazoa > Chordata > Mammalia > Carnivora > Phocidae > Phoca > Phoca vitulina. The sequence goes on from NW_022589728.1 coordinate 45,451,214, forward strand.
ATCTCTCCATACACGGATGCTCAAATCCCTCTTTAAAGAAAAGAAACTGTTATGGGTGGAGAGGTAAAATTTATCCCATTGAAAGACTAGGAATCACTTATTTAGAAAAGAAAGGTTAAGGAGAAATCTATTCATTCAGGAATCTTCTGTTAAGATCCTTTCTGTCCCAGGGTGCCTGGGTGGCTCAGTCATTAAGCGTCTGCCTTTGGCTCAGGTCATGATCCCAGGGTCCTGGGATAGGGCCCAGCATAGGGCTCCCCGCGTAGGGTCCCCCCAAGTCGGGCTCCCCCTCCTGGGGTGTCTGGGTGGCTCAGTCGTTAAGCGTCTGCCTTCGGCTCAGGTCATGATCCCAGGGTCCTGGGATCGAACCCAGCGTCGGGCTCCCTACTCAGCGGGAAGCCTGCTTCTCCCTCTCCCACTCCCCCTGCTTGTGTTCCTGCTCTCTCTCTGTCTCTCTCTCTCTGTGTCAAATAAATAAATAAAATCTTAAAAAAAAAAAAAAAAAGATCCCTTATGTCCCAAAAACTGTTCGATGCTAAGAAAATTTTTTTAAATAATGTGTCATTTTTGCATCAAGATCTCAGAGTTGACTAAAGGAGACAAACATGTAAATAGGGACTTGCAAAGTGTTATGAGTTTTATGATAGAGGAGTGTGTTAGATATAGAAGTGACACAAAGGAGGCAGCGACCAGCTCTGAGGATGGTAATTCGGGAAAGCTTCCGAAAGAAAAGGCACACCTGAGCCCAGTCCTTTTTTTTTTTTAAGACAAATGGAATTAACTCACATGTTCTATTTTAAAGCTTTTTTTTTTTAATTTAGTGATATATCTTGGATGCCTTTTGTGTTAGTATATATAGATATTCCTTATTCGTTTTAATGGTTGTATAGTAATCCATTCTATAGATCTGCCTGTGATATTTAATCCCCTATTAATGGATATTTGAGTCATTTCTAATTTCTTACTAATACACCCAGTGCTGAAATAAATACACACTTACATTGGAATCTCTGTAAATAGATTCCTAGGCATATACTTCCAAGCATTTAATAGATATTGCCAAATTACCCTCCAAAAATATTGGGTGGAAATGCTTAATCCCACACCTGTGCAGAAATTGGAACTGTCAGTTCTTAAAATTGCCAGAGTAATAAATTTAAAATATTATGTTATTAACTTAAATTTGAATTTAAGTATTAGTGAAGTTGAGTATCTTTTCATGCTTACTGGCCAGTTACTTTTGTTTTTCTGTGAACTAATTACTGTCAGAGTCTGCGAATTTACCATATGCAAGCTAATGAATCAGCCCTCTAGTGTTTCATGGCTTCTGGCAGAGGACATAAGACTCATGGGTCAGAAACAAAGAACACTATTACTCCGGGCGCAAGTAACATGAGCACCATGTTTGCATTGGTTCCTCTTGCCCCCAGGTCCCACGCGGGCAATGCAGAAGGGCCCTCAGGGAGATGGTATGCATGCAGTAAGTATGTGGCACAGCCAAGGAGCATGGAGCTCGCCACATCCACCCCCTTTAGAGTGAATCTGCTCTTTGTCCTGGAGAGAGACTTTCCCACATCCCTCAAGGTTGTTCTCTGTAAACACAACCTAAGAACTAGCCCCAGTTAACAGCTTTCAGGGTCTTGCATCCTGTTCATACCTAGCAGTAACATGCAGGGAAGTTCAGGGCCCATGGCTAATTGCCTTTTCCAACATCTTCCTTTTCTTATTTTTCTGTATGCTTATTTATCATTTTCTCATTGATTTGTAAGCACTGTCTGCTACCACAACAATTATTCCTGGATCTATCATTGAATATCACTTATCCTACCCTAGTTTGCCTTTTTTATTTAATTTGATTTTATCCACTGTAGTTTTGTGGGGGGTTTTTTCTTCAATGGGTTTCATGCCATACTTATAAAAAGCTGCCCTATTATGATAAAGATGTTAACCGATTTTTTTTCTCTTATGCTTTCAGTTTGGGCCTTTAACATTTTGATCCTTTTGGAATCTACTTTCATGTAGGAATGATGTAGGGACCCATTTTGGTTTTACCAAATGGCTAGACAGTTCTTGCAACCACATTTCCTGTCTCTCCCTACTTGTTTGAAATGGTATCTTCCTTACAAACTAAAACTTATCTGTACTTATATCTTATACTATTTTTTATTCTATTTCTTTTAATCTATTTGTAGGCTACTACTCAAACCTTATCTTTTAACTGCCATAGCCTTATAATACACTTAACACCTGGTAGAATTTGTTCCTCCTTTTTTCTCTTTTATTTAAAAACTTTCTTGGCTGTTTTCACATATTATTCTTGAATGGGTCTTTTAAAATAAAGTAGGCTAGAGGGGAGGATGGTGGGGGAATAGGTTAGCCTGCTGATGGGTATTAAAGAGGGCACGTTCTGCATGGAGCACTGGGTGTTATACGCAAACAATGAATCATGGAACACTACATCAAAAACTAATGATGTAATGTATGGTGATTAACATAATATAATAATAAAAAAAGGTAGGTAAACAGGGTGAATATAACTATGAAAAGAAATTCTAAACTGTCTTCTACAGACTTATCCCTTTTTAAGTCTTATTCATGTTATAACTTCTATGGTTTAATTTACATTTCAACAAATATAGAACTGTATCATAGTTTCTATTTGCAACTTCTAAAATCTTCCTTATTTTAACATAGATTCCGTGTAGTTTGGAATACTGGGATGAACTCCAGAAGGTTTTTGTTGCATTTCAAGAATTCAGTCTGTCTGAAAGCAAAGTGTGTGAACTGCAGTTGCCGGATATCAATCTTGTGAGTGACCAGAAGAAACTGGTATCCTCGGATCTTTGGAGAATTGTCCTGAACAGCAGTCAAAATGGTGCTGATGACCAAAGGTAACTCGACGAAAAATGAAATAGTGACATTATACTGGGAAACAGTCATCAAGTCCTCGTATCTAGTGACCCCTCTCTTAGCCGGATCTCAGCTGGCTAGCAGCTGCATCTGTGTGAACTACAGATGAGAACTAGGACATAAGACAAGCTGATATAGCAAAGTCTGAGTACAAAAAATCCTGTGTTGTATGCATAATATAGCCCTGTGAGCCCTCACAGTAAGAACCTGTTCCTTAAGTATAAAAACAAAAAGTGCAAAAAACAAACTACCAAAAAAAAATCGAGTCATCCTAAACAAAAAATATAAAGAAAAGAACCATTAATTCCTCAACAGATTCTTTTTTTTTTTTTTAAGATTTTATTTGTTTATTTGACAGGAGAGAGGGAACACAGGCAGGGCGAGTGGGAGAGGAAGAAGCAGGCTTCCTGCTGAGCAGGGAGCCCAATGCGGGGTTCGATCCCAGGACCCTGGGATCATGACCTGAGCAGAAGGCAGACGCTTAATGACTGAGCCACCCAGGCACCCCAATTCCTCAACAGACTCTGAATGACACAGTAAACAATATATGTTAATGATAACCCTGGAGCATTAAGAGAGAGGTTAAATAAATTGTATTGTCTCCTTCTAAAAAGATAAATTTTGGAAATATTTCTTTCTTAAGTGGTTTTATTTTTTTCTCAGAGATTTTATTTATTTATTTGAGGGAGAGAGCACAAGGTGGGGGAGGAGTAGAGGGAGAGGGAGAAGCAGACTCCCTGCTGAGCAGGGAGCTGATGCAGGACACCATCCCGGGACCCTGGGATCATGACCTGAGCCGAAGGCGGATGCTTAACAGAATGAGCCACCCAGGCGCCCCTCTTAAGTGGTTTAAAAAAAAACTTTAAAAGACCTCTAGACATTAGAAAAACTTGGCTAACCAAAATGACTTCTATCCAAAGGATTTCTAGATAGCTCTACATTGTATTTGGCCATAATGAATCCCTAGAGCTGTAGACTTCAGGTGTTCTGTATCATGTCCCCACAACTTCCTGTCCCACACCTCCTACAGGATGTCTGGTTAGTGGCAAAAGAGGGCCAGACTATCCCTATTTTCAATGTTTGCCTGCTTGATACATCCACTAACAAGAGTAGAAAAAAAATTGGCTTCAGTAACCTATTCTTCAGCACGTCTTCTCATTTACATATCCCTACTGGTTAAGCCTTTCTGTTCATGCTCCCACAAAAGACAAGAAAAAGATACTAAACCACAGTCAGTGGAATAGTTTTCTTGGGTCATATGATAATGCATGTACCATGGGCTCAGGCCCATCTTGTTGTCTATCACTCTCAATGTCCTGCTTTCCAGTTCTCCTGATGAACTGGCTTTAGCATTATCTTACTCCTTTTATATAATCCCTCCTTTTCTCTCCCCAAACAACATTCTGGCACTAACAAAGAGAAAAAACATCCATCATTCATAACATCCACAAATCAACTGTTTTCTCTTTTCTGTGTTACTTTTATTTTTGCCCATGACTGTATGTATACCTTCACAAGGTTATAATCATAGCACATCATTTCATGTTCTGATTCCTACTTTATATTATAAAGAGTTGTGAATGCTTTCTCTTTCTTTTTATTAATAATACTATATGTTCATTGAAGAGCATTTGGAAAATAAAGAGCATGCCATCACCCATGGTCATATCACACTGATAACCTCTTTAACATTTTAACAGTAGCCTCACAGTCTTTTTCAGTGATTACTTCGTGTGCTTAATAATAATATGTTTTATACTTTATATATCCTATTTCTAGGTCATGTGGCTCTTCAAGAATAATTACCTTCCTTTTTTATATTACCTACTGATTATAACTAGCAAAAATATATTAGAGGAGTGGGATTTTAATTTCACTTATATGTGGAATGCAGCAATGAAAAGAATACCCATCCCGTGAGGAGTTAGCAAATGCATAGGAAGATTGCCTATTCTAAGCACAGGTTACCTAGTCAGAAACCAGGAAATCTCAGAAAACAGAGCTGTAAGTAACAAAAATGTTTTTAATCTGAGTTTCATTAATAGTATCAAGTTAGAAATCATTTCTTGATTCTAATTATGAAAGAATGCATTTTCAGCATTGAAAGAAGCATTTTCGACAAGGTTAATTCCTCTGAATCTGAAACATTCATAAAAATTACTTTTGTGGTAAGCTTAGCACTACAGAAACGTGGAACCTTTAGGGAATGGAAATTTATGCAGACAATCAAATTCAGGCAATTTTTCACCAAGCTTTTGACATTGTAATCACAGATCTTTTGTCCTCACCTGGGATTTTTCAAGTTACCTAATATTTCACAACTGATCTTGCTTTGTTTGACATTAACCATTTTTCAGATAGAATTTGATATTTATGAAATTAAATTTAAAGAGTTGGTTTAAAAGTCAACTTCATAAGACCCTACTAAGACACTTTTCAAAAGGGACAGTAAATAAATTTTTTCCAATTTCTAGAAAGAAAACATTAGTGCTTCAATAATATGTCAGCATTTCATGCAGAAGGAAAACTGCTGCAGTTAGCTCCAGTATATTCTGTCATGAGAAATTTAGAACTGGACAAAAACCTGATGCTTTTATGATTAGAGAGTACCTTATAAGTAATATTCTCAGTGGTTTGAAAAGGATATGCATCAGACTGTTGTGCATTCCAGGAAGAAAGTTCATAAAAATAAGTCCTATGAAGCTTAATCTTAATAAGAAAAAAGAGGAAGAAAAAGCAAAGAGCATCTTGCCCACAATTGGCATAAAGTTGCAACAGGGTAGGGTAGCTCAGTGGTAATGGCATCACTGTATGTATGTAAATACAAGCACTATTTAATAGAGAATTCCAAGTTAGAAGACCTGGATTTAAGTCCTGGCTTCATCACCAACCAGGTATTTGGCTTTGAGAAACTGATTTCTAAGCTGAAGCCTTAAGGAATGAATGGGAGCTAACCGGTCCAAAGGGTGGCAGGTAGCCTTCATTACAAAGGACTGGAGACAAAAGAGCCAATCTTTTAAACCTTAGTCTGTTTATCCCATACAGGTATATTATCTTTAATTCAATGCCTGTGTATTTGTAATAATTGCATCCCACCATCTTTAACCAGTGGTTTGCCTGATCACATGAAAAGGAATGATTGGTAATGATTGGTTTTTTTTGAAGGTAGCATTTGAAGTAGAGTAATTTCAAGCTTAGTTTCCACTACAGTATTGACCTTTTAGGAGACTTCTCCTATTTGCTGCATACTGGACTGGAGGCAAGAGATACAGCTTTTAAGCCCTGATCAAGATATCCATTTCAGCTATTTATCTTTAATCTCATCATGTATGTATTTGCCCATGCCCATTGCTTAAGCCTAAATAAATCCCCCTTTTCAGTTAGGTCCTGACAAGGAACAGAAGGCAAACTCAAACTTGAAGATTATAGAGAGTTTAATGAAAGGACTATTTACAGAAATGTGGGCAGGATTGAGGGATGGTACAGAACCCTCGGGCTAGGAATCCTGGGGAACCATCCCATTCTTAGGCCTGAAGGAGCCAGGGGAATACATACCCTCACTCCACTGTCCTCTCAGAGGACAAAGCAGCTTGTTGGTACAGTCCAGCAGCAGAGAAGAGGATGGGGAAGGGGAGAAAGTGTGGATCTAGTGAGCAAACAGAAGGTAGCCAGCAACTACACACTCTATTTGGAATATATAGTTTCTTACCCAGTAACTGGCCCTACAAGGAAAAAAAGGGAAACAAAGTGGTGGGCCCAACTCTCAGGTTTTGGGCCACTCTCCTAGGTTCCCTGGGTTTGGAATCAGTTTGATGCCTTCTGATGGACCAGAACAACCATCTCATTTGTTTCCCCACACCCCTTACCCTCACGCCAAATGACTAAATCCTAGAAGTGTGTGACTTTATAAAGTTATACACATTACAGGCAACTATCATGTAACACAATAATAACTGCAGATCTTGATATATAGGTTCAGTTAACTTTATTACCAGTTGATAACGCTCAGCTGTGTTCGGCTGTGTCAGATCTTTGGTGGTTTGTTGTGCATATTCATGGGCATTTCTCACAACATTAGAACATGTGAAAGCAGATGACTTACAAGGACTTTTTATCCCCACGCCCCGAATGGTGGTCAATAGAAGAAGGCGTCTTAGAAAAACAAGTGGCTTAAGGGTGCTCTTCCTTCACGCAATGAAAATTGAAACTCTGGTGGGATTTTTGGAGTACTTTCATTTTTGGATATGCCACAACAAAGTATTCTCTCCTACTCCCTAAAGATCTTATAAAAGAAGCCCCCATCCACTCATATTTGGTAATCTTTGAGACAGTGGTCAACAGCTTTTTTTTTTTTTTTCAAAGAGGAGATGCTTTTCATTTTTCGAAGCCTTGATTCTTGCATAGATAGACAGCGGAGGAATTAGACGAAGAGCATCATGATGATCAAGTCTCTGGATTGTTTCTCTTCTCTCCACCAGTTGAACTTTCTCTTACCAAGAAGATGACTGTCGCCTCCAAATACTCTTCCCTTCCATTTGGCTGCTTGGATGTGTACTTTTAGATGTACCTAAATTTGTTGAGTACCATTTTTAAAACTGTTGATTTTCATAAACCATTTAGGTGTAAACCAGAATATTTTTTACCGGGGATAAACCTGAGTTTTGCCTTCTCTACCTTGGGTAGAAGGGATGCTTGTATTTTTCCCCAAGTGTCTTTTTGAAGCCTTTTACTATTTCCTTTTAGTTGATGATTGAACTCTATGTAACACCAGGAGTTGGTCTTCTGCCAGCAAGTCCTTTTCCATGTACACATTCCCTAAAATAATCAGTTTTCCTCGGGGCTCACCTAAATTTCTAGGCTGATGATATTAAAATGACTCAGAAGTCTCTGTATCATGGTGCTTAGTCTGTGAACTGTGGAAGATTCTCTCTTTTTAAAGTCAGATATACGGGGCGCCTGGGTGGCTCAGTTGGTTAAGCGACTGCCTTCGGCTCAGGTCATGATCCTGGAGTCCCGGGATCGAGTCCCACATCGGGCTCCCTGCTCGTCAGGGAGTCTGCTTCTCCCTCTGACCCTCCTCCCTCTCATGCTCTCTGTCTCTCATTCTCTCTCTCTCAAATAAATAAATAAAATCTTTAAAAAAAAAAAAATAAAATAAAGTCAGATATAAAGGAGTCCTTTACCTGAGGGCCTGTTTAAGCCTGTTGTGTTTGTTTAAGCCATGGATTACAACCCAATTAGTGGGTCATGAAATCAATTTAGCAGGTTGTAGCTGGAATTTTTTTAATAAAATAAAAAAATATTGGTGTGAGGCGAACGTGATAACCACTACACTACGGAAACAATAAAAAAATATTGGTTTGAAAAGGACAAATATTGTATAATTCCACTTATATGAGATACCAAGAGTAGCAAATTTTTAGAGACAGAGTAGAATGGTGTTCATCAGGGAGTGGGGGAGAGGGGGATGAGGAGTTCTTGTTTAAGGAGTATAGAGTTTGAGTGCAGGAAGATGAAAAACCTCTGGAGATGGGGACACTGATGGTTGTATGACAGTGCGGATGTACTGAATGCCACTGAACTGTGCACTTGGGTTAAATAGTAAATTTATGTTATCTATATATTTATGACAATTTTTAAAATATCAGCGTGTGTCATATTTTTAGTAAACCTGCCTCCCCCCCCCCCACTCGTTTTATATGTGACCTAGAATACAATAAAAGTGTATTTTTTACTTTGGGTTAGAGTTAAAGCATTTAAAAAATGGTGATTCTAAGGACTAGAGAGGACTTGGTGCAAGAGACAGGCATCCTCCCGTCTTCTCTTAACGGTGCAGCTCTCTCCCAGAATGGACAGAGCAGTGTTTTTGCAGTAGGCAGGAGGGAGATTAGGTGAACCAGTGTTGAGAATCCATGCCACAGTGAGATGAATGTCAGTGTGATATTACAAGACCCATCTTAGGCCTAAAGGCAATCACCAACAATTAATGTTGAACTGCGTGACCAGTATGGTACCCTGTTTACCAGCCAGAAAAAGAGGGATGGCACTTTTTTCAGTTAATGAGTGTTAGATATTATACTGAACAGTTCGTATGCAGCATCTCCTTTAATACTCAAAGAGTTGTTCAATTACTGTACTCATTTTACAGATGAAAAAAAATGAGATTTAGCCAGGTGGTAATACAATTTGCTGAAGATTATAATATAAATGATAGAAGTGCAAGTATCTTCACTAGGTTCTTTCACCCAGTTATTCTCTGCTTAATCTCTCTGCTGTATTTTGCTGTATTATAAAAGCCTTCTTACTATGGAGGGATCCAGAGAAAAGCTCAAGCCTTCATCAGTTAAGTCAGATTGTTGGGTACCTGCACTGCTGTAGGGGTTCACCCGAGAATGGCCCCAGGAGTGAATCTTCAAGGATTGTGCCTGGGTCCCAGCGATGCCTATTAATCAATCAAAACACAGACTTACTAAAATACTCGCTGTTTAAAGAGTTGATACCCATCTATAGGCACCCCTCTATAGGACAGTTGGTAAGTTACCTTTTGGCTAAAATGCAGATATGGATATGTAAAATTCCTGCCATATTTTCCACTTTTTAGAATATTTCCAGGAATTTGAGTTTCCATTAGGATCTTAGGGATAGTTCAACTAACTACTGAATCTTGAGTTCTGTGTATTATTGTTTGAGAGGTGTTACCCCAGGAGCTACCACTTTTACTTTCTTCTCTATTTCTGCTGATTACACCTCATAAATTATGTTTTTCCTTTTGACATCTGGATCAGAGTTCATTGTACCTGATTAAGGAAATTATGCAAACATAGCTGCTCTAAGTGTCCCTAGCCAGGGTCATCCCTCTCCTATTTATGACTGGTTAGCTCTATTACACTTACATCTTTTTAGTCCTGGTGTAAGAGGTAAGCATATATATGCTGCTTTTAAAATGATATGTAATGATGATCAAATTAAGTTGAGTATCGAAAAACTATCATTTTACTGATTCAAAATACATTTAAAGTATATTCAGTTTGTATACACCGTATTAATTTTGTGGTTAAGAAATTTTAATTTTGGTATGACTAATTTTTTAGTAAGTCTGAATTTTTAAATATAGCTTAACTCAACAACCATTTTAGTTAGGATTTTAAGATTGAAAGAATATTTCTAACTACTTGAGTCTGTTAACCATAAAGCCAAAAAAATCTCTTTTTAAAAATTTATATGTATATTTAACGTAGGAAACTAAAGAATTAATCAATTTGTTATTAATAAAAATTATAGCACATACTCCTGTTTTAGCAGCCTTTTTCAATATGTTATACTATCTGCTACTCTCCAGATAGAAAAATAAATCTTGGAAAATCTCAAGAGTGTCAAAAATTATAGTTGGCAAGAAAAATGCTTCAGATAAACACCTCAAATTGTGTACTCACTGTTTTAAAACTGATCTCATAGAACTCTCTCCTGGATTTTTAATAATATTTTGACTTGGGCGCCTGGGTGGCTCAGTTGGTTAAGCTACTGCCTTCGGCTCAGGTCATGATCCTGGAGTCCCGGGATTGAGTCCCACATCAGGCTCCCTGCTCGGTGGGGAGTCTGCTTCTCCCTCTGACCCTCCCCCCCCCCCATGCTCTCTCTTTCATTCTCTCTCTCTCTCTCTCAAATAAATAAAATCTTTAAAAAATAAATAAATAAATAAATAATAATAATAATAATATTTTGACTAACATTGTACCCTATTTCTAACAACTTCTGAAAGTAGTTTAAATGTATAAAACACATGTACAACTAATACATTTTGCTCTTTCTGAATAAATACAAGTTTTAATTTTACCTAGTCGATGAAATCTGTTATTTGTAACTCCACAGATAAATTCCTAGAAGGCTATTTAAATTAGTATGCCCATTTATAGAAGCTTTAGCATATACTTAGATGCATTCCTTGCACATAACATTTAATCAGTAACAAATTGCCCCACAGTTTGTATTTTCTTTGTAGGCACTGGAGATTTACTAACATTGCAGTAAATACCACCATATAACTATAAACGTCTTAAAAGTGTAATACTCAGTAAACGTGTTGGAATGCTTCTAGCTTTCATTTTCACCAGCCTTTTCACAACCTCTTTCAAAACTTAGCTGAAGATTCACACTCTGACTATCCCACGTGATGCACCTCACGCCATCCTGAGTTCCTCTTATGTTTCTACTCTGGCAGCACTTCCGACCTTCCTGTACCTGGGTGGTGGTTCTATTTGATGATGTTTCTAAATGTCTACATATTTTATATCATCGGTTAGATGGTGATATAAAACCAAGGATTTATTTCCCTAGTTTTTCCTGTCATAGTTCTCCCTAGGATACTGTAAATCAGTGTTTCTTCTCTAGGCCCCTCAGGGACTTGGAAGCCAGGCTCCCATCGCTCTAGAACAAATTTCGGATTTGGAAAGAAGAGGGCAGAGGATGATGAGAGAGAATGGGGCAGCGTCTATTCGGTGGTCCGCGGTCACCAGAATGTCCCTTGCGCCATCCCACTCCCCAGTTCCCATGATGCCTCGGCTAGCACTGAGGCCAGGCAGCACGTTTCACACGCACATCAGCAGCTGCCATGTACCAGCTTCTTCCCTCCTACAGATGCCTTCACTGTGCCTTTTAATGAGATTTTACTTGTTTAAAATGGCAGTAGGAGGATGGGCAAGTGAATAGAGGACCCATGCAGTGTAACTGTCCATGGGACTTTGGTTCTTCTGGACGTGGTCGTAACTTTTATGGCACCTAGTACAGTATTTAGTGAGTCTCCAGTAAAGAGGATTGACTAACTCATGGCCCTGTGGATATGGACAATCTGGAGAAGTAAAACAAAGTGAAACATTTTATGGTGACGCTGAAAGTATTGGGTTTTGTTTTGTTTTGTTTTAAATTTTATTATGTTATGTTAATCACCATACATTACATCATTAGTTTTTGATGTAGTGTTCCATGATTCATTGTTTGCATATTGGATTTTTAAACAGCAGAGTCATACTCCAAATTGTGTTGGTCTTAAACTAATAGGAGAACAAGTTGTCCATAAATTGCATGAGATGAAGATGGAAGAAAATTGGGTTGGAGGTAGGTCAACACGACCTGGGGTTTGAGGAATCCTTTGAAATTTTTCTGCTAATAACTTATAGACAATAATCAACATGAACTTAATTTTTAAAAACAACTAGTTTGTGTGAGTCAATACAGACGATTTCATGATAATATATTAACTATAGGATTATCGGTGCTAGCTTTAAAAACCCTTATAGAAAGACATTTTACTTATACGGTATTGGGAAATCTAGGTCATTGATCTTCTTTTATTATTTATTTCCCATAGCTCTGCAAGTGAATCTGGTTCTCAAAGCACTTGTGACCAACTTGTAACTCCAACAGCCCTGGCTGCCTGTACCAGAGTCGACTCCTGTTTTACCCCATGGTTTGTCCCATCTCTTTGCCTTTCCTTCCAGTTTGCTCACCTGGAGTTCCATCTTTGTCATCACCTTGATCAACTAGGCACAGGTATTCTTTCCTTTAGCATCTGAATAGCATCCACTTAATACTTACTGTCTTTCATGAGTGTTCTCAAGACACATTTCATCAATTTTTGCCCAGAAGTAAAAAGGCGTGGAAGGGTTTTTATTCTGTGTATTGCAGTATTACTGATGTTTTAAAGTGCTGTGATTGCTAATCACTTCCACTACCCAAAGCTCTTTCCCTACTGACTACCACCCATGTGGTGGTGGAAATTTTTAGAAGAGGCATTCATTTCCCCTAACAATGAGCACTGGCAAAATTATTCTGAAGCTGACTTCATCTAACAGATGTACCCCTTACTTTTGAACCATCATATGGACCTATAATATAAATTACCAGTACTATTGAACTGACATGATTTTGCATGCTTCCTAATAAGAATTTTCAAGGAAGTTACAAAGATTGCAGGTTTTACTGTTATTCCAGTTAGGATCTTTTTAAAAGAAATACATCTGTTTCTGTTCTGTGTCCTGAGCTACTACATTAATGATGGATAGATTCCAAAAGTATTCGATATTACCTGATTTCAAAAGCATGAATACATTCTACAAAGGATGGGCAAATTCTCCAGAAATTTAAAGGACTGTCATTTTTACAAGTTGGTAAGGTAGAAGATTAAATTTTCCCACCACCGAAAGTGGTCTTTTATAAATTTGCCAATGTTACATGAATAATTACTCCTAAAAGTCTATACCAAATGTTTCCTAGTTAGTACATTTTTATTCAGGTTTTCAACCTAACATGTAATGGAAAAAGGGAAAAAAAATCAGATTTAAAAAATCAGATTAAAACTAAACACAGCTGCTGTTAAGCATCTTGCCTTTTCAGCAAAAAATGGAATTCAACCTGCTTTTTCTAACTCTTTTCGAGTCATGTTTTTGTTTTTGAGATTTGGTTGGTAGATACAGAGCATTTCATAAAACTCTCCTTCGATATTTGCCTCCTCTTCATTTTATCTGTTGTCTTCTGTGATCAAATTTTTGTCTGTGAAAGTGAAGGTGAACTTTAGACAATAGATGTTTGAGGCATGCTGATTGAACAAAACCGGTTTGTTGGCAAATATCAAATGGTAATTCAAATAGTATAACGCCTTCAAGAGAGTGTTTGCGTTTATTTAACTGCAAATAGCGAATTCGGTAACCTTTAAAAGTGAATAATTTAAACGTCATCTCTTTATTTCCATAAAATATTGGCTCATCTCAATTGCTGTTTTTTCCTGTTTGTTTTCTCAACAGCTCCGCCGCAATACCTACAGCCATTTATTTCCGATAAAAATGTGCCATCTGAACTAGAATACATGATTATTTCCTTCAAAGAACCGCACGTGTATCTCCGGCAATGGAACAATAGTCCTGTGTGTCAGGAGATCCGGTTCTCAGCTCAAGCAGACTGTAAACTTCTCGAGTGCAGAAATGTCACGATGCAAAGCATGGTGAAACCCTTCAGCATCTTCGGGCAGTTGGCCATTTCCCGTGACGCAGGAGAAAAGCTGCTTGACTGCACCATCGTAGTGGACTCTATCTTTGTCAACTTTGGGCAACATGTGGTTCATTCTCTAAACACTGCAGTACAAGCTTGGCAACAGGTATGCACATCCTAGAACAGTTTACAGTTTGTCTGCATGTGATCTTTTACTAGGCACTCTATGTTATCACTTCTAATAGTAAGCGAAGCACAAACGAAAATGTGAGAGGATGAAGAATTTGATGGGCACCATAATATTTGGGGTTTTCTCTGTTTAGCAAAGTGATGCATGTTATTTTTAAAAGCTTTGGAGAATATGGGTTCTCTACACATGCATAGGAGACCATGCCCACATTTTTGTGACTAATGTACCACATCTGTGTGGAAAGTAACGTATTCCCAGAAATTTTTTCCAAGTATTATGGCTTTCCTTTGCCAAAGCTTCAACTTAGTTATGTATCAGATTGTCTAAGCATCCATTGCAGAAATGAAGAACCTGTGTGAGCCTTGCTGATAGTAAACATTTCATCTTTTCAGAGGGAAAAAGCAGCGAGAAGAAATATGCAAATCCAACAAGTCTTAGTCTTTCCCCCTATTATCATTCTGCCATTTTTTAATCAGTTGAAGACTCTCGATCAATAATTTTTTCCTTTCATCTCTTGCCAGAAATTAGCCATATCAAACAAGGGGATGAAGTGTAAGTCTGTGCTGCGTGGCGTATTTAAAATGGGGAACCTGTCCATGCGGCTAGCATGAAAATAATTTCACAGAATGTTTGGATAATACTTTGCTCCTCAATTTAAGAACAAATCACTTCTGCTTCCACACTGATTTTCAGTGTAATATTGTATTTCCATCAAGTTTGTGTTGCTATTAAAGCTGGGACACCCCCCCCACTTCTGTATATACTACCTGCATTTGTGTGGAGCTGGCCCCCCAGGAGAAATGGTCCTTCGTCCTGCGCTGACCTCATGTGGAGACAGGCCAGGGTGGGGGGCACGGGAGGGGGGCTCTGAGTTCTCTAACTTAAGAATTTTTATGGGAATAAACTCTTTTCTTTATATGCATGAAGACCTATATAAGACTAAGGAATTAATTACCTAACATGGCACTACAATAGCAAAGGGAAAGAAGATAACACATCTGTTTTTTATTTTAAAATTCTTTTTTAAGGGCATTCCATGGTTTTCTTGTTGCAGAGGACATGCGTAAAATAAGAGCTAGTGTGATCTAAATCTTTGCAGCTGGTTCGAATAGTGATGTGAAAAAAACCTCCATGGCTCCAATTTCTGTTTTTTGTCATATTTTGAACAATGCATTTAATAAAAAACAAACCTAGAAAACATAAAAGAGTCATTGATAGAGCATTTAAACCCAGGATATTTTTGTCTTGGTATCAGGGCCATTCTAAGAGGACTCATGTGTAGCAACTACTGCAAAATGGCCTTCAGAAATGTCAGTTTCCTCCCAGGGTAAAAATATTCTCTTAGACACAGCTATACGTATAAATAAAATACGGTGCATAAATATTTAAATGTTTTAAACCACATCAGAGTGCCAATGACTGACTGGCTAACACAGTGCCTTGAAGGAATATTCTGAGTTTTTTTTAAAAATGGAATTGTATATTTGATTAACTAGAGCCATATGTCACGTAGCATATTGCTGACAGGTACATTCTATGAATAGTTGATTCTGATTTATACAGGGATTTGGCAATGTTAACATGAGCCACAAGAGGATATACTTCTGTAATTGTTGCTGTAATTTTCTTGTTTCCTCCCATGTCAAGGGTACTTGCCACCAAGTTTTAATGTGGTAGGCATCTAACCCTATGCATTCTAAAGTAAATACAAAAATGCACTACTTTGAAATTAACGGACATTTGACATTGAAATGGGTTTATAGAGGGTTATTAAGTTCATTGTTTCTAAGATGTTCTGAATGTGGTTTATTCCCTTAGTGGGGAAGATTAGTTTCCTAAGCTTGGAGGTTATTGTGTGTACAGTGCTCATATGCAGTCTAATTATTGCCGATGAGAAATATGAATTTAATAAGCCAGATAAGTTATTCAAGTTTTCCGCATACTTTTATTGGATTCATATCTGAGACAAGTCATTTGTATCCAGTGTGGATGGACTAGACAGTTGAAGCATGAAACAATTTGACCTTTCACCTTTAGGTCACAGGCTCAAGATTAACAGAAGCCTTCATCAGTGTCTGATTTCTCTGGCCATAGATTTTTTTTTTTTTCTCTTTTGCACATGATTAATGTTTTGTGAAACCAGATTAAGGACGCAAAATGCCACTTGCAATTTGCTTTATATTTCAATACCATATCCCCACATTTGGACAAAATAACATGTAAAGAGGATTTTTATTTAAAAATGAAGGTCTTGCTCATGTGTCTTATCTTACACCAGAATGACGTCTGTCTCTGTTCAGTTGCAAGTGCCTATACAACACTCCAGCACAAATCTTAAATGTAGATATGCCATCTTTTAATTACAAATCTGAGTGAGCACCCTGAGACTTAGACTATATGATGTCATATAAAATGTGTATGAACTGTTTTATAATACACCGAAATTTAAGACACTCCGAGAAATGCTTAAACTTATTACGGTTATAATGAACTCCACAGATGAAGGAACAGTAGAGAAACAGTTCTCTGAGGACTTTGAGTATTCTTTAGAAAAATGTAAACAACCCCCTCGTGTTCTTTCATTTACATTTTTCTAAAACACTCATCATTTATTAAAGGTCAGTTTTTGGAGATGAGGAAAGTAATATGATTTTTTTTCCCTACTCAAGCCCTATCTGGTAACTTAACCTCTGTGTTACCAGCAGATTGATCCCAATTTATTATGAAAACTGAATTTCAGTCTCAGGACATCTAACTGGGAGTTTGGAATAATATCCCTTTTTCCATGTTTGTACTCTTGGACTTAAAGGAGACAAAAATGTTTATAAGGAGAGGTAGTTTATGTTGATTATATAATGGCAAATGGAAAAATCTCATCAAAATAATTATACACTGTGACTCCAGTTTGATTAAAGGTTTATAAACCTTTAAATATGTAAGACATATAAGATAGGATTAGATAGGATAGACTGGAATAGAAACAGGCAGGACACTTTGAAGAGAAAAATTGCTAGAACAAAATCCACCAAAATATTAACAGCAGTTATTTGAGTGTAAAATTAGAGACTTAAAAAAATACATACTTCCTATATTTTCTAATTTTTCTACTTTGAACATGTATTCACTTATAATTTTAAAAATTAAATTTACTCCTGTATTTGTTTCATAAGTGTTTATCCGGTCCCTATATGTCAGGCATTATGCTGAGTACTGGAGATAAACTGGTAAATAACACAGACCTGGTTCCTGCCCTCATGCAGCATGGACTCTAATGATGGAGACAGGAGTGAACCCAGAATCAAACAAATAATTTCTTAGTCCCAGGAGGGAAAGTGAAATAGTAGAGTGTGATGTGAGCATAAAATAGGGGGATGTGACCTGCTCTGGGGGTGCTCCCAAAAGGCTCCTCAGAAGAAGTGACCTGAAAACGGGAACCTGAGTGTAAGTAGAAAGAAGTTAGTCAAGTGTGAAGGAAAAAAGGTCCAAGCAAGGGAAAGGCACTGAGACAGGAAGGAGTTGGATGTGTTGAATGACTTGAAAGGGGGCCAGTGCGATGTTGGAGGAGCAGGAAAGAGCTCGCGGGGCTCGGGTGGGGCAAGCCAGTGGAGAGTGGCTCAAGTTGCGGCGGGGTCAGATCAGGCAGGACATTCAACCCCACTGGGAGTCAAGCTTTGAAATCGTAGCTCATGATTAAAAGCCACAGTGTAGGGGCACCTGGGTGGCTCAGTTGGTTAAGCGACTGCCTTCAGCTCAGGTCATGATCCTGGAGTCCCAGGATCGATTCCCACATCAGGCTCCCTGCTCAGCAGGGAGTCTGCTTCTCCCTCTGACTCTCTCCCTTCTCATGCTCTCTCGCTCTCTCTCTCATTCTCTCTCTCTCACATAAATAAATAAAATCTTTAAAAAATTAAAAATTAAAAAAAAATAAAAGCCACAGCATAGAGTGTGGTAGACAATAGGTAATTTTTGCCTGTAAGTACTTTGGTCTCTCTTAACCCAAGACTCTTTTTTGTGATTAGTGTGGCTGTCAAGCAAGGTTCCGCTCCGTGAGAATAGGGAGGTTGGTGAGAATCGATGGATGACAGAGTGAGGAGTCCCCGACAGTATTTGGAAGAATGAGGTGTTTCAGGGCCTCTCCGCCAGCTGCAGCCAGAAAGCACTGCGCATCTACTTAGGGGGCCTTGTGCATGACTAAGAGTGGATTCTGCCCCCCAGGATACCTGTTCTGGATGAGGTTCTAGGTCAGGTCTTGGTCCAGGCTGGATTCCAGGTACTTTCGTCCTTAGATTCCTCAGGCCTCATAATCACTTAAATCACTGTCCTTGTGAGTTATGTGTCCCCTTTTACTCTCCCTCCCCTTGGGAAAATGGCAAGTGACCCAGTGTGGCATTGTGACATTTAGCTCTACAACCAGGAAATAGAGGCCACCAGAAGTATCAGTTACGGTTACCTCCCATTGTCCGCAAATTGATTGGCTAATTAATATTTTTTTCTTGCATTCTCAACTGGAGCATCTTTTTAACTATTCATTTACCAAAAGTATGTTTATTATTTTTTAAGCCATAACCTAACCAGAGTGATAGAAGAGGAAACACAGAAATGCTCTGTCACTTTGTCCGTGTTTGGATATAACAGCAAGCGATGGAGACACCATTAAGTTGAGAAGGGAGGTCTCAACACGGGAACATAGTACTAACTTGTTGAGCCTCAGCAGATGAATGGGAGACATGAGCTGACGGATGACTGTTCGCTGACACAGACACCAACAACTGTTTTTCAACGCACATTATCTCTCTTGAAAACTGCAGCTTGGCTTCCACTGACTCCGGAGCTGGTCTGTTTTGTGTGTTCAGCCTCTTAACAATAGAGGGAAAGTTATGGTTTTATTTACATCTTTCCCTGAGCAGATTTACACACACACACATCCACCCTCCCCCTTAAGGGATCTGGGGATGTATTACCTAAATGATCCTTACTTTCTGTAGGGTACAAACTGTGGCTTTGGTAATTGGTCTTGATTGTCGAGTTTAGAAGGCCAGGAACACGGTAATTCTAGCCTCCAGTACTCTGCTCAGAAACGTGCACTACTCAGTGCAGCGTTCTTTGTAGCATGTTAATTCGTTTTAAAATGTTAAAAGTTTGAGGGATCTCATTGTTCCCTTACTCTTCTGTGCGTATGATTTATTTTGCAGGAGTATAAATCAAAACATATTCTTGGAACATTTAAGATCTCTTTAAGGTATTTTTTTGTGCTTCTCCTGGAAGTACAGAATACTTTGTATACCAGAGCTAATGACAACAGATCTTGTAGTGTTTCTGCGTTGTAACAGTCGCCACTGGGCAGACAGCTGCCAAACATCTTGCAATTAATCTGATGCACGTTGGCTTTCGCGTTCTTTTTCTTTCAGAACCAGTGCCCTGAGGTGGAGGAGTTGGTCTTCAGCCATTTTGTGATCTGTAATGACACACAGGAGACACTGCGCTTTGGCCAGGTGGATACTGATGAAAACCTTCTGCTGGCGCGTCTCCACAGTCACCAGTACAGCTGGCGTTCTCACAGGTCCCCGCAGGTATTTGAGAGGCAGCCTTACAGGCACCGCAACTGGGACCGGGAAGGTTGGCGATTCGTTGATTCTGCATTTGTGTGCCTGTGTCCAGTTACGGCCCTTCTTAAGCCTCCCAGGGCACCCCACAGCGTAGCCGCCCCCGACAGAAACCCAGAAGCGTTGAGAGATGGGAGCCCCGTGCATGCGTGCTGCTCTCGGAGGGGCGGTCTCCTGGCTAGCCCGGGTGCTGCGGGCGCCGGTGGGCTCTAGAGCCGGAGCTCGTGGGCTCTGATCCTGGCTCTGTGTAAACCTCGCTTTGCTCGCCGCACTTCAGTTTTCTCATCTGTACAGTGGGGATAATGAGAGGACCCGTTTTGTAGGGTTCTGAGGACTAAGTGAGTTACTGTGTATAATGGCGCGAGAATAGTGCTCGAGATACTGTCAGCATTACGCGTTGGCTATTATTATTTACGCATTTGTTCAGATTTTTACCACGTACATACTCTGCACCCGGCATGGCCTGGGCACTGGACTTGCAAAGACAGGGAAGTCACAGCCCTTGCCCTCCAAGGACAGCTCACAATCTGTGACCAAGGGGGCACTGAGAAAAGACATACCAAAGGATGTCTGTTTTCCAAGTAGTGTAATTCCATTTTCCTGTCACTTTAGATGGGAATAATTAGAGGGATATGCCCTGCAGGGATAATATGAGGATGAATTAAATACAAAGATGTGGTCTTAAATGAGTAAAAGAAATCCTAGGAAGTCATCTCAAGAATAATGTATTTCTAAAACTCTGGGTAATAAGGAAAGTACTGCTTGTGATTAAAAGAAAGTCATTAGATTAGAGAGCAAGTTTTCCCATCTGGTCTATAGACCAGCTTCAGAATATGTTATGCCCTCGGGGTCCCTCTTGCTTCCCCCCCACCCCGCCCCGCCCCCGCCCAGTAGCTAGATTCTGATTTCTTGCTTGCTTTTTCATCATACTGCCACAGTACTAGAATAAAATTTGGAAAGGTAGACACAGTACATTCTTATTTAAGAATATTTATTTAATTCTAGTAAACCTGACAGGACATTAAAACCACATAAATCCTTTCTTAATAAAACTTCTTAGAAAAATTTCTCCAATGAGACGATGTTGTACTCATCTTTTTAGAGTGAATGGCATGCCCTTGTTTTCTGTTTCTCTCGAGATATTTCTGTGTTCTTAAGTGGTTTAGTTGTTTGCCCCTCATAACATAGTTAAAGGCCAGTTTGTTTGTTTGTTTGTTTGTTTCAAAATATCTTTTTGGGCTTTTGTCTTACTAATTGCAGAAGTGAGAACATACAGACATGTGGCAAAAAAAAAACAGAACTTCTATAATGGCAACCACTCAGAGACAACCCATGTTAATACTTGTCGTATAACCTTTTAGATGTTCAAAAAGTTTCCACAGTAATTGCATTTTCAGCAACAGGAGAAACCTCTGGAAAGGCGCAGCCCAGTGTAGCCGTGGCCCTTGGCCACTGCACCCACACCCACACAGGCTCAGGCCTCTACCCACAGAAAGCAAAATGCAGGAAGCTTACCTCCCCCACCAGTTGCTTTAAGAGGCACAGACCACGTGGCTCTTGGTGACCCTCAAGATTCCCAGATACTGGGGACGCCTGGGTGGCTCAGTCAGTTAAGCATCTGCTTTTGGCTCAGGTCATGATCGCAGGGTCCTGGGATCGAGCCCCGCATCGGGCTCCTGGCTCAGCAGAGAGCCTGCTTCTCCCTCTCCCTGTGCTATTCCCCCTGCTTGTGTTCTCTCGCTCACGTGGTCTCTCTCTCAAATAAATAAAATCTTAAAAAAAAAAAAAAAAGATTCCCGGATGAGAAGGGTGATGATAAGAGCTCAGGGCTGTGGAGGAACAGGAGTCGTCATATTACGGACATGCGGTGTCTGGGTGGGAAGGAAAGGACCAGGAAAGAAACATGGCTGACCGTTGCCAGCACGACACCTTCATATTTTACCCTTTTGCCTGTTTTCAAGGTCTTCTCATATTTGTTACTAGTTTGGTTTTCACAATATCCATGTGTGGTTTGTGTTATTTGTTATGCAAGTTATAAATAAGGAGACAAATGGGAATAGTAAGCTGAGATGGTGGTAGAGTTGGGACTGAATTCCATATCTTTTGATTCTCAGTAGAATGTTATTTCTACGGCATTGTCCAGCTCTCCTAGGTTTGGGCTGCATGATTTGTCTATTAGAATAGCCAAGCTATGAGGTTTCAAGAGATAGGCCGAGAATCGCTAGTCTAATACTCCATATTTAAAGCTAGACTAATGTGGGATTCTTAGTCCAAGTAAATCCCTTGCAAAGTCTTAACTTTATTACCAAAAATAATAAGAAGCTTTTTATGACAAACAGGACACAAGACAGATAGCTATTAAACTTTTCTTTTTCCTTAAAATTTGCAACTGCATTCTCTGGATACAAATTTTAATGAGCTGTAGTCATTATAATCTTCAGGCTAAAACTTACATCAGCTTTGTTTAAAAAAAAAAAAAAAAAATGATGTCTCTCTACAAAACTCCATAGGTTGAAGGAAGTGTGTTTTAGAACCCTCTGAAACCAGAAGTCTTAATCGGCCCAGAGCTTCTTCGTGGAATTCCTTGCATCCACAATTGCAAATTCTGTTGTGTTCTAATGAGAGGTTACATCTGAGGATCGAAAAACTAGCCACTTATCTTCAGACTGCACCTGCAGGTAGTCATAGACTTGCAACTGAGCAAACTGTTGGTTTTTTCAGGCTCCACGTCATTTCCTGCGTTGCCCAGCAGGCTTGGTTTTAGGAACATTTGTGTCTGCATGTTTATGCTACCTTGGGTGTTAGTCAATTCATAGTCTCAGGGAGGATTTCCAGAGTTCATAGAACTTAACTCCACTAAACAATGTAGCTTACATTGCAGAGATAGAGAAAGTGGCAACGACAGCTGGAAAGGTTTCAAAGAGGTCAGCATATCTTAGAACCACACAGGAGGTTGCTAACAACAGTAAGTCCCAACAGGATGGGAAGAAACATGGACACACCAATTCCAGAAATCCAAAGCTGATTTTAAAATTGAAAAGTTGTAAACTCTCCTTATAGTTTCTAACACGTGCTCTGAGGCGGAATCACTAAATGCTAGATATCCCGTAACTGTTGCTTGCTTAAACAAACAAAGGAAGAACAAAACTAATTCCTAGGGAATAGTTGAACATACTCAGCTGCACAATCGTATATGCCACCACAGAGGGCCCTTAAATATCCCAGTTCAGTAGACTTCAGATCAAGTTGGATGAGAACAGTAACTAGCAAGAGACTGGTCTTTAAAGAAGTGCTTCATATTGTATAAAGATGAATCTAACTATAGGTGTGAGTTTACGGTATCTTTCCCCAGAATATGGGTAGTAGGTGCAGCTTAGGGTCAAGGAAGGTTTTGTTTAATGTAGCCAAACTGAATATGGGGACACTTCCATCAACCAGTAGGATTTGTGTAAAGGCTGTTCAAGCTGACTTCCTTTCCTGGTTAATAGAGAGCACTGTTGGCGAATTAAACTTGAAATAGGAATGCCTCCACCTTGTATGTAAGGGAATTGCATGTGCTTTTATCCTCAAAACATGCACAATTTATAGATTATACATTTTTTTAGAATTGCAAAATTCCAGTGCTCGCTTCGGCAGCACATATACTAGAATTGCAGAATTCCAGCTACCAGTGACTTAATTTCAGTAATCAAACCATCTACCAAGGTGAAAATGGGCTCTAGACAGAGCTATAGAAAATAATAAAATATTGCTCCACGATGGACATAATAGAAAGTTTCATAAGCTCATGAAAAATGGCAGATATTTTAAAATGCAAAATGTAACAAGGTAAGAATTTTGAAGAGCAGCAGACCATCTGGGACATACTCATTAAAGTAGTCAGATTTAGTGAAGAAAATAGAAAATCGTATAGTACTCCAAGGCAGAGGTTGGCAAACTTTCTCTGTGTAGGGCCACATAGTCCATATTTTAGGCTTTTGGGGCCTTCCTGGCTCTCTCACAGCTATTCCTCTCTGCACAAAAGCAGCCATAATGAAAAATATGGCTGTGTTCCAATAAAACTTCATTTATAGACTATGAAATTTGAATTTCAGTAACTTTCACACATCACGAAATAGTATTCTAATTTTTTTTGACCATTTAAAAATGTAAAAACCATTTTTAGCTCACAGGCTGTACAAAAATAGGCAGTGCACCCCATTTGGCCCACAAGCCATAGTTTGCCAGTCCTGCTTGGAGACCTCTCTGTTGACAAAACTCAGTAGACTAAAGGCTTGACGTTCAGTTTTTTCACTCTGACCTAAGTGATATTTCTATCACTTGAAAACTTGGCAAAATGTTTCAGAAATGAAGAAGTGACAGGTAATAGTTTAAATCCAGCACATATAACCAACCTGTACTCACCACATAATGGTAAAATATGTTTATTTTACCTCTTCTGGGCTTCTATAGATAGACAGTTCTCCAGTTCACTCTTCGTATGTAAAAATATTTTAAAGTGAGATCTGAGCATTTTTCCTCTTGTCTAAAGGGATAGTAATAGGTTTTGAGTATCTACCTATCTTATGGTGAGTCCAGCCAGTTGTCAGTTTCGTTAACTAGACTGTAATTCTCATTCACTTCACTCTTTTCACATCCATTTACATAATGCATATGTATATACATATCATAAAGAAAGAGCACATTCCTTATTGTCACAGTCACAGTTTTAAAAATTTAAAAGCAGACTTAGGGAGACAAGGAAATATTCTATGTTGGCAAAACTGTTTAAAGTGATAAATTTTTCAGGGGTTTGCCTCTGCTATTATATGGCACGTGGCATGCATGTTAAGGTTTGTGTAGAAGATGCAAATGGAATTAATACTTCCTTTCTAGAAAGCAATTTAATAAGCACAAAAGCCATTAAAATGGTCTCAGCCTTTGATTTAGTAAATCCCCTACTAGTAATCTACTCTCAGGATATAATACAAATTAAAACAAAAGTTTATACACAAAAAATGTTTATCACAGTTTTATCTATAGTATCAATTAAAAACCAAAGTGTTCACTTTTAAGGCTATAGTTGAGTAAAATCTAACATATCTGAATGATAAACAACTGTCAGACCTTCACATTTTTTACACAGAAAGAGGAAGTGCTACCATATCCTATCAGTCAGAAAACAGAATATAAAATTATATATATGATCTTAGCAATATAAGAGCAAAATGCATAGAAAATGCTGGAAGGAGATATATCAAAATGTTGCCAGTGGTTGCATCTGAGTAGTAGGGTAAGATGATATGTTTCCACTTTATTACATTTTTATATAGGTCTCAACTTTTTTAAATAAGGGCTATAGATTATGAAAGCAGAAAGAAATTAAGTGAAAACCCTGAAAAAATTTATAGACAGACTATAAAAGGAATTTCAAACACTCACTGGAAGAGTGGCAAGTGCAGTGACTTATCAGTAACGGTTATCTTAATTCTCATATGAACGATTGCAAGTTTCTCTCAAATATTCTCTTAGTTACAGCTTTGCCCCACTCCAGTGTATCTTGCAGACTACATCTCAAGGAACTTCCCTGAATAATGCTTTAATTATTACAGTTTCCTGTCCAAAAATCTTCATAGCCTTCCCATCATCTATTAAATATCCAAATTATCTGGCATCCAAGGCCTGACTCAAGTCACTCACAAGCCCTCCTGTCTGCCATTATTTCCCTCTAGCAGCTGATTTAGTCTCCCAACCTCCCATTCAGTTTTAATCCACAAATGTTCATTTATTGTGACCTCTTGTGTGTAATTAAATATGTTCATTTTTTTGTAAAGAACTTACTGTCTAATGAGGGAGTCCGAAAAGTAAACAGATTTTTATGGACATGATCAGTATCTATCAGGACATTATTGCAGTAATTCAAGACAGGGGGAAATGACGGGTAACTGAATTAAAATGCTAACCATAAGGAAGAAAAGTGAGAGAATCAGGAAGTACAGTCCATTGCTTCTGGATATGGGCAAGGTCTTGATGGGAGCTCAAAGAAAATGTTTCCAAATCTAACATGAGGATGAGAATCTGGCAAGGCTTGCCGATAGAAGGGATATTTGTGTGGAAGCTTAATGTTTCAGTAAGAGTTGGGCCGATGAAGTGAGGGTGGTGGTGGTGGTGGTCAGATAAAGGAATCAGCATGTGTGAAAGCTGCAGAGGAAGGACACAGCGTGGCCTGGTAGGACAACTTGGCTGATTTGACTGCAGTAGAGAGGACACGTGTGAAACCGCAGGATGGGAAGGTAGGTAGGAGCCCGTGTGTGCTGCGCTAAGCGGCTTCAGTGCTGTCTTGAGGCAGTGGTAACACGAAGGCAGGCGAAACTAAACCCTTGAAGAGGTCAAAGTTGGCTTTCCCCAGAGGTCAGTTTGAAGGCTGAGTAGAAGTTGGCCCAGTGAACAGCAGTGGAGGAAGCACATGAGGCAGAACCAGGAAGAGATATATATATATCTGTATCTGTAGCATGTCATGTTCAAGGGAATTCAGATTTTGTTCAGAATAACTCAGGCATAAAAATCGTGTGCCCCGCTGAAGAGATGTATGTTGGTAACTGGCTCTTGGCCGGTGGTGTGGGAAGCCCTGATGTGTCGGGCTGGCTGATTTTAATGGTGTGAATACTCCCACCATAGCTGATCTCAAGCTACCAGTGATTTAACAACCGGCTCGCAAAATTCCTGAATGTTCAGCAGTTCTTTTTCACAAATGAGTATGAGCTAACTCCAGCGCACCACTGTTTGGAGGGTTTGCGTTCTGAAGAGCCTGGCAGTGCATTTGTGGAGATCCACCTGGATGTGCTGGGCGACTTTGGCCTACGGAAGGGCTTTCAGTAGAGGGGTCACAGGATCTCTCCTGTGCATCCTGGGAAGATCCCTGTGGTGTAGTTGAAAGGCAGCCTTGAGGAGATGGAGGATGCAAGCAGGGAGTAGTGGGGACCTGGCTGCAGAGCCAGGAGTGACAGAGGTGACAGCCACTGAGCCAAGACAGAGGAGAAGTCACCACTTGGTGTAAATGCCTAGCAGACTCACCCTTCTGTGAATAATAGCTATAAATTCTGAGCAAAACACAAAAAACTACTTCTGAAGACTGAACAAAGGCAGGCAGATTTTGGAGAGGAATCAAAACTTTGAGCAAGTGACCTGCTGAGTGAATTCCCCATTTTTTCTGGCTGTGCCTTGACGGCAACTGCAGTCGCTTCAGCACGGGGGTAGCCCAGCATCATCCTGGCCCCACATAGCAGGGGAAAGAGCTCAGGCCACCAAGGCTGCTGGAGAACGAGGAGAAAACCTTGGACAAGGGGAAGCCAGAAAGCAGGAAAATAATTTGGCCCAACTGTCCACTGACTGCGGAAGCACATGTGCCTGGGGAAAACCAGAAGCAGCCTGTACCCAAGGCTTAAAGAACGGAACGAATCCAAGCTGCCGCTCGCCCAGGTGTGAGAGTTTTCCGTTTGAGTCTAAACAAATTGGGTATTTGTTAAATCAAATACATTAACACTCTGGAGCAATTATAAGAAAATCCAGAGTTCCCACAACAAAACCTTGACAGTGTCCATACTATAAACCAAAATTATTCAACAAATCTCAAGAATCTCAAAAAAAAAAAAAGTTCAATTTCAAGAGAAAGATAATTAACAGATGTTAACGCCAAGTATGACCCAGAGGTTAGAATGTCCATATACTTCAAAGCAACTATAACACAGGGGAAGGTATTTTACAGATGTAATTAAGGTCCCGAATTAGTTGATTTTTAATTAATCAAAAGGGAAACTATTTTGTGGACCTCACTGAATCATATAAAACCCTAAAAGAGGGGCTGGGCCCTTTTGTGAGGAGAGAGAGAGAGAGAGAGACATATGCTCCTGCTGGCCTTGAAGAAGCAAACTGTCGTGTTGTGAGTGCCTACAAAGAAGGCCATGGGTCAGGGAGCTGTGGGAAGCCTCCAGGACCTGCAGGTGGCTGCCGGCCCCAGTCATTAGTAAGTCAGAGCCCTCATCCTATAGCCACAGGGGAATATATTCTGCCAACAACCTGAGTGCACTTGGAAGTGGATTCTTCCCTGCTTGGACTCCTGGCCCACAGACAGAGTGATGGTAAAACTGTGTTCTTTTAAGCTGCTAAATTTGTGGCAATTTGTCATTCAGTGATAGAAATATAATACAACATGACAGAGAAAAAAAGACAGTACACTTGAAGATAGATCACTAGAAATCATCCAGCCTGAAGGAGAGAGAAAAATCAAACAAAATGAATCGAACTGCAGAGACCTGTGGGACAATTTCAAAAGGTCTAATATATGAGTAATTACAATCTAAGAATGAGTAGAGAGTGAGAGAGTGGGGCCAAAAAAATTAAATAAGCTCAAAAAACTTCCCAAGTTTTGGGAAAGATAGAAATTTGCAGACCCAAGAAGCTCAGGAAAACTCCAAACAGACATCTCAAAGAAACTCACACTCAAGCACCTCATGATGAAACTACTAAAAACCAAAGAGAAAGAGAAAATCTTGAGGATTAGCTGGAGGGAAACTGTAGGGGAAACCACTGGAATAACTCTGAACTTCTTTTGGGGTATCAGGGAGGCTAGAAGAGAAGGTTTACGCTGGAAGTGATCTGTTCGGAAGCTATTTGGGAGTTACAGTCACCAGGATTTGGGTAATGGTCATGGAAGAGAAGGGTCTAGTTTGATTCTGAGGTTCTAGACTTAGGGGACAAGTTGGCAGTGTTGCTGTTGGCCCAAGACAGGGAACTGAGTAGAAAGACAGTGTTTTAGAGACAGAGGATGGAATAGGATATGAGAGTGCAACAGGGTGATTCTAAAACCCATTGTGGACACACCGAGTTTTGGGTTACTTGGGAGGGCAGAAAGGATGATATATTAGAAAAAACATGGATTTGAAGCCGTAAATACCTGGGTTTCACTCCTAAGGCTTGTTAGCTATGTAAGATTGGAAAAGTTTCTTAATTCCTTGGAGTCTCAGCTTCCTCTTCTGCAAAATCAAGAGATTTTAGTGACTATCCCATGCAATAACATTTATAAAGTGCCTAGTGAAGAACTCAGCTCTCTATAACCAAAGGTTCCTTTCCTTCCCTTTTCCCTTTCTAACCAGACATCCACGTGGCCATGTAGAGGAGGCAAATTGAATGGAAGAGTCAGAATGTCAAAAGAATAGTCTGGTCTAAGAGGTAAAAATTGGGTCTGTCATCTGTGCCTAGGTAGCCGTGGGAATAGATCAGAATGCCCAAGGAGGCGGGGCTAAGAGAAGAGGACTTTGTTAGTTAGCTCTTGCAGTAGGACAGTGTACACCAGTGGTGTACAGGCGAAGGATGGCTACTGCAGACACTCCCGTTCATAAAAGGAGAAAAGGGGAGACCCATCAGTTACTGGTCCATAAAAATTCTAATATCCAACCAGATAAATGTCAGAAGTTTCTCGATTAGTAATCACTCATACTCCGCTCAGGAATAATTGTCCGTGGCTCATGGCTTTGGAGTCTTGGCTCAAGCCTCTGAGTCATCCATCCTTTTTCATGAAAAGTGTCCTTTGTTTGCACTTCATAGTTTTCTCAGCCTGCTTTCTAGCAGTAGAATTTTGAAGAATCACAGGCCTCTTTACCATCTTGTACTTTGTCTCTTTCAGTCTAAATTGGGAGTGTTTCTGCCAATATAATTCTTTAAACAACTTTATGGGGCTCTTGTTAATCTTACTGGGGTTTGCTACAGTGGACAAAATCACGTATCTCTTCAAGGTAATTCCTTCTCTGCTTTGGGATTTGTTCACACTGCTGAGTGTCTTAGAAGCCCTATTGTTTGAATAGTTTTCTGAGACACCAATTTAGATCTTTTTGAGATCCTAACAAAGGCTTTTACAGCCACATCCTTAGCTTCATCCCTAAACCAGCTTTCCTGGCCGTGTCCTGGATTTGATCTTTGCCTAGAAACCACTTCTTGATTTTAGCATCATTTGCCATCTGGAAGGCTAGAAATGTTGAAAACTAGCAAGTCCTGGCTCCTTTTTATCTAACAGTTCTTCCTTAAGCTTCTGTCAGCCCCTCCCAGACTTTAATATAAGCAGCAGATAGAAGCCAGGAGTTACTTCAACACTGCCTGGAAATCTCCTGAGCTAGATCACATAGTTGATTAGGCGCATTTCTACTTTCCATGTCACTCTAGCTTGTAGTGTTGCTAAACTCTCCACCACTGCATAGCAAGGATCCCCTTTCTCCCAACGTCCAGCAACACCGTTCTCGCCTCCTTACTGACAGCCTCCTCTCAGGCCATCAAGTAACTATTAAAAGCATCTTTGAAGCACCTTAGATATTGACCAACACTCTTCTCAAGTCCTTCTAATTTCTGCCCACTTGCCTGCTCCAAAGCCCCTTGCATTTTTAGGCTTTTGTTTTGGTAGCACCCCACTTGGAGATAACAGAATCTATATTAGTTACATATTGCTGTTTAATAAATGACCTAAAAACCCGAGTAGATAATACAACAAACATTTTTTTTTTAATCTCCATTTCATTAGCCAAGAATTTTGGGAGTGGTTGAACTGGGTAGATGTAGCTCAGAGTCTCTGAGAAGGCCGCAGTCAAGACATCAGCTGGAACTTTAGTCATCTAAAGGCTTGACTGGGCTGGAGGATCCATTTCCAAAATGGCTCACTCATATGGCTCTTGGCAAGAGGACTTGGCTCTTTGCTACAAGGATCTCTCCATAGAGTTCATTGAGTATTCTCATGACATAGCCACTGGCTTCCCCCAGATCAAGTGATACAAGATAGAACAAGACAGAAGCCACAGTGTCTTTTATGACCTAAGCTCGGAAGTCATTCATTGTCATTTCTGTGACATCCTAGTGGTTACACAGGTCAGCCCTATTCAGCGTGGGAGGGGACTACGCAAAGGCACAAATAACAGAGGACAAGGCTCACTGGTGCGATCTTGGAAGTGGGCTGCCATAAGGAATAATAGTAGAATTTAGGGATTAGGCTAAGAAATGGGATCCACTGAAAGGGATAAGAGGTGTGAGGAAAACTTAGACATAACAGGAAAACTAGGACATACAGTGTTCTAAAAGCCAAGAAAGGAGAATATCTAGAGGGGCAGAATTATCAGATGCCATACAGAGATTGAGTAAGACGAACTGAAGAGGCCATTATATTTGTCAATTGAGAGGTCATTGATGGCTCAAGGAAAACATTTTCATGGCAAAATATGGATAGAGGCCAAATTGAAGTGGGTTGAAAATGAACAGAAGGTGAGGAAATGGAGAGAATCAGCATGAATTTTTTTTTTTTTTTTTTTTTACTCTTGACTGGGTGTTAGCTAGAGAAAGCTGCAGGATCAAGCAAGGGTTTTAAATGGAAGAAACTAAGGCATGTTCTATATGGAAGCAGAGGTTGATACGCAGAAGAGAGGAAAAATGATTAGTGGCATAAAGTCTTAAAAGAGGGGAGGAGGAAGGAATCCAGATCACAGGTAAAGGATTGACCCTGGATGGGAGGAGGTTTATATCGGATATCTA
The DNA here is from genome assembly GCF_004348235.1 of Phoca vitulina. NCBI lineage: Eukaryota > Metazoa > Chordata > Mammalia > Carnivora > Phocidae > Phoca > Phoca vitulina. The sequence continues at coordinate 45,482,441 of NW_022589728.1, forward strand.
TTGCTGCTTAACAGAGCACCCCAAAACTTAGTAGCTTAAAAAAATGTATTTAGCTCATGAGTCTGTTGGTCAGAAACCTAGATGCCCTCAGGAGGCTCTTCTGCTGGGGTCCGCACGGCTCTCTTGTGGTCCAACATGGCCTCACCTACATATGTGGTAGTTGGCAGGCTGCTGGCCAGGGTACTCTTGGTTCTCTTCCATGGGACTGCCCCAGCAGGCTAGCCCAGACAGGAAAGCCAGAGCAGAAACCGCAAAGCCTGTTGAGCCGAAGCTCGGAGCTCACACAGCATCTCCTGCCACCTTCTCAGGCAGAGCAAGTCACAGGGTTAGGCCAGATCCAAAGAATAAGGAACTAGGTATTACCTCTCGCTGAGAGTTGCTGAGAGAATTTGTGGCCATTTGCAACTTACCACAAAAGCCTCCTCTGACTTTGAAATAAGAGAGAGAGAATGAGGATGAGTGTGAATGGAGATGAGGTCGTAATGGGTATTTGCTGAAAGTAAAAAGAAAGAAAAAAAGAGTAGGAGGCTTTAAAAAAAAAAAGAAGGAATTTTCCACAGTATCTAATCCAGTAGCCTGCTCATATTAGGCATTTGGTAAATGTTCACTGAATAAATAAATGTTTTCATTACTTACTCATAATGTTTCTGACATCTCTCAAGAACATAGACTTAAAAGCTTAATTATTTTAACAATATGAAAATTATGAACTTTTTTGCATCCGATTGGATATTTTGTGTGTACTATACTGACCAAAAAGAGGCCCTCTGATCTCAGAATGTATGCTTCTGTATACTGTCAGTGAAGTTGGGCTTTTAATTAAGAGTAGTTTCTGGTCTCCCACACCTCCTCCCCTTTGACCTCCCAGTGGCCTCTAATGAAAACTATGACAAAACTAGGAGATCACTACAGGAGGAAATTCACAGTATTCTCCAAATGAAAGCACCTTTCAGGTCCCCGGGCAGGTCCAACTCTTCCCAACTTATTCTTTTTTCATTTTTTTTTTTTTAAGTAAACTCTATACCACGCATGGGGCTCGAACTCACGACCCTGAGATCAAGAGTTGCATGCTCTACCCACTGAGCCAGCCAGCACTCTTACTGTTTGTCATAAACTAAAAGTACGTTGTATAGTTACCAAATATTACCGATTTAAAGTAAATCATTTCAAGTTAACTTTGCCACACATTTTCTCCTTCTCTAACCATGGAAGTCGATTCCCAGAAACCTCCAGTATCACCCTTGTTGTGGAGGGCACAGCTGTCTGCAGCTAGCAATTCCATGTGGGGAGGAAGGATTGTATGCCTTTGTTCCCCAGTGGCAGAACGAGCTTCTTTTTACTGTTGCTGACATTGAGATAGCTAAAATCAACAGTGAGGTAAACACTTCTTGGGACCATCTGGCAAGGATTTTAATCCCAAATATTCTGTAAACACTGACTCCATTTGAGTACCCGGAACCTACTGTCCAGTCACCACCAACTGCATCTTTATTTCGGTTTTAGGCAGTAATTGAAAGAGCAAAATAGCAGACTGTAGACTCTGTCCCTTCGCCTTTCTCTCTCAAATATTTCAGTTTCATGGGAGATTCCAAGAGACTTACATTCTCTGAGGAAGCTTAGAGGGCCTTGTGAAGTAACCAATAGAGGTAAATAGGGCCCTAACAGTTTTGGTCATTACGTATCTGGTAGCTAGAGCATATTTGGAATTTCTTCATTTTCTGTTGGGAAATGCATTCACTCGAAATAAGAGGCAGAGGCTTGGGGCTGAGTTTTATTTTTCCCGTATTTTTCAAAGTTTCTTGGTAAAAATGATTCGCAGTATGACCTAGTTAAGACTTTGAAATGGCAAAGAGGATTGTGAGAGGGCACTTTATTCAGTCCCAGGGCTGATTTCTGGACTTTTCTACAAGCCTGCATAAAAAGAACAACTGGGGATTATTTCAGCTGTGAAGCACCCAGAGGAATGACTGCTGGTGCTGCTTAATGGTCTCTCTGTCCCTCCTCTGGCAATAAATTTTAGATATTGAAATACAGCTTTGGAGAAAAATGTACTGAAGATTCCTTAAGCTTTTTACAAGACACTCAAAGGCTTTTCACAAGCCCGTGCTCTGGAAATGTGAATTCTTGATGTCTAAACATAAAGGTCCTTTCCTGAACTAGTATTAAATGTGAATTTTCATACAGAGTACTGGGAGAAAGGGAATGCAGCTGGACCATTAAAGTGTGGTATTTTGCCATTTTTAAGTAATGGGAAATACTGATTAAGAATGTTATAAAGAGGGGCGCCTGGGTGGCTCAGTTGGTTAAGCAACTGCCTTCGGCTCAGGTCATGATCCTGGAGTCCCGGGATCGAGTCCCGCATCGGGCTCCCTGCTCAGTGGGGAGTCTGCTTCTCCCTCTGATCCTCCCCCTCTCATGCTCTCTGTCTCCCATTCTCTCTCTCAGATAAATAAATAAATAATCTTTAAAAAAAAAAAAAAAAAAAAAAAAAGAATGTTATAAAGATTTCAGCATACATAATGTGATTGTCTCTAATCATAACCTATTAGCACAAGTCTGTAACAAAAGCATTAACTCTGTTAAAGACAATGGCACACCTATTATACTGTGGTACTTTTTAATTATTTCCATACTGAACAGGATATTGAAGAGCTTATTATCTAAAGGTCAGAATAATGCCCAAGACATGGCCAAGCCCAATGAGTGTCAGATGCATGGAATGTTGGATGACTTCATAGTTATGAAATTATTTCATTTCTCATGATAATTCCTGACTTGCCAAGTTAGTGAATTTTAAGAACTCTGAGAGCAGATTTTAAGATAAATGTGAAATAATCCATACTTTTGGAGTCAGGGACTTCCCTTCAGGCATTAGTTCATATTTGACTTGCTTGACTTACACTTGGGGATAAAATGAGTTAGGACAAGGTCTTAGATACCACATTCCCTTACTGGGAAAGCAAACCAACTTGCACAACTTTGGCTCATGTTTCCTGTTATACAGGCACCGAGAAGCAGCGGTTGCCATGAAATACTTTATTTAACCTTTACAAAAATGTTTTCTTAGTATGGCAAGGCAGTTTAGTTAAATGAAAATAAATAACTATGAAAATTTTGGATTTCTTTTATATCCATCTGTTAACTTCTTTTTTTTTCCAATTAAAAATTAGGGATAACAATTATAATTGTCTAAATTGCCATGATGACTAAAAATAAAGATTGCATCAAACTGTTTTATCCTTTCTTAGAACACGTGTTGGCATGACTTCTATTTTACACTAAATTTTGCTGAATGATGAATGTTACATTTGAGAACAATTTAAAAGAAAGTTTTTTAGGTTGGGTTTCTCTGTTGTTTATATTTGTATTTAGTCAAAATTGATTTTCAAACAAATAAAACAGTTTGGCTCACAGACTCAAAATATTTTTCCAAACCTGAACGACTATTAAACATTATCTCTTGTTTCTTACTCGTTTCCATTTCTCAGCTCACCTAAATCATTCTTTATTTCTGTCCAACATGCTCTTTTCTCTTCCACTGAAGAGCTGGGTCCAACCAAGAGCATGGCGACCGTCGGCTATCCTTCTGTCAAAAGAGTGTGTCTACACAGCACCAGAATCTCCTGGCTGTTGGTGCAACTCAATTAAGCAATTGAAGTTGTTATTTTATTTAATTAATTTAAAAGAAAATAGGAATTATTTCGTATTTTATGGACAAACCATCCTTTTCTGTACTCACACATACGCATACATACCACATTTTTCTGAACTTTCGCTTTTCAACCCTTTGTGGCAGTTATCAGGGGTGAACCGTCTCCAAGGCCCAGACAGTTCTGCATGTAAGGCAGTCATTAGTGTCGTGTTTTTTCAGTCACATGTCATTTAAATACAGGGAAGTCCACACCCTTTAGAAACATGAAAACAAAGTATATGTGTAATGCCGAAATGATCTTTTCAAAATCTACATGTCATTTCATACTTTTTTTACTATGTGCCTTTATATCTGATTTTATAATTATTATGTCCCAAAAATTATGCATAAAATCATATTTTAATATATGAGAGAATTTGCTCATGACATCTTCCTGCAAAAAATTTTTTGAGGTATATTATTTTTTGCTAATTTAGACAATTTGTGTTTAAGCAATTTTTTAGCAAAGAATACACATGAAGCATCCCATTGTTTTGTAGACAATGTGTAAGTCAGAAGTACCACAATTATTCGTCCTACTCTTACTTCTTTTTTAACTCCTTTTTCTCTAAGTATGCATTCTCAGCCAGTTACTGCACAGAGGCTCATGTCTGAACAGTGAAAAACCATAAATAAATTTTTGAATTTGGATTTCTGTTTAGAGTTACTTATAAAATATAAATCTTTTCTAATTTTAGAAAGATTCTATGATTTGCTTGTAGATATGCTGAAACATGGATTAAGCCTTAATGTTTGCTAAAAGTGTGTGACATTTGACATCCTGTTTACCCGTGGAAGTTCAAATAATTTACCGTGAACTATATGATGGAAGGACGCAGTGCACGGTTTTAAAGCTCTAGAGCCTTATAGATGGAAGAGATGATAGAATTATTTCTTTTTTTATATTAATTGTGTATATTTTGTTTTTCTTTGATACCTGTGATTATTTTCTGTCCTATTTCTTTATATATTTGTCTTTAACTCTAAAGGTTTTCAATTTTTTTTTCCTAGTAGTTATTCATATTTGCTCTGTCAGTGTAAATCATTATTCTGCAAAATGCGTTCCTGCATTTATTGTTTTATCTAATTACCTTTTTATACCACCTATTTATTTTAACCTCAGGCTCTTTTCTGTTTATGCCAGACTGTTCTTTCCTCTCAGTAGTTTTCTACAGTTTTACAGAAATCATTTATTTTTCAGTTTAAAGAAGTTTAAAAAAGACCAAAAACTTTCCTGATATTCTTTTCCTGAATTCTGCAACAATGTGTTTATGGTAACTACTCTTTTCCCCTCACTTTTTAAGATGATACTCTCTTCCCTTTGCTTTGTGATATTTTTTTAGAGGTCACATGGCTTATTTTCAGTGTTCGTTAGTGATTGTGGCATATGGACTGTCCTTGGTTAGACTCTTGTTATCACTTGAGGAATAATGAGATTGTTAGTCTCGTCCCCAGCTACAGGGCAGAAGGACAAAGTCAATTCCAGTCTCATTTCCCATTTTCTAGCTGACATATCCTAATATTTCTCAGTTATACAGAGGGGACACCTTCTCCTACATCTTTTCATGCTTCTCTGATACCCCAAATTGTCACACTTTTTGAAAAACTACAGTTCCCCTTGTTCGCAGCTGTTTTTGTTGTTCCTGAGTCTTTCTTCCTCTGTAGTGTTTGTCTCGTGATGACCTCTCATAAATACAGCGGAGTACTGCCAGTCTGTTTCTCCCTGGGAGCTACTATCTCTCTGTAGATGGAGAAAGACCAGGGAGATAGTGAAGAGCAGGACACCAAACAGCCTAAGAAACCGTCAGTTACTTTCTATCCGTGTCTCTAAGGCTTCGGTCCCTGGTCTTTACTGATGACTGATGCCCAGAGGGGAAGCAGCAGCTACTGACGAAGAGTCCCCTGCCTCTTTAGCCTCCCTTTCCACACCACTCTCTCGTGGGCAGGTCCTCTTCCTAACCCTCACGTCTCCTCAGCCCCAAGAACCTACACATACCTCTGGCTGCATAAGAGCAAGATCTGGCCTCCTTTTAAAATGATGATTTTTGTTCCAGTATGACTCTTTCCTTTCCAGGATCAAAATTCAGTGGTTCCATTTGGGTTAGGATCAAAGCTATTAGAGGATTGTAAGCCGATGAGTTCATACTATAAAGTTAATTTTCCAAATTACATTGACAAGAAGTAGGACAAGAAGTTGTTTGTTTGCAAAAATGGTTTGAAGCTATAGCTTGCTACTTTTGGGACCTGTCCCTACTTATAATGCGGTCAGTGTGCTTTGTAGACATTAATTTTGTGCAGAAAAAAACACTCCAAGTTAGGCTGTCGCCTGCTTTTGTTTATCAGAAACAACAGTCCTGTATATCTTTTCTTTACTCTATTTCAGCATGTTTTTTCATGTTATTTCTTTTCATAACTAAGTATGTCCTCTGGTCAATCTTTTAGCTCCCCAAGCAGAATACCTCTGGAGTCCTACAACAATTTTTCCTTCCTCTCATAAAATTTTGCAGCATAAGTTTTCTTGTTAAATATCTGTTTCTGCCACTCTATTGTGAGAATTTCCAGTGCAAGTAGTGTGTCTCGTTCATCTCTATATCCATCATGTGTAGCTTAGTTCGTTGGCTTATGGTAAACATTTAATAGATGTAGATCCTTAAAATATTTGCTATATTGGGGGGAAAAAAAAACCCTATCGCCATAGGGGGGAAAAGCTCAAATAATTACATTAAACAGCTCCAAGGATCATGTGAATAAGTAATAGAGCAAACCAGACCCTATGGGAGGGGCTCGGAGGCTACAGAGGTGAACTGACCGTCATGTCACCCTTTTTAGCAAAGCACCAGCAGGGCAAATGAGAAAGCTATGACACCAGCTAGGACGGATGGGGAGGCTTCAGGCAGGAAGCTGAATTGGAGTTACTAAAATAGAAATGTGTCATTTCTTTCTCCTTAAAATGCAGGCTCTGTATGCTTTCTATTAGACGTTTTTCTTTTTAATAACATTAATGTTTATCTGATTGCAAAATAATGCATATTTATAGTATGACATTTGGAAATTACATAAAAGAACACAAAACACATACGCAAAGGAATACTTAAAACACACGACCCCAAGATAACCACTGTTAGCATTCTGGCATATTTCTAGCCATTTTCTCCCCTAGAAACAGGCACGAATACGTTTTCATTTTGCAAAAACGGAATGTGTCCTGCACGTATCTTTTTATAATGTGCTTTTTTTTCCATTAGTCTACTGCTACCTAATATTCTCAATGTTTTTTTGTGCTGTGATTGTTTTCTTCAGTAGTTTGAGAGGACTCTACAGTCTAAGTGTGGTTAAGCTCCCCAGAGTCAGCACCACTTACTCTGAGAAAGCACACCTGAGTTCAGATCTCATCCCTGCCCTCCCAGCACCATGGCCCTGAGCAGCTTGCTCAGCCTTGCTGTGACTCAGTTTGCTTTTTCATCTGTAAAATGGAACAAAAGTACCTACCTCGTAAGATTGTTTTAAGGAATGAATGAGAAAATCTATAAAAAGCCCTGAGGCCAGTGCTCGGCACATAGTACGTATCTAACAAATGATCACTTTTATTGTTTTTACCATATTTTATTTGATCCGTTTCCTAGCAATGCCTAATTTTTATTATTAAAACAGTGCTGGAATAAGCTTCCATCTAGGTAAATCTTTGCACATATGTATAATTATCACCCTATGAGAAATTCCTATGTAGAATTGATTTGTCAGTATCTGAAACTCAGATTTTTGACAAGGGCTACCCTCCAGCTACAGTTTTCATTCTAACGGATATGTTGTGAGTGTGCCAGGGTTCCCTTTTTGTAACGGGTTGTTTTAGGCTGACTGCACAGTATCTGTGGCCTTCATTGAATTCAGTCATGAGGGAAAACCTACAAGAACTCCCCTTTGGTGGAAGAGCCAACCACCCAGCCCTTGTGTCACAACAGAGGGGCCTCTGTTACCCCGCCTCCTGGACCACTGATTTGGAAAGCTTTCTCTTTCTCCTTTTTCTTCCAAAATACCCTGCATCAAAGAGTCCAGGTTATCCACTAGAAAATAAATCAATATGATTTATTTCCACATTTCTTGTTCTTTACTTGTGAGATTGGGTTCTATGAGTAAATGTAAAAGAATATAGAGGGTCCTGAGAGTTCCAGTATTGAATCAGGGTGACATTATCTAGAAAGTTTTCCACTTGGTTTTTTAGCATTACATCAGATACTCTGAACATCCTGAAATTTAACTGCCTTGAAAAAACAGTAATGAGCAGCATATTTCATTTTATTTTTATGTTAATTTATTGGTATGACATGTACTATCAGTTCTACTGATAGTAGAACATTCCAAACAAGCAATTAAACTTAGATCTGTGTAATTTGATCTGTAGCTTTCCAGATATTAGTTTAGAAAGACAAGAATTTTTAAAAATATTTTAACTTTAATTTTCACTCAAAATGCTCACCTAGTCTATCATTTGGGATCTACTTTATGCTTTAATATCAGTATTGCAGTGTCTTAATTATGGATCTGAGGGATTACATTGATTTGTAATTTAATCTAGTATCATCACCCATGTAAAGCAAATCTCCTGTGTTGAAAGGTCATTCAAAAACTTGGAATTGTTTTTAAGAGTATACTTACCTTGAGAAGCACTGAATAATACATGTAACTGTTGAATGACTGTATTGTACACCTGAAATGAATAGAACACTATTAACCACACTGAAATTAAAATTTTAAAAATCTAGTGAGACAAAAGAAAAATATTTTAAAAATAGGAATCATTTCTAAATTTTTTTTATTCTGAAATTTATGATATTTTATGCAAAGATATCACCACTCAAAATTTTTAATGTCTACTTTGGGTTATTTTTCAATAATCCTCACTCATTTATTTATTCAGCAAATATCTGTTGAATGCCTACTGTTCACTAGGCTCTTGGGATATAGTGATAAGTTTAGAAGTTTAAAAAATACACATGATGCCTAAGCTTTAATATATATATTAACAATACATATTAATATATACATATATTTAATAGTTTATTTCACTTGGATTGAATGTTAATTTTTGAAAACGCCTAAAATTTCTACCAAGAATATAATGGATTGGGAAAATTTTTGAAATTATTTCGATTTTCAATTTCTTCTTAGAGCGTGACATATTACTGGGCGCCTGGAAGGCTCAGTCGTTAAGCATCTGCCTTTGGCTCAGGTCATGATCCCAGGGTCGTGGGATCAAGCCCTGCATCAGGCTCCCTGCTCCACAGAAAACCTGCTTCTCCCTCTCCCACTCCCCCTGCTTGTATTTCCTCTCTCGCTGTCTCTTTCTGTCAAAATAAATAAATAAAATCTTTAAAAAAAAAAAAAGATTACATATTACTGTACAGTAAATTATTATAAAATGCAAAAAAAGTGTAAGTGAACCCGAAGACAGATTTTTTATTTGTCACTATTTGGATAGAAATCATCTTGGTAACAGTTTTCAAATGAATAGTGAAATAAAGTTCACAGACTAGTATCTGGTACCTTCATTTATATTTAAGATACAATTTTAAAAATGTGGCCATCCCCTTTTCTTTCTCTTCCTTGGTGTACCCTGTTTTCCTGGATTTCATCTTATTTTTCTTTCCTCTGTAACTGATTCAGGAATTCTCCCTTTGGAGGTGACTGTGGGTGGTCCTGAGAGCTGACCCCAGGCCCCTGATCAGTAATTCAGTTTTAACTTTTATTTTGTATTGAAAAAAAAAAATGAGCAGAGAGCTGCATATGCTCCCATTTGAGATCTTCAGTGGAAAAACGGTGAATTTAGTCTGGCTGCCCTGGGGAGGTGGTGAGACTGCTGGAAAAAAAGAAAATGTAACCCCTTGGGATCTTCCAACAAGTGTGGCCACCATACAACCTGCCTTATTGCTGAGTTTCGGTTCCCACTGAGAAGTTCCAACAAGAGTGGTTCCTATTTTGACTTCTTCCCCCGATGGAAAGTATTAGACACTAGCTAAGTAGGCCAAAAAGAATGAAAAGCCTGAATAGAAAAGATGGTAGAGGAAGTGAGTCAGTAAGGGAAACTTAAGAGAGAAGAAGGGAAAGAAAATTTCCAAGTTGATAAGAAAACATGGGCTCCAGGCAACAAAGGATAGCGAATTTTTGGCTAAGGCCATTGCTTCATCTCTCCCAGGTTTCCAAGTTTCTGGCCCACCTTGCCTCTCCTCCTGCCTATTGCAGCTGCTCTCCTCCTTCCACACTCCACTCTTAAGTCTCCTTTCAACACACACACCCCTATACAGAAGGCTTCAGTGGCCACCTGCTAATTCTTCAATAAAACACAAATTCCTCGCTTAGTAAATCAGTGCTGGCCACAATCTAGTCTCCCTGTCTGACCTTATCCCTCGCTCCCGTTTTTCATGTTCCCTTTTCTCCAGCCATTCCAGACTGTTAACTTTGCCCCCAAGCATACCTTCTGGCTTTCACATCTCACCTTGTCCCTTAGGCCCAGAAAAGAACCACCATCTTTGCCAGTCGAAATCCTATGGTAACTCTGAGCCCCAACTGCTTCATGAAGCTCTTCTGATCACCGCAGCCCAGAACAAGCCGTCCTTTCTCGAGACTCCTGTACCATGTCGTACCTCTCCTAATGCCTCTTGTTATTTATTTGTGCATGCTTTATTTTCCCCATAAGATCGTAAGCTCCTTGCAGGACAAAAGACACAGCTCTTCCTCCTTACTTCCTCCATAGTGGCTAGCATATCAGCTTCTTATAGTAACTGAGTAAGAAAATATATCGGAGGAATGATAGAAAGAAATCACATTAGGATCAAGTAGTCTAACACGAGTTTCACATTTTTATGCCTGATTTTATAGTCCCTTCAGTATAGAAAGAGAAGTAGCTATATGAGTATTTGTTTTAAATGGAGACTGTTCAGTACCTGGAGCCGTGAAATTTAGTCATTTGGTTCAACAGAACAGACCTCCCCCACTCGGTGGATGTCCGTGAGTATCCGCACTGCTGTCTAATGCCTGAAGCAGACACATCATGGGAAGGACGACTGAAGGAGTGCTGGGCCTTCTCAGGTCCTTTTTGTAGGTTTTCTCTCTTAGGAATGCAATTCCTTCCCTAAAAAATGATATATATCTAATAGTGATTTAGATGCTTTGAACAGTGGACCAAGCATTACAAATATTCTACTAGGGATGCATGTGGGGAGAAGTGTGATGTTTTTCTCCCACCTAACTTTTCTGTGTGAACTAAATCCAGACGTATCTGGATTTTCGTAATTCAAAGAAAATCTTTACACCAACATTTTGAGAACACGTAGCTGCCAAGCGAAACCCAACAGCATATATTCCTTGGTGACATTCAGTCGGTTGAAGCTGTGTGCATGCAGAGGGAGCAGCTACGTAAAACTGAGCTCGTATGCAAATGTGAACACTCCTCAATTCCAATTACACTGTGTATATTAAACCTTTCTTTAGAGGCTGTGGAATTTTCAGGAAAAATACAGCCAAGCTTGACCTTAAGTACCTTGCCTCATTATTTTTTTGTCATTTCCAGCTACTAGTCTCTCCAAAGAAAACAACTTTCTTGTTTCTTTTAGTTTTGTGTGTGCCCTGAGCTTTATTCCCAGTTGCTGCTACAAAAAACTGAAATAGTTCCAAACACCACTATTGTTTTTCTTTTTTTTCTCTGTAACTAATATTTAAAGATCAAAGATAACTCCAGTACTTTTATGTTGTAGAGGGTATATAAGACCAATTTTTCCCTAAAGGTATTTGCTGTCCAGGATTTTTTTCTTTCTAAAACTTTTCTTTTTTTTCTTTTCTTTTCTTTTCTTTTCTTTCTTTCTTTTTTTCTTTTTTTTTCCCCTGTTAGCTTTCTTTTCTAGAAGTAACTGAATGGTAGCTTTTTGATTTCACGGGGTCACTGGCAGTTGAATGGATACAGAACTGGAGTGGGGCCATATGAAAAGCAGGGAGATGAGTTAGGAGGTTTTTAAAAAATATTTTATTATGGTATTTTCAAACAAACAAACAAAAAACGCTCCCTTAACTTTCCACCAAAATCATATTGTGATGACTGGTGACCTTGGGAAATGTTTTAATTTAGGCACTTTCTAAAGGCTCCTTCTAATGCTAAAGCTGAAAAATAATCTTTCCGTCAAAAGGCTTTCATTATTATGACAATTCCCATGTAAATTCTTAATGTATTTATTTTAAGGGCCTATTATAGTTCTTATACAGTGTTTTTATAGTTTTATTCATTCTGTTAACTGGGAAAATGTTTCATATGAACAGCCTTTGGTTCATTCTTTTAAAAAATTATATATGATATGAAGGAAAATAGTGAGTTTGTATATTATATAAATGTTTTTCCTAAAATGTCAGTTTTATTTTCTTATTCTTAGAGATTGGGTAGAGCACTGTTTATTTTCATTTAAATATGTATCCTAAAGAAGCAGTAATTATTATGTTGTTTTGGAATACTTGTTCAGTTAAGCAGATTTTCTTCACTGCCTTTAGGAAGTAGGAGTGGAAATAGAAAATATATGATGATCATGAAAGAAATATAAATATTACAAGTGGCAATACTGTGTGAATAAATATGAATGTGAATCAGGAGACTCGTTTGGTAAACGTTACAATAAATACATGGCTAGCAAAAAATAGAACAAAGACATTTTTTCATATATTCAAAATGCTGAAGATAGTTCTAGTATGATATATGTGATCTCATAAAGAGAGTATATTGAATGAACTACATCCTCGAATTGCTATTTTGTTCCTTATCAAAAGAAAAAAATAAGGATTGGCAACTTAGGGTCAAAAATAATGCCACAAATGAAATTTAGCTTTACTGTTTAGCCATAAGAAGGAATAAACTGCCAGCCAAGACCAATGTTCTTTGATCTCACATTTCAACCTTCTTGTCCTCCAGATGAATGAAATGGTCTTTTCTCAAATGTTCAACAGGCCTTTTACCATTTGATAGGACAGTTATTTTTAAGAAGGTTTAAAATGTGATCTGGAAAACCACATTGACTCTCTGTGGCATATTTGCTATTCTTAGCCTGGTTGAATAAGCTGGAAGTGGATGAATAATGCAGGTCAGAAAGAAAACAGATGCTAAATATTACAAATAGGAAGGTTTTCCAGCAATGAGACTTTCATTTTAGGACTAGATGTTTGTTGGCACTTTTGGCATCATGACGATTATTGTCTTTCTCTCCAGCTGTTACACATCTGTATTGAAGGTTGGGGCAATTGGCGCTGGTCAGAGCCCTTCAGTGTGGACCATGCAGGGACGTTTATTAGAACTATTCAGTACAAGGGTCGGACTGCTTCCCTCGTCATCAAGGTTCGGCAACTCAGCGGCGTGCAAAAACAGGTGAGTTCCTTGTGTTCGTGACCCAGACAGCTCTTAATTCTTTCACGAAATTCATGGAAGCTGAACTGAAAGAAATGAAAATAATTAATAATTAAAAAACCCGCAGTGGTATGCCTATGTGTGCTTACTGCTGCCCTGCACGTGAGCACTTCATACGTGCTTGTTGATGATCCTGAGGATGATGATGGCTTCAAACCCTTTGTCTCACATCTTTTACAAGAGCTGCTAACGAGCAGTAAAATTTACTGATTTTAGTTTCACCTCTTCTCCCTGTCACCACCTACCTTCTGGTAGAGGTGCTAATGAGCTGTGAAATAGCCAAAAGGCCTTTATTAAGAAGGAAAGAAGCCCTGGGTGTTGGGGACTCTGGATAATCCAACAGTGGATAACCAGGAGTTGGTTCTCCAACACGTAAGAGTAATCTTCGAGAAAGTGTTGTGATACCTCCCAGGACAAAGTGGGCCTGGGTCTCCAGCAAGCTTTCTTTTCCTAGGAGTTAATATTAACTGCAGTAAAAATTCACTACAGTCTAACTCTTGGCATATAAAACCTCAGCTCTCAGCACATATTTTTACGTATTTTATAAAACTTCCTTTTGGCTGTTTTTGAAGTTCTAAGACTGCAAAGGGGAAAAAAGTATCTGACACTTTTTTTGTGTTCTTAAGATGTGAAAATGTGGTTTTTAAAAGATGTTTTTCAAGCATGGCGCATATGACAAGAGTAGAAAGAAAAAAAGGAAGTATTAAAATCTGAAAACTGGCTTCACTGCACACATCATAACTGGATTTGTCATAAGAGTTTTAACATATACATCTGCGTCTGGATTGTAACAGTCCATCCAGAGCTTATGTGAACTGCGGACATGATAGAAACAGCCCTCAGTCCCTGGAAAAGGAAAAGGGGAGCTTTTCTTATCAAGCAACATGGGCTAGTCCATTGCCATGTGCCAAGGGGCAGACCGGAAGCAAGTGGTGAGGTGAACAGTAGGACCTGTGCCGTGTATGTTCTTGGTCTGCTCCTAATCAGGGAGCTAGACTTCATGTTCTCATTATTGTGGGCAACAGAAGTGAAAAGAATATAGCAGAAGAATCTTCCCAATGAACTGACTATTCCTCGAGTATTTATTGATTGCCTACAGTGGAACAGAGTGAAACAAAAGACACTAACCATGTGACACAGTCTTTGCTCTTAAGTTACAAATTTATATAAACCCAACAGTGTGTACAACTGACAGTAAGTGTGAAGGGAATTTAGAGGTTGCACTAAGAAGATATGACTCAAGTTGGGCTTTGGAAAACATGTAGAATTTGGATTAAGAGAGGACATTCCAAGTAGGCAGTGTAACATAACGATAGGAATATGGGACAAATGGGTCTTACTGGGACTCATGATGGGGCCAGCCTAGCTAAGCGTGAGCTTTGAGCTACAAAGTCTAACAAGACGTGTCACTGACTTTCATCTGCCCTCAGAACTGTCTTTATTGGATATGCTCTCAATAAATATCTGCCCAATTAATACATTCTGGTTTTCTGATTCTGTCACTCGTGGTCTTTCAAGAATGCCTTATCCACCTTCCCAGTCACCAGCATTCCTGAGAAATGGTCATTCAGCATCCATTTGAATACTCCAAATGATAAGAGGCTCATTTCCTCACACGGCAGCCCTTTCCATAATTGATGACTTCCAGCTCTAAGTGAAGCTCTTTCCTAATTTTGAGCCCAAATCTCTCACCATTCAGCCAGTTTTTACCGTTCATCAGAACTTGTAAGACGTACGCAACAACTTATGGTGAGGACTAAGTTATCTCTCCTCTGTATTATAGCCCTTCAAAAACACAAGGGGAGCTAGGATGTTTCCCCTTAGCTTCCTTTTCCTTAGACCAGTGGTTCTCAAACTTGCGTGTACATCAGCATCGCCTAGAAGGCTTGTTAAAACATAGATTACTGGGTCCCACCCTCAGAGTTCCAGATTCAGGAGGTCTTGGATGTGACGTGAGAATTTGTATTTCTCACAAATTCTCAGGTGATACTGATGCTACTGATCCAGGGGTCACACTTTGACCACCATGGCTCTGGTCTGAACTTTCCCAATTCATTCAGCTCTTTTGCACATGGTTGCTAGAACAATTAACAATTAATGGAATGGCAGGGTCACTCCATGGAGAAATGGTTTTCATGGTATGTCATTGGTGGTTAAGATCAGAGCCACTCTGGCTGTGTATCCACTTGCTAGCTGTGTGATCTTCAGGTTATTTAACCTCTTTGTGAATCAGTTTCCTCATCTGTCAAATGGGGATAGTAATAGTGCCTTTGTCACAAAGTTAGTGTGAGAATTAAACGCGTTTGTATATGCGAAGTGCTTAACAATAGTGCCTGGCCCGCTCACTGTCATAACTCAAACTATAGTTACAATAATGAAAAATTCCCAGGCATGCGTAACGTTGGTTGGACTTTGTTGTATTACAGTAGCACGTTCTTCTGGGGCGCCTGGGTGGCTCAGTCGGCTAGGCATCTGACTTTGGCTCAGATCATGATCTTGGGGTCCTGAGATGGAGCCCCGTATCGGGTTCCCTGCTCCATGAGGGCCTGTTTCTCCCCCTTCCTCTTCCTCTGCCCCTCTTCCCGTTTGCACATGCACGCACTCTCCTTCTCTCAACTAAATAAATAAACTCTTAAAAAAAAAAAAAGACAAAAACAGTAGTGCCTCCTTCTTGCATAGATATTATGTATCTTCAAGGAATAATATGAAATTTCAGGGATAAGTTAATGTATACTGTGCTCCTGAGCAGATACTATGCATTGCAACAGTGTACTGTTAGGTTAGAAAAGTTGGCCATGAAAAGTACCTTTTTTAAAAATTCTCACAAAATGTTACTTACCTTTTTTTCCCCCGACTATAAGAGATTTCCTGGCCCTAATATTTATTGCCTAATATCTTAGGCAAATTTCTTAACCTTTCTGTGTGTCATACTCCTTTTACAAAAGAAAGCACCTAGTAAATATTAGTTCACTGTTGTTATTTTTATGTTAACTATTTTAAAATAGTTCTGAAAACACAGGAGTCTAAAGTAGAAAAGAAAATTACCCATATTTCTGCCATCCAAAGATAAATACTGTTACTACTTTGGTGTATTTTTTCTACTCTTTTTTTATTTTCTTCTATGCAGATATTTTTTAACCAACCTGAGATCTGATTATAATTAGTTTTTCAACTTGTTTTTTTCACTTAACATTATATGATGCTTATCTTCTCATATTATCTACAATTCCTAGACTATCTTTTTAATGGTTGCATAATAATTTGCCATATGGTATGTTGAAACACATTTAGACATCCCCTCGTTGCTGCACTTTTTAGATAATTTCCAATTTCTTGCCATAATAAATCCTTAAATAAATATCTGTGAGTATACATATGTATGTCTATGTCTGTCCTTAAAATAATTTGCTATAAAATTTAATTACCTGAGCAAAGGATGTGAATGTTTTTGTGGTACTTGATACATCTTCCCAGACTAAAAACATGTACTTTATTCTTTAGCCAAAATTCATTGTTTTGTGTCACCAGATTCTTGTTAGGGCTACATTAATCCTTTAAATAACTAAATACATATATTTGTCCCAACCATCTGCTGACTCTCTGAGTTTTTCAAACTATTAGCATTTCTTAAAAATCTTAATGTAAAGAGGGGTTCAAATCAGACTTACAAAAAATTTTCCATACATTAGAAGTTTAAGGAATCCTTTTAATCATTCTCTCTGTTAATGTCAAATATTCAGATTTTAAGGCATCTGGTGACAAATCACATTTCAAGATATCCAAACGTTATTTGGATATTTAGTAATTATTTTCTGTAGGGACTCCCTCTCACACTTGTCTCTGCTTGTATCCTATTGTAACAAATTATCTTATTAAAAAAAAAAAAAAGAATGTAGCCAGACAGGAAGGGACTTTTTGGGAATCAATAATGGAAGCATAAGCCACCCTCCCATTGCATTTACCTTTCTGAAAGAAGTACCATCTTCTTCCACGGGAACTGGCAAAGTCCATTTTCCATTCCCACTGTCATGGAAGACACACACACACACACACAACTTATAACTTAGAGTTTGAGCATTTATTGTCATAGCCAAATGAGATTGGGCTCTAAATTAGGGCCATTTTAAACACTCAGCCAAGTAGTGAAAAGTAGAACACAGAAATAGCAATTCATTTTAACTTAGGAAGAAGCAAATGGAAAATGGTTTGTACTGAACCCAGGTAATACTGAAAGGTTCAGCGGTCCACCAACTTCAAAACAACTGCTGCATATATCACAGTTGTGAAAAACCTTTCTAGTCTTCCAGTTGGATTTAATTTTTTTATTGTCAGGGTAGATTAACTAAAATTCAGATTAGCTCCAGTAGGAGTACATCAGAGACACAGGATTTCCTCAATTAGCCAGGGTGGGAAAGAAGATAGGAATCAAGGTTTCAGAAGAGCTTTGTGGATTCCTGCCTCTCACATCTTGGCTTCTTTCCTTCTGCCCCACCTGGGCTGGGAAATTTGCAGTAAACCACAGCTGCCTAATTTCCAAGCTCCATTTGGGGAGGTGAGTGTGTGCAGCTCCCTGATGTGCCTTAACTGCATTAACACGCCCCTGGGTAATGGAGAATTGGCTAATGCACTCCTGAACAATGAGGTTTGGTTATTTGTACCCTGCCTTTCTTATACCTCTGCCATGGCCCCAACTGAATGAAAATGGGCCACATACAAAATTTCTCAGGAACTCTGTACGTTATGCAGCTACCCATGTACACACATTGACGTCCATGTTTCCCATCCCCTCATTGAGGAAAGCTTTACCACTCTAAAAACGTAAATGTACATATGTATGTATATTTGTATCTTTATACATACACTTTTAATCAGGGCTAAGATATCATTTTCCAGTGCATCTGGTGCTCTGGAGTTATTCTTTAATATCGCTATTCTTCTTGGCACTGATCTAATAAGAGTTCTGAAACCTGCTAAGTAAAATCATATGTGGAAATCTTCAATACACATCTTTGTGGCTTTGGGGAAAGAGGAGAATTAGTGTGAAACCTGGAAATGTGTATTAAAGAGAAACCCTACATTAAAAAAAATTAAGTAGCTGTCTTCAACTGATAAATTAATCTTGAAATTCTAACCATAATTTTCAAAATAAAGGCATTGTAAATGTTGCCACTTTGAAGAAAAGCAGACATGGCTCTCACTGAACTCTGCATGAGAGCAGCTATGAAGAACACCATTCTGAGGAGTAGCCATTTGGATTTTCCTTCATCTAAGTAGCCTTCTCTCCCTGGCCACTTTTAAGGGTTTTCTTTTTATCAAATTTGAAAGCCTATTTAACAGGCTTTCTAGTTGAAAATGAAACTATAAAAACCCACCAAGAGGATCTTTGTCTTTAGACAAAGTGAGTCCCAGATGGTTGCAGAAATTCTGTGGTTTCTGAGAGACAGCAAAATTCTCTCCTAAATTTCATGGGGCCCAAAGGTTCTGAAGCAAGAGCAGTGTGCATACATTGCCAGACCTGCGCACATCAAGAGGAAGAACAGAATGAAACACTGCCTCAGAGCTTTCACGTGTTTACTTAAAGTTAGACAATGCTAAGGCCTCGTAAGACTTAACCATGAGTGCTTAGTAACTCCTAGCATGTGCTGAAGGAAAGCTTGCCTGCTCACTCATGGCTCATGGTTCAGTTGACTTCTGTGTTTGTTATTGAGAAAACATTGTTTTAAAAGATTATAATGGCCAGAGTGCCTCCGAGTGATATAACAGTTAAGCACAGCTTGGTTTTTACAGATGTGCTCCTTCTAAAGAAAAGTCAAAGGAATAGATAGTTGGAAAATAAATGTTTAAGAAAATGCTAAACTTCACTGTTCAACTAATATTGAAACAACAATGACATTTAATTTTTGGTCTATCAATGTAGCAGGTTTATAATGAACTAAATAATAGTTTATTCGTAAATAATCATATTTATTTGTATAAATAATAGTTGACTTATAGTGATGTTTACAAAGTTCTCTTAATCATATATGAAAATGTATCCAGGGGCGCCTGGGTGGCTCAGTCGTTGGGCGTCTGCCTTTGGCTCAGGTCATGATCCCAGGGTCCTGGGATCGAGCCCCGCTTCGGGCTCCCTGCTCGGCAGGAAGCCTGCTTCTCCCTCTCCCACTCCCCCTGCTTGTGTTCTCTCTCTCGCTGTGTCTCTCTGTCAAATAAATAAATAAAATCTTTAAAAAAAAAAAGAAAGAAAGAAAATGCATCTATTAGGGTGTTTTAAGTTTGAAGTAACAAAATAGGCGTTTTAATCTTCACAGTAAGCTAATGAGATGTAGATGCTAGTATTGTTCCTATTTTTACATTTATTATCTCATATAATAAGAAGGAAGAAGGCAGGTTAGGTGTTGGTTAATTAAGCCACTCAGTGCTATATCTGCTTCTCTGCTAGCCTCTTGGATTTGCCTTTTTTGTCTCAAGATGGCCACAAAAGCTACATGTCCACATATATATCCTCTCATAACATCTTCCGTGACAGACAAGAAGCGGGGCTTTCTCTTCTCAAATTGTCTCCCTTATCAAGGAGTAAAATCTTTAGCCTTTTAGCAGTCTTCCCTTTTCATATTATTAGCCAAACCATGCCC
Organism: Phoca vitulina; assembly: GCF_004348235.1. Classification (NCBI taxonomy): domain Eukaryota; kingdom Metazoa; phylum Chordata; class Mammalia; order Carnivora; family Phocidae; genus Phoca; species Phoca vitulina. Next base: position 45,502,197 of record NW_022589728.1, read on the forward strand.
CGTGTTCACCCCTCAAGTAATCACTGGCAAAAGGAGAATGGAATTACAAGGATTAGTTTGTGCCGATTACGACATAGACTCTGGGGGCCGTGGAGGTGTCCACGTGCCCTGGGTACTTTGCTGCGTTTTGAGACCTGAACCAAATCAGGGTTACTAATAACCAGGGAGAAGGAGGGACCACCTCTTTGGAATAGAACCAGTGGCATCTGCCGCATTTACATTATGATAGGCAGTCTTTATTCTCTTTTTTATGGTTTCTGGGTTTTCTTAATTGGTGGGTATTAATATTATGAAAGACAGACCTTCAGAGTGATTATCAACACAGACTCCGGGCCAGAGAGTCTGGGTAACATCAGGCAAGTTATCCAACATCTCCATGCCTCCGTTTTTCCCTTGTTAAGATGACAAGTCCTAGTAGCACCTATTTTATATGGTTGCTGTGAGAATGAAAGAGTTAATTTGTAAAAATGCTTTGTAATAGGACGTGTGTGCGTACGCTCATACTGTACATGTGTACATACGTACATATGTATGCAGAGAAAGAGCGGGAGAGATTTATTTTAAATTACTTTAAACACAGTTGTGAAGGCTGAAACCCAGAAGAGCTTACATGTAGTTCCAGCCTGAAAGCCTGAAAGCCTGAAAGCCGGTAGCTGATTTTTTTCAGTCCATGTCCAAAGGCCAGGAAAGACCGATGTCTCAGTTCAGTCAGGCAGGAGGAGTCCCTCTTACACAGGCTCTTTGTTCTATTCAAATCTTTAGTTGACAGGATGAGGCCCACCCACATTAGGGGAGGGCCCTCTGCTTTACTCAGTTTACCAATTCAAATATTAACCTCACCCAGAAGCACCCTCACAGACACACCCAGAATAACGCTTGACCGAGCATCTGTGCAGCCCGTGGCCCACACAGGTCGACACATACAATTAACCATCACATGCTTAGACCTTTAAGTAAACCACATATATATGGGTGTGTGTGTGTGTGTGTGTGTGTGTGTGTGTGAGATTACTGTTTTTATAATCTGGAGAAAAATATTATAAATAAGAATATCCAGTATGTGGAAGTCCTATGTTTTCCAGTCATGGTGAATATTTGTATTACAGAAGGATTCACTGCATAGGAATAAAATTTGCATTATCTTTTTAATTTCAACCAATTTAAGAGGTATTTCTTAATGCCTACTGTGAACTGTACTCTTAACTGGATGAAAAATTGGGTGATCCCTGAGTTTTTGGATCATTCTGTGTGTTTTACAAAGCCACATGCTTCTACTCTATGAGAAAGCTTGAATAAAATAAACTATAATTAGGCAAAAGTTGTTTGTATTATCAGTTTATAAAGTGATCCCTTATTGCATAAGACTGCAAGATACCCTTGGAAGCCAGCCTTGGAAGTAGATAAATGGCCAGTTGGCCTCTCAGCCACCAGAGCAGAAGTCTTGTGCTTAGTCCCTGTCCTTTGTGACTGCTACATCGTGTGACATCAGTGACTGCCCCCTCCTGGTGGGTCTCTTCTCAGGGCTTCAGCTTTCCCTGGTTTACCTCCACGATCCTTTGCCTCTTCTTCCCGGGCCCCTTCCCTGGCTCTTTGCCCCTGAGTCTGCCCCTGAACTGTTGGTCAGTTGCTGGTTTAAGCCTTCACCTCTTTTCCGAGTCAGCTATTTTCTGTCTGTGCACATTTGCAAGGCTTTCATTCCATAGGTCTGCTATCTCCAGCCCCACCTCACTCTCCAGCACCCACCCAGGCTGCGGACCCTGCATGTGCCTGTCCTTTGACTTCCATAAACTCAACATGACCAAAGCAAAATCCCTTTCTCCTCCCAAGCCTTTCTTCCTGTGTGCTCTAAATAAGCTCAAGGCTTCATGTTCTTGCCATTAAAACCAACATAGTTAATTCTGTCTGAACAATTAACGTGTTACCAGGTCATGAAATCTGAATGGATGAAACTTTATTTGTTTATTATCTTTTAGATTATCATCTGTGGAAGACAGATCATCTGTAGTTACTTGTCTCAAAGCATAGAACTAAGAGTCGTTCAGCATTACATTGGTCAAGATGGACAAGCTGTGATTCGAGAACATTTTGACTGCCTCGCAGCCAAACAGAAATTGCCTTCATACATACTAGAAAACAGTGAACTGACAGAGTTGTGTGTGAAGGCCAAAGGAGATGAAGATTGGTCAAGAGACGTGTGCTTGGAATCTAAGTCCCCTGAGTATAGCATTGTCATTCAGGTATGAGAAGTAGGACAGTCTGGAATAGAGCAGTTTTAAAATTAAAAATTTCTCCTTGTGCTCTTTATTCAGTGCTTTATTTTAAAAAATGACCTGTACAAAAGAGGGAGATCTGAAATAAGATAAAAAAAAAACTTTGAATATTGCTTCTCAAACAGTTTCGTCCCATCCCACAACAACACAGCTGTTGTATCAGTTCCAGTAGTTTTTAGAGCCGAGATGCTACCCCTTTCAGGTGGAGGCAAGTTATATCTTGAGAAAAATCCTGATGCTCCAGGGCTTAGGGTGGGGGTGCAGGGGAGAGGGGAGGGGAGGGTGTGTCCTGCCCACTTGAGAATCTTTGCAACTGTCTGTTCCTTTTTTATCTCTTCCTCCCATTCCACCATCATCACTTTCCTTGCCATGAACGACAAATCCTCCCCTCCATTCTCCCACCCAGTCTTGTGTCAGCCTCTCCTCATACAAATGCCTTTGTCTTTAAGCATTGGCCTTGGGGCGCCTGGGTGGCTCAGATGGTTGGGCATCTGCCTTCGGCTTGGGTCATGATCTCCAGGTCCTGGGATCAAGCCCCGAGTCGGGCTCCCTGCTCAGCAGGGAGTCTGCTTCTCCCTCTTCCTCTGCCTCTCCCCACTGCTCCTGCTCTCTCTCTCTCTCTCTGTATCTCTCTGTCTCAAATGAATAAATAAAAAAATTCTTAAGAAAACAAAAAAGAAAGCATTGGCCTCATTGACTCACTGCACATTCAGTTTATGCCATAATGAAGTCTGGTTTTGCTTATTCTCTGTTTTTAATGGCTTTTTTCTATAACTTTAAACTTTTTAATCCTCCGAACCGACATTATATCTGCGCCTCATTTTGATTAATTAGTAAACTGTTCAGTATTTAATAGAAGCCTTTTCTACCTCATGTGCAGGTGCCATCTTCAAACAGTTCCATTTTTTATGTCTGGTGCACAGTTTTGACATTAGAACCCAACTCTCAAGTGCAACAACGAATGGTGAGTGCTTTCCAATCCTAAAATATGGTATATGACTCTGACCTTTCCTGTTCTGAAATAAATTAAGGTCAGAGTGACCCAGGGAAGAGATTTATTGCAAGTTTGTTTCAGCATCAAACAGCTGGGGTACTGCAACAAAGCAAATATGAAAGTTGTCTGTCCTTTTGTTTTTATAGATTGTGTTCAGCCCTCTTTTTATCATGAGGAGTCATCTTCCAGACCCCATTATCATACATTTGGAGAAAAGGAGTCTGGGATTGAGTGAAACACAAATTATTCCCGGAAAAGGACAGGAAAAACCACTGCAAAACATAGAACCTGACCTTGTGCATCACCTAACATTTCAAGCAAGGTACTGGAAAAGTCCTACGTTTTCCTAAGAGAGATTCAGAAGAAAAGCAACCTTATACTATTGAGGGGAAGAAGGAGGATAGAATTCTTTGTACGAATCCTTATCTTATGAGAATGTTTTTTTATAATTGCCCTGCCTAGTGTTCTCTTATCCTCTTCAATGGTTTTGGATAAAATTCAGCCTCTTTCATTAAACTTAGATATAAACAAGAGGGATTGGAAAATTTAATTGACACATAATTTCTCTAGTGGAAGAAGAGATGAATAGAGCTCTCACCCAGGCATGTGGGGGGCGGGCACAGGGAGAAGGGGCCAGGGCCCAGATCATCCAAAAACTGTGTCACCAATCCCTAAATCCCCAAAAACTGACTCAGTGTCAAAAAAGGTATTGGTCTATAATATAGCTATAGTTCAGTTTTTTTTTTCAATAAATTGTAGATCACCTTAGAAAGCTGATATTTACTCCTGTTTTTTCTTTTCCATTTCCTAGAGAAGAAGACGATCCTTCCCACTGTGCCGTTCCTATCTCAACCTCCCTCATTAAGCAAATAGCCACTAAGATACACCCTGGAGGCACAGTTAATCAGATCCTTGACGAATTCTATGGGCCAGAAAAGTCCCTTCAACCCATGTGGCCCTATAATAAAAAGGATTCTGACAGGTAATGTTCTCCAGTAATCTTTTTCTACAAACACTTCTCAATATTAATAAATAAATGACCATTCACCAAAATGTTAGATACCATAAAAGAAGGTTTTTAAAGATTGATTGATTTGAGAGAGAGAGAGAGAGTGAGAGAGGGCAAGCAAGGGGAGGGGCAGAGGGAGAGGGAGAGAGAGAGAATCTCAAGCAGACTCCTCGCTGAGCGTGGAGCCTGACATGGGGCTCCATCCTAGGACTCTGAGATCATGACCTGAGCTGAAATTGAGTCAGCCACTTAACTGACTGAGCCACCCAGGCGCTCCAAAAGGTGTTTTAAAAAGAAGATATTTGCATACATATATCAGAATATGACCTTTTATCGTCTGGGTAGATGTATTTTATGGACTGCTTTACTCATAATCTAGAACATAATTGGCATGAGAAGTTTCTCCTGAATGCAAATTCAGCATTGAATGATTCTAGTGTGAAGAGGTGTCATACAAGAGCATTGTGTGTCTGGAATCCTTAAACATATTTCATGAATACTGAAGTCATCGTATTTCATTGAGTCTCTTGGATGTGGTATTTGGAACAGGAGTGAACAGCTGAGTCAGTGGGATAGCCCAATGCGAGTGAAGCTGTCAGTCTGGAAGCCATATGTTAGAACCTTGTTGGTAGAGCTTCTACCCTGGGCCCTGCTTATCAATCAATCCAAGTGGGACCTCTGGCTGTTTGAAGGAGAGAAGATTGTTCTACAGGTTCCTGCTGGCAAAATTATTATCCCTCCTAATTTTCAGGTACTGTAACTTTTTTTTAGCTAATATGAATTCTTTTCTTTCAACAACTAGCCTTTATTCTGAGGTCGCATTTATATTCCTAACAGAATCAGTTGTAGAAAACTGTCCTCTTAGATGCATATGTAAGGGGTATGGAATGTTCTTTGATATTCAAAGACCTCTCAGATGTCTTTTTTTTTCCCCATCAGCAGTATTCATACTTGAGTTATCATTAAATTTGATAACTGTACTAGTTACATTTTCATTTTCATTGTGTACAGGATATTTGACAAGCATTAGGATTGGCCTACTCAGGGTATGTTAAGGATATAGAGCCATATTCTCTGCTAACCCGCTCCCTAGGTAGACTTGTGGTTCTTACAGAAATTCTCAGAGATCTGCAAGGTGGGTAAAATTGAGGATTTCTGAGCAACTATTTCTGTCAGGGCCCCTTTTCCCTTATAGGTGGACCTAGATGTCCATAATCATGGATGTTCACCCAATGGTTGATAATAACAATATGGAGTCATTGTTGGCATCGGTGGCGGGGGCGGGGGGGGACCCTAATGTAAAACAGAATTTCACAGCAAGACTATATTCCATCACAAGAGAACTTTCTTGATAAGGCTAACCCATTTCAAGAAAGCACATAAATCTGTAAGAAAATAGAATGCAAGGAACTCCTAACTGTTTTCCTGGTGGGGAACAATTGGAGAGTCCTTTTTTTGAGCTCTAGTTCATGAACATCTTTATTCAATTGCATTTTTCCTGTGTGGTTTTTTTTTTTTAAATAATCAGATGGTGTTACCTTATGGAATTGGAATGTTGACCTACATGTACCTAAGGTTGCATATTATTCTTTAGTCAAATGAAATGAAACCCTCCGTTTTTAAGTCTTTGTTATTTATAGGGGAGCCACAGTTTGGGTTGGGGTTTTTTTTTCCTTCCATAAAGATGAATTCCATTGTGAATCCAAGAAAACATTTCTCTGAGAACTAAAATAAAATGTATGTTGCCATTACAAAAACAAAAACAAAACTCATAAAGGAATTTGGTTGCCTAAGTAGACTTATTATATAATATAAAAAACTTCCTGTGAATTGAGATAAAACTGTCAAAGTTAAGAAAAATACTTTATAATTGAGGCATTATTTTTCCAGGAGGCTTTTCAAATTGGAATATACTGGGCAAATACAAACACTGTGCACAAGTCAGTAGCGATTAAACTGGTCCATAACCTGATGTCTCCAAAGTGGAAAGATGGAGGTAATGGTGAGGTTGTGTCATTGGACGAAGAAGGGTTTGTTGATGCTGAAATAAGACTTGGTGCTTTCCCAGGACATCAGAAGGTAGGATCAAAGTCTCTGTGGCTCAGGGGGAATAGCATGCCATCTCTTCAACCTGTTTAATATGAGTCTACCCTTTTCTTTTTAGTCCCTTTTCGGCATCACATGCTCTAGACAATTTATAACAGTGAAACATGTGATTTCTTAGACCTCTCTGTTTCACAGGGTTTTTTTTTTTCCTTTACCAGTGATAAAAGCCATGTCACATAATTTATCCAATAACCGCTCTGTTTCAGAACACTCAGCAGTCACTTGATTGATCGTATGTGGGTGAAAAAATGAACTTATTCCAAAATATCAACAAATTATGCTTGGCCTCCTTTTCTTAGAGCGGGAAGTAGAGTTGCTAACATTCTGAGCGCTGAGTGAAAAGACAAACCTCCCATAGCAAAGGTTATGTTCCTGGAAAGGGCATCATGAGCAACATCAACTCTGATCCTCCCATAGAACCTAGGGTTATGAGGGAGTTCTGTTCCTGAACAGAGAAATGGTACCTAGGATGATATGAATACAGAAAACCTACTTCATCAGTTATTTAACTAAATACAAACGGTGTATGATTTTCAGCATCAATCTTTTCTAAAGTCTATGAAAAGCAATTTAGTTGAGTAATACAGTAACAAATCACATTAACCTGTGTGTACGGCCGCACAATATCATAGTGTCCCGTGTTGAGCTCTCACGCTGTACTTCATACTATCTTCGTTATCTTAACCCTCCCAAATCAGAAGAAGAAGGGCTACTTCATCAGAGTAGCACGATTCAGAATGACCCTTCTCTGAGGAGAAGTTAGATTTTGAGAGGCATCTTTGAAGAGCTTCTTGAAAAAAAGTTAGTGTCATTTGGTAACTTTTTAAAAATAAATTTCTCTGATACAAAGAAGTTGGTTTCTCTTCGGTATTCAAGGCTGGTATCCATTTCCTCAGAGTTGTCTGGGCAACACATGTTTATGCACTGCTGGCCAAAAGACTGTAACATGGGTGTAAATGGCAAAGAGCTGTAAGCGTGAATCACCCAAAGCTGAAGACTTGTAAGTTGAGATTGATCATCAAGACCTGGAAAAGAATGTCACAATACACAGTCTAACACCCAATACTTCCAGCACCTCACAAAGTGGCCACAGCAAGTGCTGAATAAATGTGAATGAATGAACAGACTGTTGGAAAATATATTATTATATATATTTGTAACTCCTTTTTCTTTCCTAGTGATTCTCAAACTTTTTAGTCCCAGGACCCCTTTACTCTCTCCAAAATCATTGCAGACCTCTAAAACCCTTTTGTTTATGTGGGTTTTAGCCATTGATACCCATCAAACTAGAAATTAATACAAAAACTTTAGAATGCAAGAAGACACAAACATACATTCTGTTTGCCATGACAGCGATGACATCGTAGGTCATATAACCCCTGGAAAACTCCACTGTACACTCATGAGAGAATTAGAGTGGAAAAGACAATAGCATCTTGGTATTATGATGAAAATAATTTTGACCTTTGGACCCCCTAAAAGGATCTCAAAAGACTCCCCCACACACATACCAGGGTCCCAGGCCATACTTTGAGAACTGCTATCCTGACATTACCACTTACTAAGTGGGGATCGTTAGGCAACGAGTATCTTCTCTGAACACCTGTCCCTCATAAAGCGCGGTAAGGGAATGAGAAGGTATGTGGAGGTTAAGAGCAGTACCGTAGAATCACACTGCATGGTTTCCAATCCCAACTGTCTTTATGACCGTGGGCAAGTTACTTAACCTCTTTAAGCCTCACTTCCCTCTTCTATAAAATGGGGCTAAGAATAGCTGCCCCGTGTGGGTTTTGTGAGGATTCTGTGAGTTAACACGCATCAATACTGACAACAGGCAGCATGCAAGAAAGCAACATAAGAGGTCCAATCCTTGTTTTGTTTTGTTTTGTTTTGTTTTTATCGTCATCACTGTTAAAGTTCTCAGAACGCCCAGTGGTCCACACTAGGCCTTTGGCAAGGTAGCTGCTGGGATGAGCATGAGGAAAAGGGGGAGGAATGCTTAACTGAATTCTTTATGTTGAAAAGATGAGTGACATCTGTTTACATAAAAGTGTTTATAAATAAATATTTTGTGAGGGAATTGGTTAAATAACTTGAAAACAAGTCTCTATCACTCTACCATAGCAGCAGAAAGAACTGGTTCACTGGGATACCCTGTTGCAAATAGTGGCCCCTTTTAGGGGCGGGGACATTTTTGAGACTGGGGGGGGACTCCGATAAATACTCTGGAACAAAACGTAAAATTGGTACTATCCTGGGCAAACCGATAGATAAAATGGCCTTTTAAAAATAAGAAATTTCTATATGCCATATAATATTTTTTGCCTTAATGTATTTTATAAAAATTATTCTTTCCTTAATTGTCTTGCAGTTATGTCAATTCTGCATTTCCTCCATGGTACAGCAGGGCATACAAATTATTCAGATTGAAGACAAGACTATAATAATCAATAATATGCCATATCAAATATTCTTCAAACCGCAGTTATCTGTCTCCAAACCCCACTCTGGAAAGGAGGTAAGCGGTTCATAACCTGATTGATTTGTCTTCAGTTTTGATACATTAGCAATAAGTAAGATTAATTTTTTAGCCTAGAAAAAATAAAAAAACTAAGACCGAATACAGGTAAAAAGAAATTTATTTGTTACTGAATGAAAACCGTGGATGTCCTGGTCAGCGCTTCCGAGGTAATTAACGAGCAGAAATCCTACAAAAGCAGCGGATCCTGACACACGGCCGGATTAGTGCCACCTGCACCCCATCTGCTCAGGGCTGCAGCACACACGTCTAGCACGCTTGCTAACCCAGAGCCCCAACAGCAGGGACATGGGCCTGAGGACTGGCCCCTGGGTCTCAGGGAAAAGAACATCTGCCTCCCAGGCTGCGGGCCGAGAGGAGCCATGTGGTCAGAAGGCTCGGCCCCAACGGAGCCAGGGATTTGGGAGCACTGAGTTCTCTGCCCACGAGGAGAGTAACTGTGAAAATGTACCAGCTCATTTATGTGGCCATCTCACTGGCAGAATATGCAGAAAATGAATTCAAGAAGGGTTTTTGATTCACTTCTTTATACAATTAAAATGGTCACTTGTATTTTGAGGGAGAAATGAGATCTTTTCAAAGGACTTAAACACATAATATGCTAAGTGGTCTGCTATTGTTTTATGCTATTGAAACTATCACACAGGAACATATTTTCTTTCTTTACCTCTGTCTGCATTTATTTTTATCCCTTTCAGCTCCTAAAAACTACATTAGAACAGTAAAATGGGATGAAAGTCTTACTCTTCTAAGCTTACAGTGCATTATGGTATTTCCAAAAATGTCAGAATAGTAGAATTTCATCTTGGTTCATCAAAGTATTGATAGGATACGTGACCAGAAGTACCCAGCTGGGACAGAGAGGTCAACAATGTTCGCATTTTAGGTGAGGATTTGGCCAGAGAATGAGCATGTGAGCGGATAATTCTCCTACTTCTCCCCCCCTACAGTTTTCTGAGACACTGGGTCAGGGCTTTCCACGCTGACATTTCCTTATCTGAAAATAGGCATAATTTCACACTGCTTGCAGGTTTTGGGTGGCGACTAAATGAGATAATATGAGTAAAAAGGCTCGACACCCAGGAGATGGTAGTAGCCAGCAGGAGCCACACCACCAGCATCGCAATGACCTGATTTGCCTCGGCTTCCTGGAGACCAGGGGAAGGCCCACGTTCTTCTGGGCAGCTGAGGAGTGTCCCCTTTTTCAACCCCACCCTGCTTCAGGCAGGTGTGCAAACTTTCTTAAAGACACATGCTAATCCCTAGCCTCTCGGGAGACCGTGTGGGACAGTGGGAAAACCACCAAACAGGAAGCAGGAAGCCGGGCGCTGGCAGGGCTTTGCCACCTCACCACCTCTGTGATGTTGGACAAGTCGTCAGCTCTCTGGGAAGCAGCTTCCTCAGATATGAAAGAGGAGTTTTAAATAAAGTATCTCTCAAGGTCCTTTTTAAGGCTGAAATCCCGAGACTCTCTACCGTGCCACAAACCCTGTGGAATTTCAACCGACGGTTGGGATCAGAGTTTCCTCTTCCCTCAGGATAAGCCTTACACGAAAATTGTCTTCTATGCTCCCAGTCCATCAGCTCTCTTCTTCCCAGGGCCCCGCAGGGCTCAGGGCTCACCCTTTCGGTTCGGCCATCCCTATCCAAGAGGACTCCCTCCCCAACACGTGGCATGTCTACCCTTACGACATCTGGATTTTTGCAGTACCGGGGGGCCATTGAGGACTTTGCATCACCTTCTAAATCACCCCGGCCTTATCAAGTCTCATTATGTCTAGGAAAGCAGACCCTGCTCCCACTGCTTGTAATAGGCTCATTAGGGTTTTCTCGTGGGACTGGGATTCTAACATGCCCGTGACCCCCACCTGCCTACCTCCTGAGAATCCATGGTTATGGTTTCTTAGAAGCTGTGCCTTCAGAAGCTTAGCTTCTCTCCATTGGTGTAGCCACTGTGCTATCTCGGCATTGTCTTTTTCTTTTTTTCAGTATTTCCACGTTCCAGACAGTGCTACTTTCAGCATTTGCCCGGGGGGAGAGCAGCCTGCTGTGAAATCCAGCTCCCTTCCTTGCTGGGACTTAATGCCTGATATCAGCCAGTCACCGCTGGACACATCCCTGCTTCAGAAACAGATCTTGCTGGCCTTTTCTCCCTCGGCAGGTGCCGCCGGCTCCCATTGCTGGAGCCTGCCGGCCATAGTTAGACAAGAGTTTCCCAGGCAGAGTGTAGCAGTGCCCTTCGGAAACTGCGGGGGAAATGGCTTCTGCACCAGGTACATCCGTGTGAATGCCCTTCTTTGCTTGTCGGTACGGCTCTTCATCCAGGTGCCGTGCTCCCTGGATGTAAAACTAGGTTTTACTTTTATTTTTAATGGCTTCTAGACATTGTATGCATTGGGCATATGTTGTGATCACATGTGGCTTGTCCTGGTGTACTACTGATGAGATTTTTCCCTAGTGCTGACGCAGCTTATCCTGGGGCGGGGGGGGGGGGGGGGGGGGGGGGGGGGGCAGGTATGATAGTGTTTGTCCCACAGATTAGTGGCAATACATCGCAAGGAAAAGATCGCCTTCTGTGAGGACTTCTTAGCCTCTGTCAAGGGTTAAAATATGAGGGAGGCCAAGTTGGAAAACCCTTTTCCTTTCCCATATTTTACGTCGACTTCAAAATGGAATTTTTCTTTAAAAGTCATTAAGAGAGATAACTTAGATAAATACAAGTCACAGAAGACTCTGTTCTGTGGTTGTTCCTGCACGCAAGTTGCTCCGATTACCGATTACCAATTATGCAAATAACAACCACAGAATCAAGCCGGAGACGTGTAATGGTTTGTTCATACTGGACTTTTAGTTTGTGGTTGTTTTGCATGCAATACGTCCCTTCTGGAGCTGTCAGGAATAACTTATTTATGGTATATGTAGAAAGTACAAAAGAAAACATATCGTGATCTTACCAGAGGTGCCTTCTTCTCGTGATTGAGAATTTACGGACTTTGAGACTTTAGCTCTCCTAACTTTTTGATGTCTACAGAGATTTCTAGTAGTCATAGTTTAAAAGGTAACTTCCTAACTCATGTTATCCATAATAGTAAGGCCCTGTTCCCTACATACATCCCTTCTTCTTTCACAGCATTCAGAAATATCCCTCATTTTATAAACACTTTTCATCTCTGATCCTGGACAGGAGTGGTTATATTTATATTCTGGCTGGAGAAGTTAAGTGTGGGGAGTTTAAGGAAGCATTTTTGAAAGTGATGTGAACCTATGTCGAGAAAACAAAATTTATTTTTAAAACTGAAAGACAAAATCTTAAATAAGATTGCATTTGGGAATGATGTTTAAAATTCTAAGAATTGTAAGACATGATTTTATTAATATAATTTAATCTTATCTATGAATACTAAACTAGATATTAGATTGAAAATACCATATGTTAGTCCTGGCCCCTAGCTTTCTTGGCTAGCAAGAAGAAATTCTCTGAGGTTGGCTTGCCCCGGCTCTTTCAAAATTAGGCTGGGAAAAGAACTTTGGTATGTATCCAAGGACTGCACTCTGCCAGTGAATTCACTTCCTACAGCCCCATCTCCTCCTGTCTCTCTCCTCCCCTCACTCTACAGTGCATGTTGGATGGTGTTATTAAGATGATTTCCCCAAATGCTAACGGACAGCTCACTTTGGCATTTCAGGCAAATACTATCTTTGGGAAGGACTCACACTGGTGAACAGGATAAATGGCAAATGAGAAATTCTTCAACGCATTATCAACTCCTCTTCATCTGTGTAAACTGAGGGCCCCATTTGGCAAATACCCGATTCCTTTGGTTAATTTGATCAGTCCATGCAATTTAAACTGCAGAGAGGATTTTTTTTTCCTGTTTTGATATGAAATATTGTTTGGTCGTCTGTGGTGTGAACTGGAAAGTTTCTGTCTCTCCATTGCAGGGCAGCCTCTGCCCACACAGCAGTTTTTCCAGTGCCAATTAAGACCACTTTGCCCTTGGTGGTCTAAGTGGAGACCATGTAAAGTACGGTGATGTTGTGAATATTGACAGCAGGCGTTATGAGCCTGCCTACCTTTAGAATATAAAAAGAGCAAGCACCCAGATTCTCTAGCATTCCTTCTAAAAGTACATCAGCTCCTCTTATGCCAAAACTTACCAGGCACTGCTGAGGAAGAAGGCACTCCATGTGAAGAGGAAAGCAGGGTAGGAGGCAGGGTTAGTGAAAGGTTGGCTCTAATTCTAACTGGTAGACGTTATGTTTTTCCCCTTTTAAATAATTTTTTACGTCTTGGAATATTTTATGATAATCATATGTTAATGTTGTGAAAAAAATCGGTAAAGCTATAATTAGCGTATGACAGTTAATGGATGAGAGGGTGGCCTCCTTTCTCTGGAAACATTTCCTCTGGTGGATAAAAGAGAAGGCATTGTAGAGTGGTGAATATTACAAATCTGAATAAATATGGACCAGGAGAGTAAGCATTCATTTTTTTCTAAAGCACTTCTGTCATTTGATCTGATTTCATTCTAGGGCAGTAGCACTGACATATCAAGAACACTTTGGAGTGACTTACTTAACCCTCTCAGAAGACCCTAGTCCTCGAATAATTTTCCACAACAGATGTCCAGTAACAATCCTTATAAAGGAAAACATTAAAGGTATATTTTATAGCATTAAATTTAAATCATATAAAACCTATATTCTTTGCGGAGGTTTTTAATTCAGTAGCTACCCATGATCCTGTGAAGAATGTTTAAATAAAAGTATCATTCAGGGGCACCTGGGTGGCTCAGTCATTAGGCATCTGCCTACGGCTCAGGTCATGAACCTGGGATCCAGCCCCGCATCGGGCTCCCTGCTCGGCGGGAGGCCTCCTTCTCCCTCTCCCTCTCCCACTCCCCCTGCTTGTGTTCCTTCTCTCGCTGTGTGTCTCTCTCTCTCTCTCTCTCTCGGTCAAATAAATAAATAAAATAAAATCTTTAAAAAAAAAAGTATCATTCATCCCTCTTCAAGAAGTTTCCCCTGCCACATTATATTAAACATAATATCCCTTTGTCTTTGTCTTCAAGGCCTAAGTCTGCATATGCCTTTTTTTTTTAATTTCAGATATTCCAAAGTTTGAGGTTTATTGCAGAAGAATTCCTTCTGAGTGCTCAATTCATCATGAACTATATCATCAGATTTCCAGTTATCCAGACTGTAAGACCAAAGACTTACTTCCCAGCCTCTTCCTGAGAGTGGAATCTCTGGAGGACGTAACAACCGAGTGGAGTGATGCTGTCGACATCAACAACCAGGGGACACAGGTCAGTGAGCCATGCGTCTTCCTGCCACGGCCCAGACACAAATTCCCTTTTCTAAGGGTTCCATGCTTATCTATTTTTGAACAGAGTTTTTCAAACACTGCACTTCTTGTCTCTGTGAGGACGCATGTGTATCCATTTTTACGTCCTCATTTGATTATAAATTCTCAAATACAAGTCTGTATCTCCAAAATGTACTTACAACTGTTAACCAGCATGGAGCACTTGGTAAAGGCAAGCCCCTGTTGGGTCTAATCCAAGGTCAAAAAGGAAATACAATTGTTAGACTTCTCTATGTAGAGGGTAGTCCTACTGTCCAGATTTTAGGAAAATCATAATGCCAACCCTAGATTCATCCCCTCTCTTGAAAGTTTCAAAACTTAATCTAAAAATATACATATTTTTGCTGAAAGTACGTAACAGTCTGCAAATATAAGTACAGTTTAAAAACCCTGAACAGATAAATGTCCCGATTTGTCTGTCTTACTCTCCGTGTTAGTGGTGGTTTATTTTTATTGAAAATGGCATATGATCCCAGCATTTCATTTCTGCGGTACTGAAAATTTGCCAAGGTTAGGTGTATGACTAAAAACACACATTGTCGTGCAGCCCTCCCCGCTCTCTAGTCCGTCATCACCGACAGAAACTGTCCGCTTCAGGCACTCACTCCCCAGCCTCCCTCCACTCAGCCCCCGGGGACCACTGCTGTCCTTGGTGTCTCTGAACTTGGCAGGTTCGAGGCACCTCGTGTGAGTGGAACCACACCACACTTGTCCTGTCGTGCCGGCTAGTTTCACACAGCCTAGTTAGTGTCTTCGGTGTTCGTCCGTGCTGCGGCGTGCGTCGCCGCTTCCTTCCATTTTAGGGCTGAGTGATCTATGCTGTACTTTGTTACAGTTCTTTCACACCTGTTCGTTCATTCGTAGGTCCCATTTACTGTAATGGTTACAAGACACCTATTAAATGTATAAGTATATTTACCGTAATAACGATTATCATTTAATAATCGCTTACTGTACGCCAGGCATCGTGCTGAACACCTTGCATTCATTCCTCTCTAACCCTGCCATAGCCGTACACGACAGGACGATGATCTCCACGTTACACAAGTGAAAACTGAGACCTCCAGAAGTAGCACGGCCTAATTCCCTTGTGTTATAAGAGAAGGAACTGGGGTGTGAGCCACACCTGCCTGACTCCAAAGCACTGCTCCATACCGCTGTGCTATGAATCCTACTTCCCTGCCTGGGATTCCTGAACTCCCTCTTCCCCAGCTGGCACATTCTTTCTCATCTCCCAAGAGATTCTCTCTCTTCCCCTCACTGCAAAGTCTCCTCCCCACTACCGGCCCGTCCACATGTTCATATAACATTTGCAACATTTAATTGCATTTCTTTCTTCTTTTTTTTTTTAAGATTTTATTTATTTGAGAGAGAGAGCAAGCGAGCCCGAGTGGGGGAGAGGGGGGAGGAGAGGAGCAGAGAGAGAAGCAGACTCCCCGCTGAACAGGGAGCCCGATGTGGGGCTGGATCCCAGGACCCCAACTGACTGAGCCACCCAGGCGTCCCTGCAATTATTTCTTTAAGTGATTTCCTACCAAGTTAGAATTCCTGGTGGTCAGATACCTGCCTTATTCATCCTCAGCCCACAGCAGAGTGCGTGTCAGCACCCTAAGAGTAAATATCAAATCAGTAAATGAATGAACGAATGAGAAGATGAGATTAGGCGAGAGAGATGGTGTGAAGGAGGGAAAGAGAGCCCCAGGTCTAACCTTGGGAAAGGTCAGCGTGTCAGTGCAGGGCGGCAAAAGAGACGGAGAGGAAGAGGCAGAGGGGCAGGGGGGAGACAGAGCCTCTGGAGGACAAAGTTTACAGGCTGTCAAATGGTGGAAAGAGGGAAGCAAGGTAGCAAGTGGAAATGACAAGTTCAGAGTGAGTGGAAGGGAGGGAGTGGAGGAACATGTGAGAATTGTTTCTGGTCTCCGTGCTGCAGGGGCGGAGTCAGTCAAGGAGAAGTGGGGAGGACAGTGAGGAGCGGCCGGGGAGGTAAGTCCAAGGCCCAGGGAGTGTAGTTGTGCTGGAACAGGAAGACCTCGTAGAAAAGAGGTGGGGATGGACATAGGTTAGGGAGAGCTGTTTGGAGAGAGGGACCGGAAAAGTGAGTGTGAATTGACCCTCCGAGGACTTAAGTTTATTGTGAAGTATGGAGTAAATCATCCGCTAAGAGGGAGAGGGAAAGGGCTGGGGGTCTGGGGAGAGAAGTAGCTGCAGAAACAGACAAAGGATGTGGCCAGGGACAGGTGCAGGATGAGCTGAGCAACCCGGGGGCCACAGTCACCTTGGAGACCTGCATTCGTAGTGGCCCCAATTACAGGGGAGCGGTTTCTGTCAGCAGTACTCACTGGCTGCACACTGAAAACCTGCTGGATCTGCGCAGCCCCAGGAGACGCTCCTGGTCTCATTAACGTACAAAATAAAGATTGCAAGCTGCCCAAGGGTTCCTGAACTCCTCTGCATCGGTTTGAAGATTTTTCAAACCTTGCTTGCTTCTGTAGGTCTAGGGAATTCTTGACAATAGGCATTCTGCCTGCCAAACCTTATTTCAGGGATTCCCGTTCACTCTAAATTTCCTCAAACCTTTGTAGTCACAGATACTTCAAAGCTAGGAGGAGTACTCTTTCCAACACCCTTATCATCCCTGGTCTGAGGACCCAGCAAAGGCTCATGTTCCCATTAATCTTGGAGGAGCTGTGTGCCATATGTCCCGCAGACCATGGCTCACTTCCTACTCTGCAGGAAGATTTGTTTCAGACCCTCACCAACATCTCCTCGGTAATACACCAAGGCATGTAAATCACCGGGGAGCGAAGGGCGCTGTGTCCTCTGATGAAAGGAAGCAGCCCTTCTATAGAAGTGAGTTTGTCTTCCAGGAGCCTTTCCTCAGCCCTGGGTCTGAGCCCCGTGATGCGCATTTCAAAGCTGACCTTAAAAAAGCAGGATAAAAGCACCGTAAAATCCCCAATCTGCCTCAAGGAAGACAACTCCTTTAGCTCTTGCCGGTGATCGGCCCTCACCTCAGCTCTGGAAATAGGACAGTGTCATGTCATATAATTTCGAAATGGAATATGACAGGGAACATGCAGAAAGTAAGTTTATAATCACACAAAGAGGTGTTCTTTGGCTCAGGAGTTATTGGGAAGGCCTGATAGCATGTAGGCCACAAAATTCTGACCGTTTTCGGAGGGGGCTTTCCTGGGTCGTGTTAGTAGCTCGCACCTGCTAGAAGACATCCCCTGCTTGCTCACCAGAGGCCCTGAAGCAGCAGCTGGTGCTCTTATCCTGAACTTTACAGTGGGTGGGAGCCTGACTCCAGGGGAAAACATCTCTAGATTCTGAACACATAAGTAAAGACATAAAAAATGAGCTTTTGTTGAGCATTTTAAGTCACAGTTTTGATCCCATCAGGAAAACAGTTTAGAATCCTGCCTAGTTTATGGGACTGCAGTTTCCGATAATCAGAAACCTTATTTTCATCAGCGCTAGGCAGTATTTTTTTGAATAAAAAGGTAACAAAGAAAACGTAGCTGCCGTTTAACTAACGCAAACACTGAGAAGCATGCATCAGTCACCAATCGACAAATACTTACTGAGTCTCTAATACATGCCAGACGCTGTCACTTGGTAGTGGGACCACGTGAAATACAGTGAACGGGAGGGAACGCTGCCCTTGCACTTGGGAGATGCCACGTGGGGGAGACAGATGATAAGCCAGGGCTCCCCAGGCTGTCGTATTGTGAACTCTGGAAGCAACTGCGAAGGGCAGGTCAGTTGTCCTGCTAGGATGTACAGCAGACAAGCTTGAGAGGACAAGGAGTACCTCTCCAGTAAGAGACCTCGCATCTCTGCCTTCAAGTTGAACAGGCATGAAGTAGACAAGAAAGTGGGAGATTTTTCTCGGCGGAAAGAGCAACATGTTTGAAGCTTCGGTGCTCAGAGAGGGAGCCTGGTCCCTTCGGGGATCTAAATGCCAGTGTGGCCAGAGTGCCAGATAAAGGAAAAGGGGGCGGGAGGGGGACTAGTAAGGCAGTTCAAGGCCAAACCCGGCCAGATTCAGTATCTGCAACCAAGGATTTGGGTTTTTATCTTAAGAGCCATGGGAAGTCTTTGACTTGTTATGAAAAGCAATTTCTGAGCCACTGAAACAGCAAAGAAGAATGAGCAGTTTGCACCCCAGAAGGTTTGCAGGTGCGTTTTCTTCTAAAAAGATCCAGGAAACTCTCATGATCTTTGACACTTAGCAGAAGTGTTCCATGGAGTCAGTGTCACCAGGATTTTCTTCTCCGTGTGTGTGTGGAAGGTGGGGAGTAACAGTCCTTCATGTTTCTGTAGCTCTCTAACATTTACAAAGTGCCCGCATATCCACAGTCTCCATTCTTTCGTTCATTTATTCGGCAAGCTTTAATTGAGGAACTATCCAGGGCCAAACCCTTTGCCCCAAACAAGGCCTTACTCCTGCTCCAAGGACCTGAGCATAAGTAAATAAATGCAGTCAAGTGGAGTAAGTCCCAAGACAGAGCCTTTGATCACGGCAAAAATTCTAGGATCATTAGGGCAATAATTTTTCTGTTTATTTTCCTGATGAGAGGATTGAGGCTTAAAGAGTAATCAGCTAGGTGGTTTATAACTAAGCAGGATCAGGCTGGAACCGGGATCTGCCCACATGTAACCTGGTCTTATTTTTCCTGTACCAAACAGAGGTCCCTGTCTGTCCTTTGGAGTCCAGCCCTGGCTACAGATATTGCTACCTGAAGGTTCATGAAAGCACAGGTTAGAAGAGCTTTTCTACTTTCCCCTCTACGCAGGGCAAGAGTCCCTCCCGTGCCATCTCCCGTCAGTGTTCTGGCTCGGGCTTATTCCAGCAGTGACTATAGGAAAGTTTCTGCTCGTGTCGAGCTGAAAACCCTCCCTCCGTGGCACCCACTCATTCATCCTTGTTTTACCCTCTGGGGCATCACAGACTGTTTACTTCCCCTCTAATATAGCAACACTACAATTATTTGAAGGCCGCCTCAACATCTTCTCTAAGTGTTCCCTTATCCAGGCCAAGCATTTCTGATTCCTTGAATCATTCCTTCAGTAAATGTGATTTCCAGACCCATCACCACAGTTACCCTTGTCTGAATACACTAGTGTGTTATGTTCCCTTTTAAAAATCTGGCAGCCAGAATTATACATAGTATTCCAAATGTGGTCTAACCAGCTATTACCTCCCTGTGCTTCCATTAATAAAGTAGAAGATTGAGTTAGCTTTTTATTAACAAGTTCAGACTGTTTGTTATTATTGAACTTGTGGTCAACCACATCCCCCAGGTCTTTATCATATGACTCGCTGTACAGTTGACTTTTTGAACCCAGTGACAGGCCTTTGCATTTATCCCCAATAAATTAAATCTTGTTGCTATTGGCCTAGTCCAGCTTGTTGAAATCCCTTAAAAAAAATGTGTGATGCTGTCATCCAACATATTAAGTATCCTTGGTAGCTTTACGTCATCTATAGATGTGGTAAGCGCGCGTTCTACGTGTTCGTCCAAGTCATTAATAAATATGTCGAACGGGACAAGTCCAAGGTCTCCATGCTGTGGTGAATCACTAGATACCTCCCTAACGCGTGGCTTCAGGCATCCACTAATGCATCAAAGTGCACGGTCATCTAGCCTACATTTCTTAAATAAGAAAATGCATCTGAAAGCTTTTTTTAAGCCATACTATATAAGATGTTTCTTATCTTATTTACAAGGTTATCATAAGACACTTTGCTAAGTGCCCTGATTAACCAGGACTCAAGTATGTAATCAGTCCACTTGGTGCAGATCAGACAGAGGTAATAACCCTGAGCACTAATGCTTAAAGAGCATGTAGTCATTTTCCGACATACCTTCAGCCTCCATCCAGGAATCTTTACGTAGAAAAAAAGTTACCAACCCAAGGGAGTATCTGATTTATAAAACGTGCAGTAAAGACGTTTTGACTTTTTGCTTACTTCACTCGCCTTCCCCTACATCCCATATCAAGGCCAGAACAGATACCAGCAAGTTGGTACCCACTTCAGAACATCAGCCAAGTGCCCTGGTCTAGAGTCTTCTGTGTGTTTACAGTTTGTTCCAGCTGAGTCACACCTGCTCTTAAAGATACTTGGGAGTAAGGATTTCCCTAAATATTTTTCAGCAGCTATGCAGAGGGAAGAATTATACCCAGAGTATCACTGTTTTGTTTTCGCCCTTATCCAACCTTTTCTCATTTTAGAAACTGATCATTTTGGAAATTCATCTCCCTTCTTTTCCTCTCTAGGAGATCGAATCTCATTGCTTTTGCTACCAACTATCATCCAGTCACTCTCAGATCTGTCTCTGGCCCCTGCATCTCTCCTGAGCTCCAAGTCAGTGTTCTTCACCAACCACCAGACATCTCCGCCTGAAACTCACAAGCTCCTCAAACCCAGCATGTCTGAAACCAAGTGATCATTTTCCATTCCCCAAGCCAGCTCTCTTAGAGTCGCTACTCCCCAGTATACAAACCTTAAATAATATTTCTATAAATTTGTATTGAATTCCTGCTTTATGTCAAGCACTCTACAAATATTATCATTAGTCCCTGCCACATCCCTTGAAGGTAGATGCTACCTAAAGCCCAGGGAGGTCACCTTGCACAAAGCAAGTGGCCTGGGATCCAAACTCCAACTGTCCAGCTTCTGAGCCTATATTTTTCCTCCTGCACCCCAGTGCCTTCCCCCGCACACATCCTGTAAATCACCAGCTTCTGGCAGAAATTCCTCAAAAATGTCTCTGGATCTGCCCCTTCTCTCTGTGACCATGGTCTACTTCCGGCCTTTTATCCATCATCCCTCTCCCAGAGTTTGGCAGTAGCCCCTCAAAGGACCTCTCTGTTGTCAGCCTCATCACCTCCAACTCTGTCTCCACAACTACCACCCAAGTGATTACTAAAACACAGAGTCCAGCCCAGAGGAGGCTCTCCAGGCCACTAGACTGCTTAAAACAGACCACCCCTGAGACCAACCAGGCTGCATCTCACTCCCGTATTCCCTCCACAGGTGAGGGATCAGGTCCATAGCACATACACAGATCTCTTCTTCCCTTCAAAGCCTAAGTCTTGACTTCATCCATATCATGGTTTTCCTTCCTCAGATATTTTCTTACAAGCCACTCCATCTAGAGGTAGAAGTAGTACCTTTTCAATTTATTCCTTCCCAAAATAGGGAGTAAAAATTTTTATGAAAAATGAATGTTAGCCAAAGGTCAGAACAAATAGAATGGCTGATTGACTTATCTGCAGATCTATTAATGGAGGCTGATTATCTGCCCCCCACAAGCTGGAGACCCAGGAAAACCATAGGTGTAATTCAGTGCGGGTCCAGAGGCCCGAGAACCAAGGGAGCTGATGGTATAAATTCACCAGGAGAAGTTGAAATGAGATGTCCTAGCTCAACAGTGAGGCAGGGGGAAAGGGGGCAAATGATTCCTTCCTCTCCCTTTTGTTCTATTCAGGCCCTCTACAGACTGGATGTTGCCCCCCACACACACCTTGGAGAAGGCAGTCTATGGAGCCCACTGATTCAAATGCTAATCCCATCCAGAAACATCCTCACAGACACATCCAGAAATAATGCTTAACCTGGGCACCCTCTGGCCAATCAGGTTGACACAGAATTACTTAACCACAAAAAGAAAGTAAAAATCTGAGGTGGGAGCACCAGGAGTCAAGTAAAAGAAAGAGAACTGGAAAGGGAAGAGGCCCAGCAAGGTGTATCTTGTGTCTGCTGTAGCCCAGGTGGAGAGAAAATCAGTAAAATATTGGAGGAGGGGAGCGCAGAAGGAGTTTTAATAACAGTCGTACCTATTATTGAAGTCTACCTCAGCTGCAG
This sequence comes from Phoca vitulina, assembly GCF_004348235.1. Classification (NCBI taxonomy): domain Eukaryota; kingdom Metazoa; phylum Chordata; class Mammalia; order Carnivora; family Phocidae; genus Phoca; species Phoca vitulina. The sequence continues at coordinate 45,524,359 of NW_022589728.1, forward strand.
TGCTGGGATGCTTTATAACTCCCTCCAGATTATCCCTGGACTGCCACATAGAGCCTACAGGGAAAAAGCAGGAGACAGGGGAAGAGAGACTTTCAGGAATTCATCCTTTTATTTCCTGTGTCCCCTTGTAACTTATTAACTTAGTAAAATTAAATTGGTATCATTTTTTAAAATATTGTTTGCTGGACATAAATCTAATAAGCAATCATTTTAATAAGGATAACTGGATATGTTAGAAAAGCACAAATTATATTAAAATGTTTCTTACTTATAATCGTAGTAGAAGACAACGTAGTAAGTGGAGGGCAGGATATAGGCCTGGGATGGTGTTCCATCCCACACGCAGGAGAGAAAGTCTTACTGATCAGAGTATCCAACACAGATACAAAGGGCAAAACACAGAGTATCCTCCAAGGGTTTAGTGGTCAGGGCAGCAAATCTACGATATGTTGCCCAACAGCCCCCCACACTCCCCCCCACACCAGTATGAAGTGAAGAAAGAACAAACACCCGATGCCGGCGCTGATCAGGACTGGCTGCTCACTGGGCAGTAACAAACAGCTCGGCCACAACAACAGAAAATCCCCCTCGGTCATCAGTCATGTCATCGTCCCTTTTCCCACACGTGGAACAAACAAATCGCCTCCCCGGCGTTCTATCCAGTCACCACATCCCACTGGAAATCCAGTACTTCGGAGCGACTCTCTGAGTCTGCACATTGACTCCTTTCATCTGGAGGGCTGTGAGCTCATGTCCTCCTCCCTTTCCCCCCATTTTACAAGAAGCATAACCATTATAAGCCCTCCAGAATGGAAAGGGGAAGAATGAGAGACATAATGGCAGCCCCTCATCCATGACAATTCGGAAAATTTTCTGAGCACGTAATTGTGGGGTTTCTACCCTGGAGCAAGGTCTAGTCTCTGAGCCCTGTCTACTCTTGGAACTGCTTTCTTACCATTTTTCTTCTAGTCCCTGGCTCTACCCTCAAGAGATCTTCCTCTATCACATCTGAAGCTCGTATTATTGAGTCTCAAGCAATCACAGTCTCTTTTAGTCAAGGCTTGTGAGTTTATTGGGCAGTAGTCATTTCCCAAGAGAATTCATGAACTGACAACCACGTCCATGGTCCTTTTCAAGGCATATTTCTGTGCTATCTTGTTTCTTTGCCTCTCTCTAGATTTAAGAGAGCTTCTGTGGCAAACTTATACTTTTAAGCTAAACTTTCTTCTGAGTCACTTTAACAATTGATGAGGTTTTAACAGTGAGTGTGATGCCTATATGTAACCCTAGGGCAGAGTATTAATCTGCCTTCATATTCACTAAACTTTGGTCTCTTGATGTTTGAGGTTTAAAAGCATTTCTAGCCTTGCAAGGCCCTGAATTTCTGGAATCTCTCTATTCTCTTTCATTTTTATTTGCAAACTGGCCAATTCTTTCCTGAACTCATCTCTTCTTCAGAATACATTGCCAGAGACAGCCAATAACAGCCAACACACACTACTAATGTTTTGTTTCCAAACCTCATCTTCTGGAGGCACAAATGGATTAGGTTTATAATCTGCCTATAATCAGGTAATCCCAGACAACAGTCTTACTAAATGTCTGCTACTTCATAACATGAATTGCCACTTTAATATCTTTCAATATCAATTCCTACTGCCTGACCATTAAGCCAAGGACTCCTATTTTAGGTTTTTGCTGGAACCCTACTTCTAGTACCGATATCTATATTATATTAGTTAGTATAAGCTAAGTTATGCTGCCTCTCAGAATCCTAGCATTTACTTCTTGCTCATGCTTTGTGCCCAGGGAGCTCTGTTCTACATGGTCACTCAGGGATGCAGGTTGGTGGAGTCTCCATCACCTTCTGTCTGCCCCACCGTAAAAAGCCACCCCAAAACCTAGAGGCTTGAAAATGATTAACGTCTCATGAGTCTGAAGGTTTGTTTGGGTGATTTTTCTGCAGGATGAGCCTGGGATCACTCATGCAGCCACATTCGGTTGGAAGTTGGCAGAGGGAGGATTTCAGCTGGAGAGTCTGGGCATCTCTCTCACCATGTGGTCTTTCCTCTGTAGGGAGGCTAAACCAGACTCCCTCACATGGTTGGCAGGAGGGCAAACCCCAGGAAGCAAGCTTTATCAGGCTTCTTGCCTCGTGTTTGCTGATACTCCGTCAGCTGATGGCAGTCACAGCCGAGCTCTGGATCAGTAGAAGGGACTAAGCAAGGGCCTGGAAGCTGGGTGTGCAGCTCCTTGCCTGTATAACACTGTGCCACAACCAGCTAGACCAGGAGTCAGCCAGCTTTTTCTTCAAAAAGTTTCTTCTTTTTCTTCAGTAAGCATTTTAGGCTTTAGAGACAATATGTAAATAAGTGAGCATAGCTATTATCCCCATAAAACTTAATTTACAATTAACAGGCCGTGGATTGGATTTGTCCTGCCACTGATCTAGAACATAAAGCCTGTATTCGGCCTCTGCAGCAGGAGAAGAAGACTAGCTCTTTTATGCTTTGGCTCAGAAGTAACACTTGTCAATTCTGTCTTTAGCTCTTTGACCAGAACTTAGTCACGTGGCCATACCTAAACCGCAAGGGGGTGAGGAGTATACTCCTGTTGTGCCTGGAAGGAGACAGGTATGGGGGGACACTAGAAGTCTCCACCGCAGAAGCCATGTTGAGATGATCTCCATTCAGATCTTGATTGCATACCAGGTACCGGTTATAAGTACTGAAGAAAATGGACACAAAACCATTGCCCTCATGAGTTATACAGAGATCACGATGATTAATATATGAGAGGGAGAAGCAAGTTACTCATCTCTGCCCTGGAACTATTAGTTATTACCTCATCATTTGTGTACTTGGCTTTTTCACCAGCTAAGCTGAGAGCCGTTTGAGGGTATGATTAGATCTTTTTGGTCCCTGGGGCACCTGGGTGACTCAGTCGGTTAAGCATCTGACTCTTGATTTCTGCTCAAGTCACGATCTCGGGGTCGTGTGATGATCTCTGGGTCATGAGATCAAGCCCCGCATCAGGCTCCCTACTCAGCAGGGAGTCTGCTTCTCTCTCCCTCTTCGTCTGCTCCCCCCCTTGTGTGCTCTCTCTCTCCCCCCAAAATAAATAAATAAATCTTAAAAAAAAAAAAAAAAAAAGGATCTTCCCCATCCCTAATACAGTGTCTTGCTTTTTGTAGGTGCACTTTAAGTATCAAATAATTGGTTGAATGACTAAATGACCAAACCATCAAAACAAAATAAGGATTAATTTTAAAACTTGTGTGGGAACCTAGGTGCAGGTGCCTAATTTCTCTGGCAGTTAGTGCCTAACTCCCTAATCCCTAGAGCTGCCGCTGTACAAAATGCTTGACATTGTGAGCTGTTTCTCTCCCTGTGAAAAGAGATATGAACTAAAAGTCCATGTTTCTTCCATTCTAGTGGTGAGTGAAAGGAACACCCAGCAAAATTTTTCTCCATAGTCCAGATTTTTGACGAGAAGTAGTACCTTGAAGATTTAGGTCCACTTGCTTGTTTCAGAGTCCCTTGGGCAGTTAACAAAAAACATCAGCTTGACCTATCTTTACTATCTTAGAAGGAACTAGTATCCTTTCTCATTTCATAATGCCTAAGGATGACTTTGAGTTTGAACACAGCAATAAATATTTCCCCTTTTGATCCTCTCCCTCCCTGAGGGTTGATAGTTCTCTCCTAAAACCCTGGGACATGCACTGAGGTTACAGTCACTGAGAGAGGGAAATACAGATGGGAGGGAGCACAGGGCCTTAGAAAGGTTTGTGCCAAATGAATAATCCCACATCTATAAGCCTAGTAAAAAAAAGCAGTTGACTTGGGGCGCCTGGGTGGCTCAATCAGTTGAGCATCCCACTCTTGATTTCTGCTCAGTTCATGATCTCGGGGCCATGGGATGGAGCCCCACGCCGAGCCCCACTTCAGGCTCCACGCTCAGCAGGGAGTCTGCGTCTGTCCCTGTCCCTCTGCCCTTCCCCCTCTCACATCATGCATTCTCTCTCTCTCTCTCTCAGATAAATAATCTTTTTTAAAAAAGCAGTTGACTTACTTTGTATATCATACAAAATAATAAATGTGAATGTTTCTGAAATAATACCTGTTTTGTTTTAGATTCATGAGCTGAGCCATTCCAGATTTTGTCCTAGTCAAGTTCAATTTTTTTTTAAAGATTTTATTTATATTTCTGAGAGAGAGAGCGTGAGCACGAGTTGGGTGAGAGGCAGAGAGAGAAGCAGGCTTTCCGCTGAGCAGGGAGCCCAGTGTGGGGCTCGATCCCAGGACTCCAGGATCGTGACGTGAGCCAAAGGCAGACGCTTAACCGACTGAGCCACCCAGGCGCCCCAAGTTCAGTTTTTACCTTAGAACAGATAAGGCAAATTCAGGGTACAGGGTCTTTAGAAACATATTTTTGCAAAACAATCCATTTGGGAAACACGTCCATAGAGAACAGACTCCCCTCCTGCCATCAAACTGACAATCTAGTCATTGGGTCAGGTGTATAAACAGGTGACTGTGCTGCAAACAATACAGATTTGTGACCAAACAGAAATATGGTTAAAGTACTTTAGGGACGTCAGAGTAAGTATCAAGCTGAGGAAAGGATTAAGAAACCTAGAGAGTACCTTCATGGAGAAAGGTATCCTTAAGGAGTATGTGCAAAGGTACACAGGATCTGGAAAGGACCCGTGTGGGGAGGGGCGCAGGGGTGCCGAGTGGCAGACAAGGGCCTAAGCTAAAGCAGTGGCCGTGGGATGGAAGAGAAGGCACTAGGGGAGGGGCCCACGGAGGGGGAGCATCTGAGGGCCACCACACTGCAGGAGCTGAGCGGGAGACGTGATGGCCAGCCGCACGGCCCGGGGTGCTGCACGCGGTCAGGATTTCTGAAGGAGGCGCCCTCGTGCACGAAAGAAGCCCAGTGACATTGAAGTCACGTCCCAGTTTGAGCCTGTGACTCTCTCCTGCGGTTCTGTGTACTCTCTCTCCGGTTCCTCCGCATACGGTCAGAATTAGAGTACATTCATTCCCTGTCAGGCAGGCACCGAGCTCTGTTCCTTCATCCAGGAATTTTCAGCCTTCTTTTATTTACTGTCCTAGCAATAATAAAGGGCCCAGACTTGGACTGAACTGATACTGCAAGTTATCAAAATCAACATTCCCAAACACAGGAGGTTCTTGCCCCTCCTCTCAGGTACTGCTGGCTGTGAACATGATGTTCTTGGAGTTGTTTTTCAAACAGTTCTGTTCTGCTTGCAGATATTTATCCATTTAAGCAACCTATTTAATGCTAAAAGGACATCTGTTCCTGCTGGCCTGGCACCTGGCTTCTGAGATGGAAGTTTTCTGGGGCTTAGTCCACCTTCCCGTGGAAGAAAAATTCATTTTGACTCCAGGCAAATGAAGTTATCTGACATTATTGTTACAAGTTATGTGAGGGACTGAGGGGCCTTGAGAGGATTATGGCGTGGTAGGTTTTCTGGTACGTTTCTGTGTCCCCAGGATAGAAGTGCATCCTCATGGTAGTAAGTCAACACTCAAGAGTCTGAAAGTTTTTTGCATGTTGCATTTCAAGTCCTGAGTTTCAGGGGATTATTTTCCACAGAGATTCACATGCACACACAAAGCTGGCCCATGGCTGGGCTCCAGCCCACACAGAGCTATTTGCCAATTCCAAAGAAGCAGAGAATGAAGACACTCATGCCCTATCATCCGTCGTTTTTTGCTATGAACCTTACAGCTGGATATTGAAAAATCTGGATTTGATCTTTTTCGTTTTTTTTTTTTTTTTTCAAGTCAGCTGAATAGCCTACACACATAGATATAAAGAAATATAACCAGCAAGTGTTTGTGGCATCGAATCAGAACTTAAGACATTTGAAGGCAACCATTTCAGTAGTGTTTCTTACTTCTTTTTAATCAGATTTTGAATATTCTTCTCATAGGTTGTGTTCCTGACTGGCTTTGGCTATGTATATGTGGACATTGTCCTCCAGTGTGGCACGGTCTTCGTCACTGTGGCCCCAGAAGGAAAAGTGGGACCTAGTTTAACCGCTACCAATAGGTAGGATTAATTATTATCCCAGTGACAGTATGGTAAGCTTTCCATTATAAAGTCATAAACCTGCTATTTATCATTCTTTATCATCTCTATATACACATTACAGCTTTTGGTGAATTATTATGTAATCCATAAGGATATGGTTATTAGCATTAAATCATACCTATAAAAAGTAGCAATATATTATCTTCTTTGGTACCCCTTCCGGTGGTAAGTTTAACAAACTGATTTACAAACTAAGACATGCATCTTAGAATTATATATTAGTTAGACACTGGGGAGGGTATGTGCTCTGGTAAGCGCTGTGAATTGTGCAAAACTGTTGAATCTCAGATCTGTACCTCTGAAACAAATAATGCAATGTATGTTAAGAAAAAAAAGAAGAAGAAGATAGCATGAGGGGAAGAATGAAGGGGGGGAAATCGGAGGGAGAGATGAACCATGAGAGACGGACTCTGAGAAACAAACTGAGGGTTCTAGAGGGGAGGGGGGTGGGAGGATGGGTTAGCCTGGTGATGGGTATTAAAGAGGGCACGTTCTGCATGGAGCACTGGGTGTTATGCACAAACAATGAATCATGGAACACTACATCTAAAACTAATGATGTAATGTATGGTGATTAACATAATAAAAAAATAAATCCAGGAAAAAAAAAGAATTATATATTAGCATTAGCATGAAATGCAAATTAATACTTCTGTATCCAGTTGACAACCTAGTAATTAGTAATCTGACTTAGCAATTAGAGCTACATCAAAAATAAACTCACCTCTTATTTAGAGTGTTGCCATCATGTCTTACACTCATGAACCAAAGAGTTAATATGCATAATTTAAAGGAACTCCTATAATCCAGTAGGAATAGTATGAAGCTAGCCCCTCTTTCTAAAAGAAGAGGCACATGCATGACCAGGAAATTCTAGGAAGAGAAAATATAAGTAATCAAAGAAATGCAAATTTAAGTAAGATATTACCAAAGTAATGATGTGCCGTCATATACAGTTCAAGTGGAAGTGTATAAACTGTTGCCATTTTCTGGAAAGCACTTGAGCAACATGTATTAAGAGCTTTAAAATCCCTTTGGCCTGGGGGTGCCTGGGTGGCTCAGTCAGTTAGGTGTCCGACTCTTGATCTCAGCTCAGGTCTTAATCTCAGGGTCGTGAATTTAAGCCCCGCGTTTGGCTCCATGCTGGGCTGGCTCCACACTAGGCGTGGAGCCTACTTAAGAAAAAAAATCCCTTTGGCTTGGAAACTCCACTTTTGTTTTCTTTTTTAAGATTTTATTTACTTATTCGAGAGAGCGCATGAGTGCATGCGTGCATGCATGAGCCTGGGGGAGGGGCAGAGGCAGAGGGAGAAGCAGACTCCCCGCTGAGCAGGGACCCTGACATGGGGGCTCGATCCCAGGACCCTGAGCCGAAGGCAGACACTCAGCCAACAGAGCCACCCAGGCGCCCCTTGGAAACTCCACTTTTAAGAATTCTCAGAGTTGAAGGGTCAAAGCAGTGGTGAGAGAAGTGGGCTAAAGACAGAGAGAGATTTATCATATTGCCACTTAGAGTGGCAAAATATTTCGAGCACAAATGCCCAGCAGTAGGGGAACAGATGGTACATAAATGGTATATCCACAGAAAAAAAGGTTTACAGGCTTTCAGTGGAATAGAAAAATGCATGTGATAAATCTAAGATAAAGCAAACAGAATATAAAATTGAATATACAAATATGACCAGTCCTGTATCATACACACACAAACACCCACACACACACATAAATACTTCTCTGCTCACACATGCTCATACACACATGCACAGAAAACATTCCTAGAACTAAAACTCAAAAGAAGGAACCAAATTTTCAATAGATGAAGGGGTTATAAGTGATTACCTAATAATTTTCTGCATTTTAATTTTCTACAAGAAGAATTTAGTTTAGCATCAGAAGTTTATTATTAAAATTTTATTTAAAATGTAAAATAATAATACCAACTTCCATACATTTGTATAAGCCCTTTTCTAAAAAAGTTCCTTGCTTTTCACATATGGTTAAGAAACTATTAATTTCGACCTGCCAAATTATTATTAATTTGAACTTACAATGTTTCAGACAAGGTTGGGTAGAATGTTTTCTTTGCCCAAGAGTGTTTGTAAAAAATCAACAGCATAACAAAATTGGAGACTTAATATAAAATTATATAACACAAACTTTCAAGCCTATACAACAATTTCAGAAATATTTGTCTAGGGCATTAATAGTGCGTTATTAATCATAGTAGCAACAACTTATACATTCAGTGGTAGAAGTAGGAAAGGGACAGATATTTACTAATATTCCCTCAATTCATTTATTCAAATATTTTTCAAGTGCTTACTGGATTCCAGGTGCTATCCTAGGGATGGGGACACAACGGTGACCAAAAAGACCAAAATCCCTTCTTTTGAGAAAATGATCACGTTCTCATAGATGTAGAATGGAACACAGAGAATAAACATAATAAAAAAGGAAAATTTATGGTACAGTAGAAGGTTGGCTTTCTGCAGGGATAGAAACAGCTGGGTAGAAAGACCAGGAATGCCAGGCCACAGGGACAGAGAGAGTAATTTTTAAAAACCAGTATAGGTAAGCCTCACCACGAAGTGACATTTGAGCAAAGACTCAAAAGCTGCGAGGGAGTTAATAATGTGGCTATCTGGTGGGAAAGCTTCCCGACAGAGGGCACAGCCGGTTCAAAGGTCTGAAGTAGCGTGCCTGGCACGTTGGAGGAGCAGGGAAGAGGCCAGTGTGGGCCAGACAGAGTGGGCGAAAGTGAAAGTCGTAGCACCTGAGGTCGGAGAGGTGAGGGCTAGAAGAGCGGGACTTGGGTAGGGCTTAGCTTTGACTCTGAACGAAGTGGGGAAATCACTGGATCACTTCACTTGAGTGAAGAAGTGACATGATCTGACCTAAATTTTTAGGAACTCGCTGGCTGCCTCATTGAAGTAGACCACAGAGAAGCAAGGGTGGAAGCAGGGAGACTAGTTAAGAGATTGTTACAGTTATTCACACTAGAGATGCCAGTGGCCTAGACTGTGGTGGGATCAGTGGAAGTGGGAGGAAATAGTCAGATTCTGGATGTGCTTTCTAAGAAAAAGCCAATGGGATTTCCCTGAGGCACTGGGTAAGGGTTGAAAATAGGAGTATCAAGGAGGACTCCCAAATGTGTGTTCTAACAAGGGATGGGATGTGGTTGCCATTAACTGAGATAGGAGGGGCGCCTGGGTGGCTCAGTCGTTAAGCGTCTGCCTTTGGCTCAGGTCATGATCTCAGGGTCCTGGGATCGAGTCCCACATCGGGCTCCCTGCTCAGTGGGGAGTCTGCTTCTCCCTCTCCCTCTGCTGCTGACCCCACTTGTGCTCACTCGCTCTCTCTCAAGTAAATAAATAAAATCTTTAAAAAAAAAAAAAAACTGAGCTAGGAGAGACCATATGTAGCTCGGGGGTGGGGGTGAGATCTGGAGTTTGATGACAGACATGACAAGTTGAGACGACTAGTGAGTCTGCGGAGAGGAGTTTAGATACCGGAGGCTGCAGTCGGGTAGCTCTGAGCTGACGACGTGACTGGGAGTCCTCAGCACAGAGACAGCATATCAGGCCATGGGACTGGATGAGGTCTGCAAGGGCTGAGCCTTGGGCACCTGAATCCACAGGGGTCAGGGAGAAGAGGAGGAGGTCACACGGTGACTGAGGATGGGGGACCACAAGTAGAAGAGCCAAGAGAAGACAGATAGAAGGAATGTTTCCAGACAGGAGGAGTTATCGACAAGGTGAAATACCATTGTAGGTCAAGTGAGCCACAGACCAAAAGGCCGTCAGTGAAAGGCTAAGTGACAAGGAAGTCACTTGGTGAGAGTTGCTCTGGTGGACTGTGGGGACAGAAGCCTGCTTGGAGCAAGGGGAAGAGGGAATGGAAGGCAGCCCGCAGACAGTGCGTGTAGAAGTTTTTATGGGGGGAGCAGAAAACTGAGGAGTAGCCAGAGGGCTACTAGCCCCAGGCCTCAGCCCCTGGGCTTATAAGAAATCCAATGGTAGGCCGTTAGCAATGAAGAAAAAGACGAGGATGGAGGAGAGGGAGGCTGGAGTGAAGCCCTGGAGCAGGGGAGGGCTGGAAGATTTCGTGCACCATGGAGGGCTTGGCCCGAGGCAGGAGCGCAGCAGGTCAGCTCTGGAAATGGTGGGGGAGCAGAGCCCACGGCCAAGACATGGCTAGATGGGCCGGGATCCTGGGGGTGAATGTAAGTTTTCTTGTTTGCTTTACTTCAAGGTAAGGAGTTTGGGTTATTTGATTTTACCTTTCTGCCCTGAGATGATTGTGATAGAGAATTAGTGCACAAACATTAGAATTTTGGAGTAAAAATCTGGTGTTGAGAACGGGAGCACATACAGAACATGACAAGAACTTGTAATAGTCCCATAGGGAACATTTCCCAATGCTGTTGTGGGAATGTGACCGGTTCTGTCCAGACACCATGAACTGAAAGTTGAATTCTTATTTGTTTTTTATGAGAATCTGATGGAATATCAGGAGGTGTGTAATAAGGCACTGTTGGGGACGGGGGAAGGAAGGAAGGAGGAAAGGGAGGGAGGGAGGGAGGAAGGAAGGAAAAAGGTGGGAGGGAGGGAACAAAGGAGAGAAGAAAAGGAAAGAAAGAAAAGGAAGAGCAGAGGGAGACTGATGTTCTTCTCCCTTTCTCTTCCAGAACTCTGGAGAAGATTGTGACACTGAAAGTGTTCATCACTCAGTTGAGCCTGGTGGTGTTTGATGACCTCACCCACCACAAAGTATCGTCTGAGCTCCTGAGACTCACCCTGGACAGTGTCTTTCTGCACGTGGCCCCCATGGCCGCTGGCCTGCCCGGGGAAGAGGCTGCTGCGGCCCCCCTCCAGCTTCACTGCGTGGAGGTCTACTGTGGGGACCTGCAGGTGGACAACCAGCTGTACAACAAGTCCAATTTCCACTTTGCCGTCCTGGTCTGCCAGGGAGAAAAAACAGAACCCGTGCAGTGTTCCAAAATGCAGAGCCTCCTTGTATCCGGCAGAGATCTGGAGGAATACAAGGAGACCTGTTTTATCAAAGTCTGCCTCACCCTAACTGAGGGCGAGAGCGGCTTCTTCGAGGATATCAACGAGTTCCGCTTTGAATTGAAACCCGCCCGGTTATACGTGGAAGATACGTTCGTTTACTACATCAAAACGCTGTTCGAGACCTACCTTCCCGACGGCTGCCTGGCCGCGCAGCCCGCCGGAGCCGCGGGGGGCCCGCAGGGGTTGCCCGCGCAGGTCGGCCAGCACGCCAGGGCCCTGGTGCATCCCGTGAAGTTGCGGAAACTGGTGATCCAGCCAGTGAGTCTCCTCGTCAGCATCCACGCCTCGCTCAAGCTGTACATAGCGTCCGACCACACGCCGCTGTCCTTCTCGGTGTTTGAACGCGGCCCCATCTTCACCACGGCCAGGCAGCTGGTCCATGCCCTGGCCATGCACTATGCCGCGGGCGCGCTCTTCCGAGCAGGTGAGTCCACACACTGAGGGGCCGGGCTGGGCTAGAGCCTGGGCCAGAAGGAACTGCTTCAGGGGCTGCTTACCAGCCTCAAGACCTAGGGGAGCAATATGGCGGCAGGGGAGGAGCGCGGGCTTTGCAGTTCGCGCTGGATTGACATCCGCACTCTGCCCCTGCGGGTAAGTCATTGAACCTCCCCGAGTCTCCGTTTCCTCATGGATAAAATGGGTTTTAAGGGCGCCTGGGTGGCTCAGTTGGTTAAGCGACTGCCTTCGGCTCAGGTCATGATCCCGGAGTCCCTGGATCGAGTCCCGCATCGGGCTCCCTGCTCGGCAGGGAGTCTGCTTCTCTCTCTGACCCTCCACCCTCTCATGTGCTTGCTCTCTCTCATTCTCTCTCTCTCAAATAAATAAATAATAAATAAAATAAAATAAATAAAATGGGTTTTAAGATCTCCGAGAGGATCAGATCAAAGCGCCTGGCTCTTAATAAACACTCAAGCAAATAGGAGCTTTGATATTTGCTGTTATGTACCTTAGAATGTTAATTCCACGTAGCAGATGCTTTCTCGCAGCTCTCTGCAGGTACAAGGGTGTTAGCATGAAGTGCAGTAAGGAAAACTAGCCCCGGGCCTCAGCCCCCAGGGCCTAAAAGAAATCCAGTGGTAGCTTCTTAGCTTCCTTCATTACAATCCATGAATAGCTGTAGGTGAGAAATTCAGAGGATTTGTGTGCTCATAAGATGCATGAAGAGCCTTCTACCTATCCAGTGTGGCCTGGCCTGTCTAGACAGCAGAAAGAAAGTGGTTGGAGTCTCAGCTTCTCCAAAGACCTGAGATAGAAAAGTCTGCAGGGAGTGGTTTGAATATGTGTACAGCAGGTCAGATGGTGAGTACTGTGCTAATGGTGGAGTGGAGTGCAGGGAACGGAGTGGTCTCAGAATATTCTATGGTAACGGGCATCGAAACACACGTTCCTCGCCTAAATTCACTCCAACACGGTTTCAGTGTGATTATCCAGCCCCTTATGTGCCCATGAATTCAAGCAACAAACACCAACCAGAGTTGGTCTTGTGGGTTCTTTCTAGCAGAGAACGTGACAGTCTTCCTTTCGGAGGGTAACACAGGAAAGAACATTTATACCGTTGTACTTGGTGAAAGCATTCCCATACAAGCTAACATTGTAGCATTAAATGACCCCTGTTGTTGCCAAACTGGTGAGATTACATTCTCTCCATAATGAAATTCATAGAGTTAATGAGGTTACCCAGAAGTCTTAACTGAAAATGACAAGATCAGGGGAGGGCCCTGCTGGGACTATTGTTTTGATAGCTTGCACAACGATGAAAAAAATATTTCTCTCTTGCTAAGAAATCGTTTAAAAATAAGCAGTTAACATTTCAATTTTAATAGATGGGTATATTTATAAACAATTCCAGAAACTTAACCTTTCAGGAAGTTTTTGCTTTTAACATGAGAAGCAGGCACATAAGTTCCTGGGCTCCGATCTGGGGCCTGGGAAGGACTAAGCTCCCGCCAGGCCACCACATAAATGCTGAGGTGTGGGGGGCACCCATGTAGGTAATGAGCTGGCAGAGAAACTCCCAACTGTGGCCCCAAGGAGCCATGTCCCTGCAGCCTGTGTGCTAAAAACGCTCTCTCTGTTTTGTTTTTTGTTCTTAATGAGCTTTCACAAGAACATTCTGTTTGGATTTTTTGTAATCCACCTAAAAATCCTCTAAGCTGTTGTCCCAACCTCATTATACGCTGGGACAAGAAATTCTAATATAGAGGGCCAAGTTTTTAGAGCCTGTTGGGAATTCTGTCACTAAAAGCCTACAGACAAAATGGGAAGATGGTAGGAGGTGACGGACGCCCCAGTAGAAGAGCATTCAAGAGAACGTACTAGCATTCTTGTAGAGGAAGGGGGAGGGTTGGCCTGGGGATGAGCAAGTTGCATCTGTATTGCACGTGGGGCAGGATTCACCCATTGAACTTGACTAGAAGGTTCCTGCCCGGGATGGTCGAAATACCCTGACCTCATTTCTAGGGAAGTTTGTGGATTCACCTTGAAAAGGTTTTAAAAATAAACAGTAATTAGAAATGAGTAGCCTTATTCGAAGGAAAGCATGTGGGCTTTCTAATTTCCTGGGGCCCCTCTACACCCAAGTCTCAATTTGATGGAAAGTCAGACAGACACTCTTTTTCAACAAAATTTCCAAACAAATAAGCAAAAGATGTATTTGCTTTTGAAGGAAAATAAAGAAGGCGTGCCCTCGGATACTTACTGCCCTTTTCTGGCTAGCTCAGATGCCGCTGAGAAGTAGCTCGGGTGCACACATAGCCCTCCCGTCAGGCAGTGCTCCTGGTCCAGGAGACAGCACCCCGCCTTCCAGTGGCCGGGGGAGGGGGGCAGACGGTGAGGCTGGGCAGTGTCCCTTCATGCTGGGCCCCGCTACACTAGTCTGTGTAGATGGGCTTTGCTCGGCAATAGCTTCCTCTCCTTTGCTTATCTGTGTGTAAAATCTGTGGAGAGAAGGAGAATTAAGATGTTTCTAGACCAATTTGCTGCCTGCAGGCAGAACCTTATAACTATTCCAGGCCAAAGGGAATCTGCTGTTTCTTTACCTACAGAGAGAGCCCTCCAAGGAACCATATTCCACAGCCTTCCATGCTACCCTGCCTCCTCGCTGCAGCCTGGGCTCACAGAGGGTGGGTGGGCGGGGTGGGAGACCCAGCCCCCACGTCTAAGCAGCGGGAGATTGTGAACAGTTGAGCCACACTTGCCCCCTCGTCCTGCCTGGAAGAAGTAGAAGTGGAGACGGGTTAACACCATGTCAAATTCGCCTCAGTCCCCTCTGCCTGCTATCCCTGACCCCAGGGGGAGGCTCAGTCATTAGCCCCTCTGAATTTATGTAAATTAGGGAGGTAATAGTACTTGCACAGTTGCTGGGTGCATTAAATAAGCTGAATGTCTTGTACCCAGAAGCTGGCCCTTTATAGTCCTTGTCTCTGGCAATGACTCCCTAGTGTTACCCTCGTGCTGTTCCACACAAGAGGAGTGGGCTCCAAATTTAAGACTGTCCCCCCTCTATGGGGCTGGGCCTAGAAATGGGCAGGGCTCTGCCTTGCTTCTTGCAGCCACATCTTCCTGAGCCTCTGGGATCAGTGACTTGACTGAGAGTCTGCCCCAGGCTTGTCCTCCAAGAATCTGCCGCTCAGGCAGGATTGGCTCCCCCATGAGTCCTGGCCCCACAGCCGCCCCATGAGAGCGGTCACAGCCCCAGGCTGGGGGAGGGTCCGTGGTTCCCGGAGGAAGTTGCCGGTCTAGAACCCTGCGCTTAGCCCTGGGCCTTGCCTGCACGTCCAGCGCCCCCCCAACCCAGACGAGCACACCGAGCCCCCTCCCAGGGGAGGAAGGTGAAGGGAAGCCACTGCTGGAGTTCACACCATAGCCACGTTCCCACGAGGCAGCAGACACCACAATCAGGCCACTGAGCAGGCCAGCCCCTGGCAAGTCGTCGTCGTCCAGCCCCCCCACCCCCGCTCGAATGGGAAACCAGATCCAAAGCTCCCCTCCCGGGACACTGGAAGGGAACACTCCCCTCTCGCTAACCTAATCAGTATGTCCGTGTCACCGATGTTTACACAACTGAAGCTGGGGTTGAAGGGGAGACGTTTGTCTGGCTCCAGCTCTGCTCCAAAGGGAAGAACTCAGCTTGGTAGGATTGGGAAAGATTAAAAATAACTCCTCCATCCTTGTCAGAACTTTGCATCTCCTTTGCGACACCCCATTTAGCATCTGGCCTTCCCCCCGCCCCCGCCCTGCCCCCGTGCCTCCGCTGCCCTGAGGTGGTTTTAAAGATAACTTCCCAGCCTGCAAACACACCTGCACCCTAAGAGACCGCCTTTCCTTGGGGTGGGGGGGCAGGGAGTGTGCGTCGCCTTGCACACAGGTCCCTTTTAGCAGGAATACGGGAGGCTCGGGCAAGAAAGTCAGAGTAAAGCTGTTTGCGAGGCTGCCAAAAGGATCACTTTGATTTATAAAGTATGAAAGTTTGCCATTTATGAATTCACAGTGAATGAGTTATTTCCCATATTTTGCTCCAGAGGAGCTTATTACATTCTCAATTCCAGTGTGAATAATGAATTGCAGGGAAAATGGGTCACTTTTCCCAAATGTTGAAAGTGCTGTATTTAAGGTTTCAGTAACCCCTTCCCTTTGGTCCCTCACAGGCTGGGTGGTTGGATCTCTGGAAATCCTCGGCAGCCCCGCGAGTTTGGTGCGAAGCATCGGGAACGGAATCGCCGACTTCTTTAGGCTTCCGTACGAGGGGCTGACCAGAGGCCCTGGAGCCTTTGTGAGTGGAGTTTCTAGAGGGACGACATCCTTTGTAAAGCACATTTCCAAAGGTAGCTGTTTGGGTTCCTTTTCATAATGCCTCCTTTTCATTCCTTCCCTTATTTTTTATTTTTAAAGAACGCGTTGGAAGTTTTCAGTGCGCGAAGTGTGCCTCTACCCTTGCTGGGCCTGGTAGGTTGCAGTGAAATGCTGGATTTGTAACAGAGCTCCCACAGAATGTCTTATGTTTTAAACAGATCACTATTTGCCTGCAGTGTGTGAAAATGTTTCAGAAACTTCAGAATTTTAAACCTCCCATTGGGAAAACAAGGATTGGCTCAACTGTTATTCCATGTGATAAATACAGAAATATTAAAGGTGTTCAGGACTTCTGCTAAACATCAGAAACCCTACACTGTGTTGCCTCATCATTTTTTTTTTTTTTTAATGTAGATACAGTTGTCATAACTTCTGGAAGGATATGGATACATTTTGACATGGAAGCGACCTTGGAGGTAGAACAGCCAGCTCCCGGCTAGCAGGCCACAGCAACAGTGCCATCTTGTGGCCCAGACGGTCCGTCAGGCACGGAAGCCACACTGCTGCCCACATGAAGGGGCATGTTTTCGTTTTATCTGTGTGTGCTTGACGATATTTTGGTCAGGTTGGCAGTGACTCGGGAACTAATAAGGGCCATCTGAGTCCCCTTTTCTTCTCAGCAGGAGGCAGGGAAAATAGGGCAAAGGGCTTCTCCCCCATAAAAGGCTTTTTAATGTCAATAGCGCTGCAACTCTGTGATGAGTGGGCAGGTTATAGAAGTCTCTGGAAGGCTCAAAAGAAGAGGACCTTGAAATATGAGCACCCATCCCCTGTAGAGGGGGGCTGGCAGGAGAATGCAAGAGCATAAGCCGAGTTGTGTAGACAAGGACAGGCCCACTCCCCCAGGCCCCAGCCGTCCGGGAGGCCTGCGAGCTGAGAGCCGAAGGAACTCATGGATGAGTCACTGGTGGATTTCTCACTCCTGACACTTGAATCTTTGTGGTTCTGTTGTTTTTATTTTCAAATAAGACACCCAACACCTGCTAAATTGAACCCCATGGTAATTTTAGCATAGTGACTCACTGAATGTTTTTTTACACTTGTTCTCTCCTTCTCTTAGCAAAAATCTGTTTCGTTTTTTGGTGTCTGTGGGTACGCATGGACTTTTTCTTTTTAGATTGCTGGTAAAGATGCAGCTGCAAAAATGCCGTCTTCTGTGTTTTCTTGGAACTAGGTGTCCACTACTGGACGAGTTCATTGGTCAGTTTCAGGATCTGTCCATTGATGTCTTTCAGTCTTGCTTCACTGAGATCTCTGCAGACTTGCTAGAGGGGTTGGGGACTGTTTTGAGCAAGATGCTGAGATAGCCTTTCTTAGGAAAACCAGACAAAATCATGGCTTTCACATGATTTATTCCCTCACTTTTTTCAGCTCACATCCTGAGAATCAAAACTGCACGTCTTGGGGCGCCTGGGTGTCTCAGTTGTTAGGCGTCTGCCTTCGGCTCGGCTCGTGATCCCGGGGTCCTGGGATCAAGTCCCACATGGGGCTCCCTGCTCCGCAGGAAGCCTGCTTCTCCCTCTCCCACTCCCCCTGCTTGTGTTCCCTCTCTCACTGTGTCTCTCTGTGTCAAATAAATAAATAAAATCTCAAAAAAAAAAAAAAACTGCACGTCTTGACTGTGGCCCGATCATTAGTTCCTCAGAATGTCAAATGATAAAGTTTAGTGTTGCCCTTGGCTCTAAGGAGGGAATACATTTTATTCCTAAGTAGAAATGTTTCTGTACAGTAACCTTAACCTTTAAAATCAGAACAAAATTTAACCTTCAACACTGGGCTCAAGGAGGAGTTCAAAACTCTGTTAGCCAAGCCTTGACGATCCCACGAGAGTGGATGGTAGTTTCATCAAACTCTGGGCATTTTTCTGGCAACAGCGATTCTCGTCCTACCCCTTTTGAGGTGTGCTATCACCCTTACAAGCAAGTGTTAATCTTTGCCTCGTTTTTTAAAGATTTAAGTTTTAGTAACCTCTACACCCAACCTGGGGCTCAAACTCACAACCCCGAGATCAAGAGCCGCATGCTCCACCGAGTGCGCCAGCCAGGCGCGCCTTCACCTCATTTCCTGAAGGCTGTTGCTTCAAGCGCCCAGAGGAAGCCCCCATCACTCACCACCTGGGCATGTCCAGAAGGCACAGATGCGCTTCCACTGCCCCCGCTCCCCGGGGACCACTCGCGGGGGCTCCACGGGATAGGTGACCAGAAGGCCAACCCATGTGCTCTTGTGCCCTCAGGTACCCTCACCTCCATCACCAACCTGGCCACAAGCCTGGCGCGGAACATGGACCGCCTCTCGCTAGACGAGGAGCACTACAACCGGCAGGAGGAGTGGCGGCGGCAGCTCCCCGAGAGCCTGGGCGAGGGGCTCCGGCAGGGCCTGTCCCGGCTGGGCATCAGCCTGCTCGGTAAGGGGCTGCGGGGGACCCGCGCTGGATGGGTTGGGGGGTTGTGAAGTTTACATCCTTTCTGCAGACAAGGCTGAGGCCCCGGGGGGGGGCGGTGGCGGGCGGTGAGGCGCTCACTCTGCTTCCCACCCTGCATCCGTGAGGCGCTGGCCCGGGGCCTCCCGCCCAGAGCCCTTGCGCAGCTGTGAGGGGCCAGCCCAGGCCCTGCCCGGTGGGGGGCCCACGTGCACAAATGCCCACGCCCCGCCCTCCCTTGCTTCCGGTATAAACCCCATCTGCCCTCAGGGTGGCTCCCCGAGAGAGCGTCGTGAGGCGCCCTGCGCCTGGGGGCGTCGACACAAGGACGGCAGCCCAGGCCGTTCACTGCTGAAAGTGAGCAACGGGCCGGCCTTCTGAGGCCCCGTCTCCTGCCCGGCCAGATACTGCGGACGCTCGCCTTTGTTTGAGAAGCGCTTGGGCAACGTGCAAATGTCATGTAAACTTCAGTGAGGAGCCCACTTTCGCCTTCTATTTTTCCAAGAGCGCCGGCTCAGCCTGACTCAGAGTAATTACCGTTTGTCAAGCAGCCAGATGGTATAGTCAGAAGGGAAGATTGCTATGGATATTTCCAAATACTACAAATGTTCGAAAAATAAGTTGCTTTGGAAAACTCTATAAAAAGGAAGCTTCAGAGCTGAGATTTTGCAGAGCAGGATTTTCAAGGGTATCTTTTGTTTATTTGTTTGCAAAGGAATTTAAAACTGTATTGCTTGGCAGCCAGCCTGCCGTGCATCGGAAGGAGCGCGCATCTCCCGGAGATCAAAGTGCCCCGAAGCAGGGAGAGCAGAGGTCAGAAAAGATGAGCTTGAAAGGATTTGTCCTCTCTCCAGTGTGCAGTTCTAGCCACAGCCCTCAACTCGCAGCACAGCCAGCTGAGGCTCTGGGAGGAAGTAGTAAGATGTTACAAGCTCAGGTTAAGTTACTAGAAATTGTTTAAGTCATAACATTCTGTGGTGATGCATGGAAACTGGGAGCTTATGACCTGGGATGGAACTGCGGGGTAAAGGAGGGCTCCAGAAGGCCAGGGGATGGCGTGGGAGTGGACCACATTCCAGAGGAGCCAGCAGACCCAGGCTAGGGTGTCCAGGTCCTTTTTTTGTGCCCTCAGGTATGTTCTTACCTTCTCTAAACCTGGGTTTCTCCTTTGTAAATTGGGGCTGGTAGTAACATTACTAGAGGTAATAGTAGAGGTCCGTCATGGGCCAGGCATAGGGTCCGTGTTTGGTAAACAGCACCGCTCATGCCGTGCCCTCTACTCCGGGCAGGAGAGCTTCCGTCCCTCCGTGCAAGCTCCTTTTGGAGTTGACAGGTGCTCAGCAGAGGAGACCTGAGCTGGCTGGCCTGGGGCCATGTCCATTCCAACCAGTCTGTTCTCTTCCCACCCAGAGACGCCCTCACCCAGCACCCGGTCGTCACTGTACAAACCTGTGCCTGAGGGTAGAAATCCGTTACGGGAGGAGCCATGATCCTCCCTTTGTGGTGTCACACTTTCTAATATGGCGCCTATTGTTGACCAGGCTAGAAAGTCCTAAAACTTTGATCTCTGCTGTAGTCACGTCTCATACATCCTCATCCATGCAAGGGAATCATTTAGTCTGTCTGCAAAACCTCAGTGGGCTCGCAGTCTTTCTGCCATTCTGGTCATTTCCAAAAACTCAGGAGTTCTGTTGGTGACATAAATCCCTCCTGGGTATGCAGTGACCTCACCCGCAACCTGTGGCCTGAGCCCGGGCCCCCAGGAGCACAGCCTCCAGCAGTGCGCCCTGAGCTGCATGCCCACTGCTGTGCTCCTCAGACGGGTTAGGTCGCAGTGGGCGTCTCAGAGCTGGCTCCAGCCAGCTTCCTTCCCTCTCGGAACGCTCTGTGTCCCACTTTATCCCTGGCTCATCTCAAAACGTCCCATCCCGGAACTACTTGATGTGTGGCAGGAAGACGAGAGGAGGAGCAGGACCAATCAAGTCCCCTCACTGGGGAAAGCATACATTTATCACCATTTAATTTATCCCCAGAAACAGTGTTTAAAACCGCTAAATGCAATTAAGTGTCTGATTGACGTTAGTGCTATTATCCTATTGTTTGAAACCCATGCACAGTGAAATCAAAGTATTACTTCCTCAGTTTCTTCCTCTATGAGAAACACTAACAACCCAGTTAGTAAAAAGGTATTTAAAGAACACTTGAGCGTTGACAGAGCGTTTTCACATGTGTCATCTTATTTGATCTATGAACCCAGGCATGGATATGAGGTGAAGTGACTTGCCCAGGTCAGACCTCCACCAGGACAAGAGCCTGGGCCTTTCCTCCTGTCACGCACCCTGGAGGGCTCCCAGCCTGGAAACAATCAGGCTGTGGGGAGACTGAACAATTCAAAGTTCCAGGGTAGGAAAAACACATTTCCCCCAAATGTTTATGGGTCTGGTGGGCCTTCTTGCCTCGGTTTTGCCCTCATGGGGACACCGTGGAGTGTTAGGAGGTACTCGAAAAATCAAAGGGAGTCTTTAGCTGCCATGCCCAGCCACATCGCCCCAAGTCAGCAAGGAAGTGTCGCCTGGCCGAGAGATGCCGCCGAGGCTCTTGGATGAGCCTCCCCCACAGTTTTGAGCAAACAGTGGCTCTGGGGAACATTCTGTTTAGCCTGCAGACTTGGTAATAAGGTTTTGCCACATTTACCAGATCCGTTCCCCAGACACCCCCTTTCCTCCCGCACCCTGGAGTCTGTGCTGAGCGAGGATGGGAGCTCCGTGCCACTGTCGTACTCCATGTTCCCTCCCAGACGCGACTTCTCTGTCGCGAATACCACAGGAAGGATGTCCGAGCTCGCCTCCCTGATCCCCTTCTTTCTGGGCCGCTGCCTGAAGGGGGAAGCAGTGCTAGGCTCCCCAGCAGCCATCCCCTCCGTCTCCACGGCCACTCTTGGTAATGCCATGTGGAATCCCAACAAATTAGGCCTCTACCAGGTGCAGCAGGACGTTTTCCCTGGAGTGAGGGAGGGAGCGAGCGAGCCATGCACCGCAGACTGGCTGCAGCTAGTGGGGGGGTTAGGAATAACAGAAATGCTTCCTTCTCAGTGAATTAATCTGTTGTGGTCGGAAAAGGCTAGCCTCAAGCTGGGATACTTAATATACTCTGTGGGTAGGTCTCGCTTGTCTCTGAAGTGGTGAGCTCTAGTGTCCCGGCTTAGGCCTGTGCCTCCGCTGTCGTGATTTAAGAAAAAAAAAAAAGTGTCCAAAATAAAATTACAGCGTGTGGTGAGGGCAGCACCAAAGTAGCCACAGAGGAACCTTCATAGGTCGGTAAGCCAGTGTTTTCTGCCCGAGGCTGGGGAGCTAGTCACGGAAGAGGTAAGGGAGGGCCCTTCCGGTTCCCTTGCCCAACAAAGAAAGCCCTCCTCCTCCAACTAGAGGGGAGCGAGGGAAGCACCCCCCAATTTCTGCCTCACCCAGCGCGCGCTGAGTCCACGGAAACTCCCCTCCATCCAGCCGCGCTTCCTTCCTCTCTCCCTTCATCACATCACAGCCGTCTCCATGTGGCCGCCCACCCCGTGGGCCGGATGCCAAGAGACAGTTTGGGAATCAGTTCCCACCACTTAGAAGAGCCTCAGAGCAGAGCTCGAGTAGATGACAGTAAATAATTTACCGGTTGTGGGATTTAGCTGGATTAGACTTAACAAGAGAGCCTTCTGAAGCCCTACGAGAAGCTGCCTCTCTCCAGGCACGGCTGCTGGTCTCTCACGGCCTCTCTGGTCTCCAGCTCACACCTGGTGACCAGTGAGGTGTTGGTGTGTGTGACAGGCTTTCCCCCTGCGGGGTCTGGTGCTGGGCGAGGGCATGCGATCTGATAGCTCCTTCTCTACCTCTCAGAATCTAACACCTTGTCGTGAGGCTCAGATTTTCCACTCTCTGGGCTGCCCAAATAGTTTATCTAGCAAAGCCGCAGTAACTGAGCCTTCAGTGTGGCCGGTGGCTGGAGAAAGTAGAAGATCAAAGGGGAGTTTCACTGTGATACCTGTTTGCGCTTGGGTAGCAGTTAGAAGTTAGAGCCTGGTGTGGGTACTGATGGTTATCAAGGCTCCATGTTCCTTGTACGGGGTAGCCCTGGCACATTAAAGGGACGTGGGAGAGTCTCAGTGAAGTCACCACCTGCCCCCCGACTCAATTTTAATAGTCTTAATGGAAATCTGCACTTGAGAAAAGGCCTTTCTTAAATAATTTAATCTATTGGTGAATTTGTAATTATTTACCTCAGTTTTCCTACGAACTTAAGCATGGAGACCTTTAAAAGAAATCAGATAATGACGTCACAAAAGCTGTGTTCTCTGATCCGAAGTTGTTCACTTTGAACTCTCTGCCGTGAGATGATTCGAAGAGAAGACCCCCTGGTTCTTGCCTGCGCTGCGCGGCCACCACCCCATTCCACTTCCCAGCTGCTCTGCCTCCTGACCTCGTGGACACACAGCAGAGCATCAGAGTCCTCCGACTCAAAGAGGAGGCGAGCCCCCAGCCCGGGTGCCAGGATGGGGTGTGTTGAGGGCCCTGAAGCAGTGATCCCTCAGCCCTCCACAGCCAGGGCGGCTGGGGCCAGCTTCCTCTGCCTCCCCAGTCAGTCCTTTAGAACCTTTGGGAAGCGTTGGTCTAGGCTGAGAAACAGACCTGTCGCCTAGGGTCATTCTTAATCTGCCAATACATAAATTTAAATGGCTCTGTCCAAATTCTGAGGAACGGAATCTATGAAGAACATTCCCTTTACAATTGACCTGAAGGAACCGGCCTTGGTTTTACTGGATTTTGTTCAGGGGAATATTACTTGAAATTAGCAGGTCATTAACGGAGACCTGGAAATCTCCATTTACCCAAGGGACTTTGAATTAGTGGCATTTGGCATAATGGGATTTGACATGTACTAAAATTTCTACCAGGGGGACTGTGCATTTTCCATTAATCCTAGCAGGTTTGACTTGAAAACAGAAAATTCTGTCAAGAACTGTAATGAAATTTTTACCTCTTACTGAGCTAGAGAATCTTCCACTCCATCGCTGAAAAAAAAAAAAAATCGGCACTGGCAAGGCCTTTACTAGATATCCTCACGGGCCCCTCGGAGTAAGGGGAGTAAGGAGGAGGGACCCACAGGAGGCTGAGGGACTCCCCCGCCAGCTTGGTACCTGACCCGGCTGCCCTCCGGGAAAACCATTAGAGCGGAGTAGTGAGAGCAGAGTTTTGTAGCTGTTCTCAAGTGAAGAGTAAGTGGCCAAACCTCAATTGAAATGCGAAGGAAGCAAGTGTTTCTAAGACTGGCAAAAGGAAGAGCCTGTCTTAGAAACAGGATCAGTGAATAGCTTGGTGGTGAAGAGCTGGGCTGGGACTCTGCCTCTCTAGACTCAAATCCTGGCTCAAGCACAAGACAGCTGTGTGACCTTGGGGCAAAACTCCTTAACCTCTCTGTGCTCAGCGGCCTTATCTAGGAGCTAAGGATAAAAACCAGGTCTGACTCCTAGGATTATGAGGATTAATGGTATCATACAAGTAACACTCTGGATATAGTCCCCAGCACATAGTAAGCACTCAAAACAGATTAGCTGTTACAAAAATAATTGCATTATCAACAATACTCTTATACATTAATATATTAAGATTATGAAAGAATTGTTCCTATCATTATTAAAAGGGAGAACAGGGAAAGGGGATGGCATGGCCTCTTCCAGTTTCTTCATGCTCCTGATTTGGTGAAAATTGATTAGGCTGAGCAAGCTTGCCCCCTCCTGAGCAATTGTTAGCTCTCTTCCCTAAACCGTGTTGCGTGGTTTCTGGACAAAGGCATGTGAGTGTCACTTTGGAATAGTCTGACATGTTTATTAAATTCTGAACTGAACTTCACAGATCCTCACTGTGATGGACCAAACCCAGTCTGAACATTGTGTTTTGATGAAGATCATAAATGTCTTAGTGCCCAGTGAACTTACATAATAGGTAAATAAATGTAGAGTAAAGAACTTTATAATGAGGGTAGGTTTTCATTTTCAATCCAAATAAAACTGTTCTGGATTGAAAGTTTTCACCTTCTCAGGATTTTAAGCCTCAGGCCTCACGAGGGGCTTTTGCTGTTTTTCAGGTGCAATTGCTGGCATAGTCGATCAGCCCATGCAGAACTTCCAGAGAACATCTGAGGCTCATGCTTCAGCAGGACACAAGGCCAAGGGTGTCATCTCAGGCGTGGGGAAAGGAATCATGGGGGTGTTCACAAAGCCCATCGGAGGAGCCGCTGAGCTCGTGTCACAGACTGGCTACGGTAAGTCTCGGGGCACCTGTCAGGCCGGCTCAGACATTACCGACTAACGTGCGTTATTATACCAAGGACTCCGAGATAATCTAGGCCTTCATGTGGCAAAGCAGTGAAAAATAAAATGGATAAATCTATAAAAAGATAAATAGCTTTCTTTCTCATCTCCTTATGCTTATTTATGGAAAGAGTAGAATCATACTACTAATAATTATAATAATTATAGACCCAAGAAATCAATTAGCAATTTCACTAGCTTTATCTCACAGAATCTTTTTACAGTTCGTCTAATAAAATAGACTTTAATTAAAGATCACTTCTCGGCCTTTTGGCTAAGATCAAGTGTAAAATAGACTTTAATGAGAAGTAACCAGTTAGAGACAATTGAGAGCAATATGTAGAAAATACTGAGAGAACAGGATTACTACTTTGTCTGGTGACCAGTTGGAAAGGAGAAATAGGTTACGAGGCAGGAAGATGTCTGTGACGTGTGTGTATTTGGAGAATGGGAAAGAGGAGCGTGCACGCCGACGCCCACAGAGCCTTGAGTTTGCAGACTCGGTGCTGTCGCCCCTGAGCCCAGTTCCGGGCCACCGGCAGCAAAGGCCCATGATCTACAACTGAGACCCCTTCCCCAAGCAGACAGCTGGGCCGGTGGCACCCCCGGCACTGGACGGTGGCGTGCTGGGACCTCTCCCGCACTCGCGCGTGCCCTCGGGGGTGCCGGGGGCGTATGAAAGCAAGCACCTCCTCCCATGCTGCTTTTCCGCCTTCTTGGCAGAGCACGCTTAAGTGACTTCATAGACCGGTGACTCGGATTGTTACCTTTTTACCTGAAATCGACGTCCTCACTTTGGTCAGGAAGCGGGCTGCCTAGCTACCATCACAGGCTGCAGGCGGCCTCCCGCCTTTGTCAGACAGGCGAGCAGTCTGCATCTGGCCGTAAAGCCTGAGGGGTCCGTCTCACCGCAGGCATCCCGCCCCTCGGGAGATCTGACAAGAGGCGGCCAGATCAGGGCATAAAAACTGTGTCTGAAAGGGAGAGAGTGGGGGACGAATGCCCACACTCAGGCAGCCATCCGGAGGGTTCCTTTAAGAGACCACACAGACGCAAACATGTGTTCCTCTTCGCTTTCCCCCCTCGCCGCCTCCCTCCCCATTTCTCTCCCGCTCTCCTTCTGTGAATGACGTTTTCACTCACAGGGAAGCGGACAAACAGAACCACTGCCACCCGTCAGCAGGCCCAGGCCAACTCCCCCTTATCAAAGGCGTACGCACCCATAAAAACAGTATTCCTGTTGCCGTAGACTCAGTGGGGTAAAGTCCACCCAGACTTACTTCATGCATCGAGGCCTTTGGTGTTGAGAATGCCATTGTCCCCACCGCGCCTTTCCCAGGGCTGAGGATCTCTCCCTCCGGGAGGAGCATCTCAGAACAGAGCTTCACATGGCCGTGTTGCTTTCCATCATTCTTGTAAAACTTTTATTACTGCACTGAAGGTTTTACAAACCACTAACTCTTAGTCTAATGACTGTGCCTCGTTCATAAACATTTACGAGCCCTCAGAAAGCACACATGCGGTACCATCTTTGGTTCTGGAGAGTCTCCTTAGAGGCCTGCATGACCGCTGCTGGGTGCCCGCGTTCGGTGAAGCACCGGGGAGAGCGTGTAATAAACCCCAAGAGTGCTCATAAATGTATGTGGGTTCATGTTTAACAGCTGGCTTAAGTCACTAAATACTGTATCTAGGCAAACCATGTGCCTTTGTGTGCATCTCTCTGTGTGTTGTGTTTTTTATGTGCCCAGCCACAGCACAGATACACAAGTATTGTAACATGAAGCAAGGAAGTCAACTAGCAATCATGACTTTTTTTTATCACATAAATTGTAACAGTGTGGGAGCTCTTGCTCAGGACTGATTACTCCCAGGAGCATTATGCTTCCATTAATTGCCAGTCCAGTCGATGCTTGGACTGCAGTTCATTCATTTTGCAGTTTGCAGCTAACGTAAGATCACCAGAGTTAAGAGCATTGCAGTGTTTGATGATTATCTGTACACTTGCTTCCAAGGATTTGACATCATTTTGGATCCTACTGTAGCGCTTTATGGATGGCTGTAACAGATGACATCACTGCAGCATGGAACTGGTTTCCAGAAAACAACTAGTAAAACTCCCTTACTTCTCTTACCACAGGTATTTTACACGGAGCTGGACTTTCTCAGCTTCCCAAACAGCGCTATCAGCCAAGTGATCTACATGCTGACCAGGCTCCCAATAGCCACGTCAAATATGTCTGGTAAAATTATCTATAGACACCCGTTCAACTGCACATGGATGTTAAGGGGCCTGCTTTGCTCTCAAGCTAACGGGCCCTGCTTCCAGGGGAGCCCAAGACGGCGTTCGGCAGCTCAGGCGGCACAGGGGCATCCTCGAGCCCGGCAGAGGCTGCCGTCCCCACATGTGGGGCTGGCCGCAGAACTCCCGGCCTCTCGCACACTGAGGAGCCCAGGCCGTGTGAGGGGACCCGGGATTCCCTAGAGAACCAGCCTTCTCATGGGTGGGTTGGGGGGTGGGCGTTTCTATTGGGAAGAAAAGGAGCCAAGGGAAATCTTTGTCCCCAGCAGGCGCTGGGTTCTGTTAACCAGAATCAGTTTGAGAATTAAAGTGACAACTATATTTCAAGCTAAAATTAATAATCAGCTTGGTGAGAGCCCTTTGCCTCTGGGGAACCGGTGTGAGAATGGCCCAGCCCTTGGTACAGTGAGTACTGGTATATGACCATCTTTTCCAAACTGGCTTCTCGCCTCACTTTTCTCCTTTGGAACAGGAAAATGCTTCAGTCTCTGGGCAGACCAGAAGTGCACATGGCCCTGGATGTAGTTCTGGTGAGGGGCTCAGGCCAGGAGCACGAAGGGTGCTTGCTGCTGACCTCAGAAGTGCTCTTTGTGGTGAGCGTCAGCGAGGACACACAGCAGCAGGCCTTCCCCGTCACGGAGATCGACTGTGCCCAGGACAGCAAGCAAAGCAACCTGCTCACCGTGCAGCTCAAGCAGCCAAGAGTGGCCTGTGATGTGGAGGTACATTTCCGAAAACAGGGTGACTGTGTGGCCAACTGCCGGGGAATTTGAGCCGCGGGCTGAGCGCTGGTAAGCAGGCGTATGAGCCTGCAGCCTCTGGCGTGGCTGCTGGGGACTAGGAGGGCTGTCCGAGGAAGCAGCGTGAAGGGGCATGGGAGCCAATGCAGGTCGTTGGGAAGCCCCAACCCGGGTGAGTGTGGGAGCCTTTCATAGGGGAGCCCAGCAGTAGGCCAGATGGGCTCAAGGCTGGGGTTGAGCTGCTGTATGAGCTGAACAAGGCTTGGTTGTCATGGGGCAGGGGCGCTGGAGTAGACAGGACAACGGAGTTCCAACACCAACAGGTACAAGAGGGCCAGGGCCGGGGCGGCAATTCCGTGCTTCTGCCCCACCAAGCAGGCACAAGTCTGCTGCAGCGGGCTGGGGATACAGGAGAGGGCCGCCCCAGCAGTGAGGGGATCATGAGACGACGTGCAGCCAGCAGGCCAGACCTTCGTAAGCTCGCAAACCAGGAGGTCTCACTCACCCCCTCCCCCATTGCCACCCCAAGACTTCATGGGTCAAAATTTCGTGCAGAAATGTCTTTCCTTCTACTGCTCTGTCTTCTGTTTGGCTCTGGGTTCTCTTTCCCACAGGACAGATTCCCATCCCTTAAGTACTGTGGGGTACCTCCCGGGGATGCTCCTTTGCATCTTGGGGCAGCTCCCTGATAGCTTCTGTGCTGGATGCTGGCTCTTGGCCACACATAAGTTGCTGAGGAATGGATGCTCTGTCCAGGGTCAGAGGTGAGCCCTGACAAGAGTGGCACCAGCTTCCTACAGTCCAGCACGGGGTGAGCAGGTGCACCCAGTGGAAAATGGCTGTCTGCTCCTGCCTCCCTGCCGCCTGCCTGATCCATAGGGGCTCTAAGAGTTGACCTAAGAAGCAGACATCTTTTTCCACCCGGCAAGACGAGTGTAAGTCAGTGGCAAGCTGGAGCCTGCTGGTCCTAACCCGGGGCCTGAGTGGACCCAGCAAAGGACAGCAAACCTGCCTCTAGCAGGTCCTGCCCAATTCATTATCTTCTCCTTGGTATGGGAGCCTGTGTTTCCCTCGCACCACTGTTTGGGTAAAATTATCTGAGAAGATGGAGGGCAGCCAACCACAACAACTCTGAGATTTCTCTAGCTTCTTGGATCCTAATCAGTCAGGCTTTAAGCTGGGGCTTGGCACTAGGCGTACATTGCTGCCTCGAGTTGATGACTTTCTGGGAATAAACAGAGGTCAGATGTCCAGGCTGACTTTAGATCTGCCAAAATCTTCTGATCCAATTGACAATAAAGCAGCAGTGATCTGGCTACAGGATTTGGCAGGGGATAGTATCATTATCTTCAAGTCCTTGGTCCTTAACGAGAAACTTCCAAGGCCCTAAGGAATATCTAGGACCATCATTATTCCTTAGCTGCTCGGGAAATATTTAGTATCTTAAGCCGAGACTGGAGATTCAGCTTTTGCTGTTAAAACTGTCTTTACTGTCTTCAACTGTGATCCTTCTCTCTTTGGCTTTTTTCTTTGAGGAGGGTACTGTGGGGAATTATCACAGCTGGAAAGGAACAGACATGCTTCTCTAGGGGTTAATGAGATGATAGCTGGAGTCACCACTCCTAGAAGTTGCCAAGGTTGAGACCATGGAATCACGGAGTTAGACGCAGAAGCAGCACTGACACGCTGGACACCATGCTCAACACTGGTTCTCCATCGGAACTCAGGGATAACGAGGGTCTAGGATTAAGGGGTGGCTATGGAAGAGGCAGGAAAAGATGACTGAGAGCAGGAATACTGCAGGGCAGCACCTGGCACGGGACAGAAAAGTGGGTATCCAGTATGCCTTCAGCCCCCAAATTCCGCCTTCTCTGAATCTATCCCAATTTACCTCTCCCCTGAGCTCCTCCTAGGAATCAGGAAATAACTGCCCCCCCCACCCCTCCTATGTCCAAACCCTAGCCCCTCCCCCACTCACCCCAAAAGAGACCCAAACTATAGAAAAAAATGCTTTCTTTTCTGAGACAGTACACCCTTCCTTAGGAGTGCTGTAATCCAGTGTTTGCAAAATGGGGGGGGGGGGTGTCACTCAGCAGGGCTGCTTGACATAATCTTCCTCAGTTGCCATACTCGTGTCAGTCCCTACCCATCACATGCCAACCTGATGCACAGATGTAAAGCTGGGTTAAGAACCCTACCTGCTGTCTTCCAGGGAAAACTAGGAAAAGTATTTTAAGATCTTTATATAAAATGGCTTTTCTGTTTTTTTGCTTTAGATGCTAGGAAACACAGCTCCTTTGAATTTTGGAAGGAATTAATTTGTAGATGACATCATTCAGTATATTGAAATGTGGCAGGATTCAGATTTTTTAAATCAGCATTTGCTTTTCTTGGTTAAATGCAGCCATTTTTAGGGTAATAATTGCTTAATATGCCTGGCACATTACTGAAATCCCTTATGAGAGAGGCTCAAAATGAGTCAGAAGGTCAATTTATTCCTTGGCCAGGTTCCTTTCACAGCACGGGTTTTCCTGTGCTGCTGTTCAGGAGGAGCAATTAAGACTTTCTGTGTATTCAAAAGCTTTCCAGCTGAATCCTGACCCCGTCAAATGATATCAGAGCTCTGGCTTGTGCCTGGTGGTACACAGCTTTCATCTGTCAGCGAAACTTTGGGGGCTTTTCTTTTCTGTCCCAAGCTGAAAAATTCGAGGTCCAAACTCTACTGGATGCCCTACTTACTTCTCTGGCATCCCCTTTACTCCTTACCATCCCACTGGCTTTGTGCAGCTTTTAAGACACCCTTGGCTGCACTGTTTCCATGCCCTACACAGAAACCTAGAAATTCTTTACATTACTAAACTACTTTGAGAACTCAAAAGCCCTTGTTAAAATGTTTTTAATTCTTCCAGAGTGGTCTTGCCAACATTTGGTAGGTACAGACCACAGAAAGGTCAGTGGCTACCTAATTCCCACAGATCAGTGGCTTACACTGGAAACTTCCCAGTCCGCATGATCTACACACTAGATAGCTACAGAATTTCAGGGTGGGAAGAATTTATAGCTCCAACTGCCTTTGATGGGTGCTTTCTCAGAAAATCGCACTTAAGAACTTAGGTAGTATATCTCAGTTCCCCTATTTGAGTTCCACTGAAGATGAGCCAGACTTTTATGAACCATAAATGTACTTTGCATCCTCCCTTTTTTCCATAAAAATTTCCCCTTCCTCTGCCCAGTTTTTTTATTTTCTCTGGCTTTAAATCCTAGTGTTTATAAAAACAGAAAATGTTACAGTTCAAAAGGTATTTATTTTTTTTAATGCTCTGTCCAAAGCCACTGGTTTGAAAAGATGCTCTTCTCCACATTTTTTTCTGTCAAACTAACTGAAGAGGTTCAAGGAGACAGGCAAACAGAATTTTATTTCAGGGTGACAGTTTAATGTTGATTTAAGCAGAGAAAAGACACTTTTCTTCTTTGTTGCTGAGCTCGTTAGTAAAGAGCAGTGAGAGATGTTTAATAGTTAATGAGTAAAATGTTACCAAATTGTCAACTTCAGACATGGGAATTTTACACACCAAATGCTTATTCAAAGGAGGTTGTCCTAACAGTCTCCTGCAGAGCTTCTGTTATACTCCTAAAAGTGCACTGTTACTGCCACAGCTCAGAGGAAAAATAAAAAGCACCGTTTGGGACAAAATGGCTTTATTAATTAGAGTACCTAAAGGCATAATGTGTAGATGTATCAAGGCAAAAACAGAAGGAATAATTTGTCATGGAAGTGCCATCACGAGGGTTTGGCAACTAAAGACTCCTCTTTATTTTTGGATCCCAGGTGGATGGAGTCCGGGAGAGACTGTCAGAGCAACAGTACAACAGACTTGTGGACTACATCACAAAGACATCTTGTCACCTGGCCCCCAGCTGCTCTTTCATGCAGACCCCATGCCCGGTGGTGGCTGTGGAACCTCTCCCCTCCACTGTGAAAACATACCATTATATGGTTGATCCACATTTTGCCCAAGTGTTCATTAGCAAATTTACCATGGTGAAAAATAAAGCCCTGAGGAAAGGGTTCCCTTGAGTCCCCTCTGAGGTGTTGTTGATCCCTGCTTGTGCAATTTATTCTTCTTGAAAAAGAAACCTAACTAGCTCTAATAACATCTAATATGGACACAAAGCCAATACTTTAATTATAGGTAATTTTCCAGCCTCTAATTCAGATTCTTCTCCCTAAAACTAAGAAAATACCTTAAAATGCAATGATAAAAAACTTGTTCCTTTCCGATTTGGAGACAGTGATTAAAAGAATCTCTATGTTGTCATCTCATCATACATAAGTTCTACCTTTTGCTCTCTAATGGTATTTGCTAAAATGTTTGTTTACTATAATTAAGATCTGTTAACTCTGCTCTGACAAAAAATGTGGTCAGGCCTTAGAATGGAGAGACTGGTTAAAACTTCATTCCCAACTGCATCTGTTTCTAGGTTGAGACATTGTCTTTGCCTAATACCCTTGTCTGCAAACGTTTGGAATCTTTAAATGCTTAGGAATTTGTCAATGTAAATTTATTACTTAAATGTGATGCTCTTCTTTAAGTGAAACCTGCTACGTATATTTCTACTTTAAAGCCTGCAGGTTACTGAAATTTACAGGACATTCTCATGATGGTCCAGGTACACTGTAGAAAAAATGTTTCGCCAATTTATCTTTTAGCAAGCAAGCTTATGTGTCTACCAATGAAAACAGACCCAAAGGGCTCAGGTGAGTTTCTCTAGTTCTGTAAAGAAAACCTACTACTAGGAATTCCCTATGACACTCTCTTGTGGAAAGGGTTTAGCAGAAGGATATTCATACTGCCCTGGATTACTGCAGGGGAGTAAGGAACCCCAATGTTAACCTTAACAGTGAACCAATCCAAACAGTTTATTCTGAATTGCTCAAACACAAAATATTCCCAATGTCTGATACTATTTTTGCATTTAAGGATAGGTTTTTATCAAGATCTTGGGTCACCAGATATCATCTTTCATATTCAGTAAAAATCTCACTCTGATTAAAACACATTTTTACTGATTGATTACATCCAAACTTGGGTCTACAATCTATTATATACAACTGTGAGATGCTAAGAAAATTCAATTTCAAATGGCCACTAATTTTTAATCAAGTCTCACATGTCATCAGGGATGAGAAGTCACTGCGTCATTGTTTCTAGAAAGCAAGACCATCAATGAACAATTCAGGCTAAATATGAAAAACTGATTCTTCCATTAGTTTGTTGTGTCACACTCATTTAGGAAAGTGACAGCTTTGTCAACCTCGAGTAACTATTTTTAAGAATGTAAATATGTATTAATTATTGTTATCTTTTATGGGCATTTTGCATACTACTTCTAAGAATTATAAATTGTTGAAAATAAAAGGAATCCTTGAATTACTGACCACACATAAATGTGTATTGTCACCAAGTGTTTTTCAAATGCAGGTTTTTGCCAATTCCTGGGTTTAATACAGCTCACATTATTAGGACCCAAGAATTTTGCATGAGTTAAAAAGGCTAAGAACAGTTTTTGTTATCCTAATAAAGTGCCAATCAGTGATAAAATTAGCTTAGGCTAAAATAATTTTTAAAGCTCTCTGTAGTATCACTTTGATCACAAGAAAAAGCATTAATTATTAATATAGGGGGTAAAGGTCCTCCTAAGACCTCCCCCAAAATAAGTTCCCACATTCTTATCATTAACAGACACTACTCTAATAGAACAACTTTTTCTGGACTAGGTATATATTCCATATCCATAATATATACTATTATGGTATTTTTCTGGACCAGATATATATTCTAACTTACATACACATACTGTTAGCTCTTCAAAAGCAACTAGTATTTTAATTATCTGTTATATCTGGTGGTTGATCCAGCAGGGCTACTCAACAGTGACAATGAAGCCCAAAAACATATTTTATTGAAAAGATGTTCTCTGTCCCTTCTAACAGCATAGAGTATAGTGGTCTTACAGGCTCATGTAGACCCCTTAAAACCACCACCCAGGACCAAGAAAGTGTACCTACCAGTATTTCAGTGAAATAAACACCAGAGCAATGAAAAATATCCTAAAACAATGAAAGTTTTAAGAAATTTTAAAATCGTTATCATCCTAAGGTTCATAAAACACAGTTAAAATCTCCAACTCTTAAATTATCAGAATAATTAAAGACTTACTGGTCCAAAGTATTTGTTAGTTGTTTATTTATCAAGACAAACTATTCCATAACCCAATATTCGTGTTTCATAGTTCAGGAACACAGGTCAGTGACAGACTTCAATGGAACAAAACCCAAAGAAATTCTGTGGAAAAAACACAGTGGCTTAAGTTAATGACAAGCATTCTCTCTCAATACCTCACCACCCTTAAAGTCACATGAGGTCTACTCCTACTAGTGGAGCCTACACTTTGCTCACTCACCTTCTGCCCAGGAGAAGGCCATTTCAGGCTGTGTGGACTCCAGGTCCATTCTCTGCCAAGGTCTCTGACCATCCTGACCAGTTCTGGGCATACTACACCTTACTCTAATTTCTTGTTTTTCATTGACCAAATCTTGCCTTTTTCTTCCCTCTCAAGTCCACCCTCCTCCATTCCCTTCTCATACCCACATACTGTTCTTAAAAGCAGCAGCCCATCTGTTCTAAACAACATTTCTATTCCTGTCTCCAGATCTGTTTTTCTTACTGTTTTTTTTTTTCTTACTGGTTTTATGAGAACACAACCTCTAAAAGTAAAAATCTAACAAACATTTACAAATTAGCCTGTTAACATCTAATTATGAAATGCATACCCACTGTAGAAATTATGAAAATGTCAAAGTTACAAGAAAACAGCAATGTTAAGATTCCATACAGAACCATTAATATTTTCTTGATCTTTTTACCTTCAGTCTTTTTTCTGCTCAATTTTTATTAAACATAGATCAAAAATATTTTCTACTTATACGATAATCTCATGTTACTTTGTGAATATCATTTCTAATGGACATAATGTAATAGTCCATGGTATGAAGAACTCATAGTTCCTTATCAATTTTCCAACCATTGGAAATAAAGTTCTTCCTATTTTTTCTAAGTAATATAGTATATACTTTGTGCATGCATCTATCTGCATTTCAGATATTTCCTTTAAGATAAACTACAGAAATGAACATTATAGAATATAATTTTAAATCAGGCAAAAGTTACTTATGTTAAGTATTATCCTTGAGTCTTTTAAAAAACTAAAGTCCACTGCAGCAGGTCTCCATACCCCAGGAAAGATCATACATACATATATAAATACATACATACACACACACACACCTATGCACACTACAGCTGGAATGCTCATTCAGGAATATTCTGCCTAAAAAGATAGCTGACTGACATACCCCTTGTCACATCAAATTCACACAGGGGTAGTGGATAGAATCTTTACTTAAATTGTTCTAAATGCTTTTATGTTGAGCTTGAATAAAGTTAAATATATGAATGATGAGATTCCAGAATATGAAAAGTTTTACATGCTTTCAAATTTAGTGGACCTTTCATCAGCACACAAGTCACTTCTTCATAGTCAACAGAACCTTATCCATGAGGCATAAGGACTTTGTGGATATAACAAACCAAATCAGAATCTCTGGAAGGCCACCTAGTCACTTATGGACACCTAACTAAACTATAAAAGGAGTCAAAACTTTTTTTTTTAAGTACTTCTAAAAGTACTTTTTTAGTACATTTTCCTAATGCCAATCTAGCAAGCAACAATAGCATAACGTGAAATGATTCTAAATATAAAAAGCAAGAGTTGTGAGAACTCTAGAAACCAGTTAAGCTGCAGCAACCAAACACTAATACAACGAGAGAAACACAAAAAGGCAGGAAATTTCATGGAATTCTTTCTCACTCTTGCCTCACCCCCTCCTTGGTGCAACACAATGTGGTCAGGAGGAAACTGCCTGATTCCTGGCTCCTCCCTCAGGATAGAAGGTAAAAAATAAAAATTGCTTGCAACACTCTGACTTGTTTTCACGATAAAAACACTCAACAAAATACCACGAAAAAATCTAACCAAGATGAAAGACCTAGGCTCTGAAAACTGTAAGACACTGATGAAAGAAACTGAAGATGACACAAACAAATGGAAAGATACACCATACTCATGCATTCAAGACTTAATATTGTTAAAATGTCCATACTACCCGAAGCAATCTAGAGATTCAATGCAATGTCTATCAAAATGCCAATAGCATTTTTCACAGAACCAGAACCAAAAAATCCTAAAATTTGTTTGGAACCACAAAAGATCATTAATAGCCAAAGCTATTAATCTTGAGGAAGAACAAGGCTAGAGGTATCAATCCCAAATTTCCAAAATATACTACAAAGCTATAGTAATCAAAACAGTATAGTACTGGTACAAAAACAGACACAAAAAAGATTGATGGAAGAAAATCCAGCCCAGAAATAAACCCATACTTCCATGGTCATTTAATCTACATGACAAAGGAGGCAAGAATATACCAGGGGAAAGACAACCTCTTCAATAAATGGTGCTGGGAAAACCGGACCACTTTCTTATGCCATACACAAAAATGAACTCAAAATAGATAAAAGACCTAAATGTGAGACCTGAAACCATAAAAATCCTATAAGAAAGCATACACAGCCTGAGCCTGGGTGGCTCAGTCGTTAAGCGGCTGCCTTTGGCTCAGGTCATGATCCCAGGGTCCTAGGTTCGAGCCCCGCATCGGGCTCCCTGCTCTGTGGGGAGCCTGCTTCTCCCTCTCCCACTCCCCCTGCTTGTGTTACTGCTCTCGCTATTTCTCTCTGTCAAATAAATAAATAAATAAATAAAAATCTTAAAAAAAAAAAAAAGCATAAACAGTAATCTCTTGGATGTCAGCCTTACCAGCATATTTATGGACATGTCTCCTCAGGCAAGGGAAACAAAAGCAAAAATAAACTATTACGACTACACCAAAATACAAAGCTTTTGCACTGCAAAGGAAAAGCATCAACAAAATAAAAAGGCAACCTACTGAATGGGAGGAAGATCTCTGCAAACCAAGTATCTGATAAGGGGTTAATAAAAGTATATAAAGAACTTAATACCAAAACAACACCAACTAAAAATAGGCAGAGGACCTGAACAGACACTTTTCCAAAGACGACATACATGGCCAACAGACACATGAAAAGATGTTCAATATCACTAATCATTAGGGAAATACAAATCAAAACCAGAATGAGATACCACCTCACACCAGTCAGAATGCTAGAATCAAAAAAAGAAGAAAAGAAGAAAAAGAGAATAGATAACAAGTGTTGGTAAGGATGTGGAGAGAAAAGAGAACCCTGGTGACCTGTTGGTGGGAATGTAAATTAGTGCAACCACTGTGCAAAACAGTACAGACGTTTCTCAGAAAGTTAAAAATTACCATATGATCCAATAATTCCACTACTGGGTACACACACACTGAAATATTACTCAGCCATAAAAAGGAATAAGATCTTGCCATTTAATGCCACAACATAGATGAACCTACAAGATATTATACTCAGTGAAGCAAGTCAGGAAACAGACTCATAAATACAGAGAACTGGGTGTGGGACGGGAGAGGAGTGGGGGATGGGTAACACCGGTGAAAGGTTTTAAGAGATACAAACTTCCAGTTATAAAACAAGTCATGGAGATGAAAAGTACAGTACAGGAAGAAAAAAAAATACTCAATAAATTAGGAACAGATGCAAACTACAGCAACATAATAAAAGCCATATATGAAAAGTTATTAGCACAGCTAATATCATACTCACTGGTCAAAGCCTGAAAGTTTTTTCTCTAAGATCAAGAAAAAGATAAGGATGCCCATTCTTACCACTTCTATTCAACAAAGAACTGGAAGTCCTAGCCAGAACAATCAGACAAGAGAAAGAAATAAAAGACATCCAAATTGAGAGGGAAGATATAAAACTATCTCTGTCTGCAGGTCTTATATGCAGAAAACCCTAAAGATTCCATACCAAAAAACCTGTTAGAATAGGGGCGCCAGGGTGGCTCAGTTGGTTAAGGATCCGACTCCTGATTTTGGCTCAGGTCATGATCTCAGGGTTGTGAGATCGAGCCCTGGGTCAGGCTCCATGATGAGCATGGAGCCTGCTTAAGATTTTTTTTCTCTCTCCCCCTCCCCCAGCTTGTGCACAAGTGTGCACTCTAACAACCAAACAAAAAAACCTGTTAGAATAAACTGAGCAAAGCTGCAGTGTACAAAATCGACACACAAAAGCCAGTTGTGTTTCTATCCACTAACAATGAATAATCAGAAAAAAAATTAAGAAAACAATTCCAATTATGATAGCATCAAAAAGAATAAACTACATAGGAATACTTAACCGAGAATGCAAAAGACCTACATACTGAAACTACAAAACACTGCTGAAAAGAATTAAAGACATAAGTAAATGGAAAGGCATCTCATGTTCATGGAGTGGAATACTTATGACTGCTAAGATGTCCATATTACCTAAAGTGAGAGCTACATAATATAATGTAATCCCTTATCAACATCGCAACAGCATTTTTGCAGAAGTAGAAAAATCCATCCTAAAATTCATATAAACTATCAAGGGACCCTGAATAGCCTAAACAATCTTGTAAAGACAATGAAGTTGAAGGACTAACACTTCCTAGTTCCAAAACTTACTATAAAGCCACAGTAATCAAAATAGTGTGGTACTGATATAAAAACAGAAATATAAACCAATGCAACAAAACAGAGCCCAAAATAAACCCTCACATATACAGTCAAAAAACTACCAACAATGGTGCCAAGACCATCCACTGGGGAAAGGACAGGCTTTTCAACAAATGCTGTTGGGAACCTGGATATTCACGAAAAAGAAAAGTTGTACCCTTTCCTTCCCTCATATCCAAAAATTAACTCAAATGGATCAAAGACCTAAAACTGTAAAACTTAGAAGAAAATATAAGAGAAGTTTCATGACACTGGATGTGACAATGATTCTTGGAAAGGACACCAAAAGCACAGGCAACAAAAATTACATAGACCCCATCAAAATTTTAAATGTCTGTGCAAAGAATACAATCAACAGAGTGAAAAGGTAATCTACAGAATGGAAGAAAATATTTGCAAAATCATATCTGATATAAGCGGTCTGAAGAACTACAACTCAACAACAAAAAAACCCCAAACTGATTAAAACGGGTGAAGAATTTAATTAGACATTTCTCCAAAGAGGACATACAAATGGGCAACAAGCATGAGAAAAGATGGTCAACATCATTAGCCATTAGGAAATGCAAATCAAAATCAAAATCAAAATCCAGTACCACCACACACCCATCAGGACGGCTACTATGGAGAAAAAAAAAAAAGTATTGGCAAGCATGTAGTGAAACTGGAACCCTTCTGCACTTGGTAAGAGTATAAAACGGTGCAGCCACTATGTTAAACAGTACAGTGTTTCCTTTCAACAATAAAGAGAACTACTATATGATCCAGCCGCTCCACTTCTGGGTACATACTCAACAGTATTAAAAGAAGGGGTTTTAAAGAGATATTTGCACATATCATAGCAACATTATTATTTGGGGTGGGGGGAGAGGGAGAGAGAGAATCTTAAGCAGGCTCCAAACCCTGCTCCATCTCACAACCCTCAGATCATGACCTAAGCTGAAATCAAGAGTCAGACGTTTAACCGACTGAGCCACCCAGGCACCCCTAACATAGCAACATTATTTACAAGTCAAAAGGTGGAAGCAATCCAAATATCCACCAGAGGTGAATGAATAAGCAAAATGTGATATATACATACCATGGAATGTTATTTAGCCTTAAAGAAGGAAATTCTGACACATACTGTAATGGATGAATTCTGAGGACATTAAGTAAAATAAGCCAAATACTATAGCCAAACAAATACTACATGATTCCACTTAAATGAAGTACTTAGAGTAGTCAAATTCAGAGACACTAAGTAGAATGGTGGTTGGCCAGGGGATGGGGGGAAGAGGGAGTAATTCAACGGGTCGTTCTGCAAGATTAAAAGAGTTCTGGATCTATGTATTTTACCACAATAAAAAAAAATTTTTTAAACAGTAATTCAAACAGCCACATTACCTTTACATTCCAAAATCACTTTGCACTCTGAAAGATACCAGCCTTCTTCATCTCCTCAAAATCTTTCATGGAATCATAATTTCTGTAGAAATCTGCATATGCCTTCTTTCTTGGTTCAGCCACAGCAAACTAAAAAATAACATATCCCATTAGGGCTTATTTTTAAAACCATTAAAAATAATATCCAAAGACAACATAAATTATAATGTTTGTGTTCACCTTTAACTTGAACTCTGTATTTCCTAAGACAAAGGCTGGAGGCACTGACACAGATGCAAGGGAAGAGAAAGCAGCCTCATGGAAACTACTCAGCAAAAGGGGCCTTCCTTGCCTGGGGATGGATTATTCCTTTTGCTGGGTGTGGGCATGCAGACTGGTAAGAGCCAAAGGAAGATACCCAGAAAGCTAAAAGGCTTTAGGGAGAAGACAGATAGCAGCATTCCCTCTAGCAAAACCTAATATCCCCACAGCTGAGACATGCTAATATATTCTGGATCAATTTAAATTATATTAACTTCAAAGGAGTGAGATCAATTCTGTACACATCTGCCTCCGAAAGACACAGGAAGCTTTCTATCTGGCAAGAACAGTTCTGGGTGATTTACACTTCAATATCATTTAAGCCCTTAGAATATACATTGACCTGTTTTACATAGGAGGAAATGGGACTCAGAATTTAAGTGACCCAATTAAGGTCTAGAAGAAGCACTAGGTGGTAGATGAGTTCAACCAGGATTCAAACCCAGGTCTGTCATCTGGCAAAGGTTGTATTTTCCACAAAATACTACCTAGCAGATTTCAACGTGTGGGTTATAATCCAAAATCAAATCCCAACCTGCATATAAAAACCAGTAAAAAAATCCTTCAAGTGCCAATCTACCTCCATTAAGGTACTGCAGAAATACATGGAATCATGACACTTGGTACTAAAACTTGACCAGTTTTACTGCCTCACCTCCTATGAAAATTCCCAACTTCTTCCAATAAGACCAAGAGGCAGGAGCCCCAATGCAACCCTCTGAACTGAGGCCAGCCCGTTACCCAGAAGGCGACTGAGCATTTCTTGTTAAAACAAGAAAAATATTTTTGCTTTTAAAAATATGGTAGACTAAAATAAAAGGTTCAGTGAACCCAAAAATAAAAGGATATGCATGTTATAACCCCACCTATTTTGTTTTGTTACACTTTAAACTTTTTCCTTTTAAGTCTGAAAAATCTGGACTTCAGCAACAAAAAGAATATAAACTATCAATTTAGATCCACTACACCATGAGTTACTTGAAACCCGTAAAATCTATATATGAGGCCTTACACAGATAAGCAAATACCTGAAGATTTAGGATATGTCTAATTTATTTAACAGTAATTACCTACGGAAAAAATCTATTCAGGATAAGCACTGCTCATTTGCCTCAAAATCTAACCCATATTAATGAATTTAGGCTTAGCAGATTAACTTAATCAAAAATGATTTAATGGATGGTGACTTTATGTAAGAAGTACAGAAGCTGATTAAAATTGTGAAAATCAGTCAAAACTAAGAACAAAATAAAGGCCAAATCTTCAAAAGCACTCAGAAGCTGATTAAAATTGTGAAAATCAGTCAAAACTAAGAACAAAATAAAGGCCAAATCTTCAAAAGCACTCAACACTAACTGGATAAGGGAAATGGAAGGAAGCGAGCATCTACCAAGGGAACCAAGTTTACACCCGCCTTATTCTTTAATAAGAATCTGGATTCCTCAGTGTTTTGCGAACCTTCCTTCCGTTCAAACACTAACTATACACAAACACTGACTAATCTACCAAGCAAATTTTAAAACTTTTCATTCAGAATAGACTATTGGTCTGACATGGGCTCTTAATTTAGTAAAAGAGACACACCCTGAAGCAAGTATTACTTAAAATACAATGTGCCAATAATGTACAGTCTGGTACAAAATGACTGAGAACCTAGCAGAACACAACCAACCCATCTGGAGGAATAGGCTGCAACTCCAAAAGGAAACATCTGAGTAAAATGGAATTTGCCACACAATGAGATGAAAGACATTCCTGTTGTGTACAAACCCATGGGAGAAAGCAGAATTTTCTAACAGCAGCTAGTTATGAAGGGCTGGAGGGCTGGGTATATTAGGACTGCCGGGAAGATGATGGAAAGGCAGAAAGAGCTAATCAGAAAGTATCTTAAAATCAAGACCAAGTTTCAGCAAATCACCCACAACCCATTTATAAGTGATGAAACCAGTTTAGAAGACTGCAGCCAGTAGTTAATGTATTTCTTACTATAAGTCAAGATTTTGAAAGCCGCTGCACACTGGGCATGCAGGAACTCAATACCATAAACAGATCTATTCTAGAGGCTAAAGTTAAAAGTGACAAGAATCCATACAAGTTACAGAGGCCTGAAGTTTGATAATGACAATGAGAGCAAAGAAATGAGTTCCCCAAATTCCTCTCCTTACTCCCACTTCATTTACTCATCCATCCATCCTTCCTTTTCCCACAAACATTTATTTCATGCCCACTACATGCCCAGGAGCAACTATCTCAAGGAGCAAGTAAAGGGTTTACTTTTTTATGCCTGTCTCCTCATAGGGTCCGAAAGCACAGACCCCTTAGTGCTTTTGCTCAAGTTGTTCTCCCTCCCCTTAGCGCTTCAAATTCACCCTAACTTTCAAGGCACAAATTCAGCCTGCTCTTTCAAAGAGCTATGACCCACAATACCCCACATCCACTGAAAGAAACACACAAAAGCAGCAATCAACTATCAGAGTATGGTTCACCTAGTATTTGGAGGACAAGGTCCTTCTTGCCCACCTTCATTCTTGCACACTGTGTATAAGTTGCTCCAGGAACAGCTCTGAGAAATAAAATGTCCTTTTGTTTATATTCTATCTTGCAATAACACCTAATTTTTTCACCCAACTTGACTCTTAACTTCTTTAAAGACACATATTTAGAGGTATATACACTTAGTATACTCCAAAGCACCTGGAACTCTATAGCACCTACCACTGTACTAAATTTCAGACACTACATCTTATCCAACAGATACTTTTAAGCATCTATTTGTGTGTCAGGCAAGTGACAATGGGGTGCCACTGTGAACAAAAAAAGGCACCCTGCCCTAAAGAGGCTCACAGTCTACTAAAAATAGAAGAACTAAACCAAAAAAATTAAGTACAAAGCACTGCAAAGCTCTAATTCATGGGCCATTATGACACATGGTCATAAATACATGTATTATCATAAACATTTTTATAGAAAAAAAGGTGTAAATATAACATGAAGACTTTAAGAAACACAAAGCACATAGAGTATTCTGGGAAAAAAGTGGAGTAGGAACACCAGGAATCTCTCCCCACCTACACAACAACTGCACTAGCACAATCTGTTTAATGTTACTATCATGAAACTTTGGATCTCTTGAAAGCATAGAATTTCCAGAGGAAGGCTTAAACTGTAAATTGTGGTCAGGTTAATCTTATTCACTTTCAGCTTTCAGCAATTTAACAGCTACCCATTCCCCATCCCCAAGGCAGGTAGCTGTGCAAGTGTTCCTGGAGCAGCTTACACACAGCTTTCTGGAACGAAGATGGGCAAGAAGGACCCTCTCCTCCATATACCAGGGACCTGTACTCTGATAGCTGATTGCTGCTTTTGTTCACAGAGGAGCAAACAGGCTGGTGGCCACTGCTGTTGCACTCCCCCTACTGTTGCAAGCCTCTTTTCATCAGGTGAGCAACTTTCTGGGGACTTAAAAGGATAGAGCACCTTTCTTCCCCTCTCTTCATTTTTCCCATTTTCTTCTTTTGGGAGCCAGACATTAAAGACTA
This sequence comes from Phoca vitulina, assembly GCF_004348235.1. NCBI lineage: Eukaryota > Metazoa > Chordata > Mammalia > Carnivora > Phocidae > Phoca > Phoca vitulina. The sequence continues at coordinate 45,568,226 of NW_022589728.1, forward strand.
ACACATTCAAAGGCATCTACACATACAATCCTCACAGATTGCAGAATGGATTGAAAAATGACCCAACAAAAATGCTGTCTGCAACATACTTATTCCAGATTCAAAGACAAAAACAGACTGAAAGGGAAAGTTTGCAAAAAGATGTTCTATGCAAACAATAACCAAAAGAGAGTGGGAGTGGCTTTACTAATATCAGACAAAATAGACTTTAAATCAAAAAAGATTACAAGACAAAAAGAAGGACTTTAAATAATCATAAAAGCTTCAATACAGTAAGAATTTATACAATTAGAAAAATATACTCACCTAATAACACACCAGCAAAATATATAAAGCAAAAACTGACAGAATTGAAGAGAAAAATAGTTTTACAGTAACAGCTGAAGACTTCAATACCTCAAACTCAATGAAAGATAAAACCACACCAGACCTAAGTAAAAAAACAGAGGACTTAACTCATTAAACCAACCAGATCTAACACATATACAAAGAACACTCCACCCAACTACAGAATACACAACCTTTTTTTTTTAAACAAGAGTGATTTATTTATTATTAATTTATTTGAGAGAGAGAAAGAGACTGCACAAGTGGAAGGAGAGAGAGAGAGAGAGAGAGAGAGAGCGCAGCAGACTCCCCTGCTGAGCAGGGAGCCTGACAGGGGCCTTGATCCCAGAACGCTGGGATCATGACCTGAGCTGAAGGCAGACACTTAACTGACTGAGCCACCCATGTGCCCCCAGGATACACATTCTTCTCAACTGCATATTGGATACACTCCAGGATAAGCCATACATTAGGCCATAAATTAAGTCTCAGTAGATTTAAAAAGACAGATATCATACAAAGTATGTTCTCTGATCACAATGGCATGAGATTAGAAATCAATAACAGAAGGAAAACTGGAAAATTCACAAAACTATGGAGGTTAAGCAACAAACTTTTAAGCAACCAATGGATCAAAGAAGAAACCACAAATGAAATCAGAAAATATTTAGAGACAAATGAAAAAACAAAACACACCAAAACTTACAGGGCACAGTGAAAGGAGTGCTAAGGGGAGAAATTTTTAGCTATAAACACATATATTAAAAAACAAGAGAGGGGCGCCTGGGTGGCTCAGTTGGTTAAGCGACTGCCTTCGGCTCAGGTCATGATCCTGGAGTCCCTGGATCGAGTCCCGCATCGGGCTCCCTGCTCGGCGGGAGCCTGCTTCACCCTCTGACCCTCCCCCCTCTCATGTGCTCTCTCTCTCTCTCTCATTCTCTCTGTCTTAAATAAATAAATAAAATCTTAAAAAAAATAAAATAAAAATAAATAAAAAACAAGAGAGATCTCAAATCAACAACCTAACATTACAACTTATGGAACCAGAAAAAGAAAAGATAAACCAAAAGCTAGAAGGAAGGAAATAATAAAGATTAGAGCAGAGATCAACAAAACAAAGACTAGGGGAAAAAAGAAAAAAGAAAAATCAAGAAGGCCAAAAACTGGTTCTTCAAAAACATCAACAAAATTGACAATCCTTTAGCAAGATGAACTAAGAAGAAAGGGGGAAAGATTCAAATTACTAAAATCAGAAATGAAAGTGGACATTACTACAGATTCTACAGAAATTAAAAGGATTGTAAGAGAGTAGTATGAACAACTGTACACCAACAGACTGGATAACCTTTATAAAATGGATAAATTCCTACAAACACAAAACTTACCAAGACTAAATCACAAAGAGAAAATCTGAATATAACTATAAGTAGTAAGGATATTGAATCAGTAGTCAAAAATCTCCCAACAAAGAAAAGCCCAGGACCTGATGGCTTCATTGGTCAGTTCTACAAAAAAATTAAAGAATACCAATCCTGAAATCTTTCCAAGCAACTGAAGTGGAGGAACACTTAACTCATTTTACCAGGCCAGCATTACCCTGATACCAAAGCCAGACAAAACACTACAAGAAAACTACAGACCAATATCCCCTATGAACATTGATGTAAAAAAAAAAAAAAAATCCTTAACAAAGTACTAGCAAACTGAATTCAGCAGCATATTAAAAGGACTGTACACAATTACCAAATGAGGTTTATTCCTAGAATGCATGGATGGTTCAACATACAGTGGTCCAACATACAAAATCAATGTAACACACATTAACAGAATAAATGAAAAAAAAACCCACAATAATCTCAATTAATGCAAAAAAGCATTTAACAAATTCAGTATCCTGTCATGATAAAAACACTCAAACTAGGAATAGAATGAAACTACCTCAACATAACAGATATCCACTTTTGTCACTTCCATTCAACACAGTACTCTAAGTTCTAGCCAGAGCAATTAGGCAAGAAAGAGAAATAAAAGGCATCTAAATGGGAAAGGAAGAAGCAAAATCATCTGTTTACAGATGATATATGTAGAAAACCCTAAAAATTCCACACAGAAAAAAACCTGTTAGAACGAATAAATAAATTCAGCAAAGTAGCAAGATATAAAATGTCAGACAGTACTACAGAAAACAGTATGGTGGTTGCCTGAAAAATTACATAGAATTACCATATGATCTATCAATTCCACTTATGGATATATATCAAAAAAAATTAAAAGCAGGGTCTTGAAGAGATACCTGTAACCCATGTTCATAGAAGCATTATTCACAATAACTAAAACATGGAAGCAACTCAAGTGTCCATCAAAGGTGAATGAATAAGCAAAATGTGGTACAAACACATAATGGAATATTTTTTTTTTAAAGATTTTATTTATTTGACAGAAAGAAAGAACAAGCAGGGGGAGCAGCAGGCAGAGGGAGAGGGAGAAGCAGGCTCCCCACTGAGCAGGAAGCCCAATGTGGGGCTCGATCCCAGCACCCTGGGACCATGACCTGTGCCGAAGGCAGACGCTGAACCGAATGAGCCAGCCAGGAGCCCCATACAATGGAATATTATTCAGCCTTAAAAAGGAAAGAAATTCTGACATATGCTGCAAGATGGATGAACCTTGGGGTCATTATGCTAACTGAAATAAGCCAGTTAAGAAAGACAAAATAATATATTATTCCACTTACTTAAGGTACCTAGAGAAGTCAAAATAAGATACAGAAAGAATTATTTCACAGACTGGATGGAGAAGGGATGGGTTTATTATTTAATGGGTACAGTTTCAATTTTACAAAATGAGTTATGGAGATGGATTGTGATCCAACATTATAAATGTATTTAATACCACCAACTGTACACTTAAAAAAGGCTAAATTTTATGTGTAGTTTACAATACAAAAAATTTATTTAAAAAAAAAACCCAAAGGGCATAATGTTAAAATCCACAGAAGACACAGCATGAAAATGCAGTTCTGTGGCAACAAATTCTTCAAGCTGCCAAACACTGCCTTCCCCATCGCTCTGCTTTAATAAAATTATATCCTTGTGTTACAGGCTGAATTGTCTTCCAAAATTCATGTGCTGATGTCTTAAGCCCCTAGTGCCTCAGAATGTAACAGTACTTGGAGATAGGTCTTTAAAGAGATAAATTAAAATGAGGTTTGTAGGGTGAGTCCTAATCCAATATGTCTAGCATCCTTTCAAGGGTAAATTCAAACAAAAACATGCCAACACAGAGACCATGTGAAGACAAAGGGAGAAACTCATCTACAAGCCAAGGAGAGAGGCTTCAAGAGAAATCAACCTTGCAGCCACATTGATCTTGGATTTCTAGCCTCTAGAACAGTAAATAAATTTCTGTTGTTTAAGCCACCCAATCTGTTGTACTTTGGCAGCCCTAACAAACTACTACAGCTTCCTTTAATGATGGAGGACAAGCTATCTAGAGAGTAAGAGGTATTTTCCTGTCACACTGAGGTAAGTGGAGGAAGGGGAAGGGAGCACATTAGAAAGGGAGTTTCTTTGAAAGATTCAGAACTACTTATGAAAACACATTTTCAAATTTAAAACACACATTTCTGGACCAAACATGGACCAAAGTAAAAATCAAACACACGTACCTTATAGAAAGCTGCAACCCCCAGGGATACAGCGAACGCTCCAACAATATGAAATCGCAGACGCTTGGCCAGAAGGCCTCGCATCTGAGGTTTCGCCAAAGCACTGGAAGTCATGGTAGTTATTCTCCTTGACAGGTAAAACAAAAACAACTCTAAGAACATAGTAAGATATCTAAAGAACTCTTACACGTAATGCACTTTAGTACCTAGAGGGGCACAGGCATGACTCCTCCCACAAAGCCTAATGTGTTTATTTTCTTTATTATTATTTTTTAAAAGCCTAAGGTGTTTAAAGGCTTAGCCTGCTTCAGGGTCCCCGTCCCCCCCACTCTGGCATGCCCAACGACTACCCTAAATAAGCAAGGTCACTGCGGCACAATAGGGAGCAGAAACTACAAACAAAAATCTCCCAATCACAGTTAAGATAAGCAGTGGCTCTAGACTGCCAAGTGCAAACGCATTTACAGCCATTTGCCATTCTGCGAACTTACTATCAGTTCATTATTCCCATTTCATTGACGAGAAAACCAGGGCACACGGAGATGACGTGTAACTTTTCCAAGGTCACGGTGTAAACGATTTAAACTCGGGCAGGAGCCCAGCCGTGGCCTCCAGGGCCCACCTAGTGACTGCCGCGCAGTCTCGCAGACCTTGGGTCAAGGAGGCGGGAGGGCTGGGGTGGAAGAGCCATGGGCGCGCTGGGAGGCTGCAGGACGCCCACCTTCACCACCCCCCCCCCCGACCTTTTCCAGCTTCTCGAGTCGAATCACCCACGTTGTTACCACACAGCGAGCGAGCACCGACCGCGCGCAGACGCTGCTGTTTGCCCTACTTTGCCCTTTAGCCTCACGACCCTCTGAGGAAGAAACCACCCCACCCTTTTCACCCTGGGGCGACACGTCAAATGACCTAACCAAGGTCACACTGGGGAAAAAACACAGCGGAGACCAGGCCCGGGCCAGCCGCCTCCGAACCCCAGTAGCTTCCTCCAGGGCCCTGCACCCCACCCGGCTCCCGGGGGCCCCCGCTGCCTGCCCGCAGCCCTCCTGAGGCCTCGGCGGGAGCTTGCAGGGGTCGACCCCTGTGAGAGGTGAAGCTCCCCGACCGCAGAGATACGGGCACAACTCAACTCCAAGGCATAGCGAGAGCAGGCAACGGAACGCAGCAGTTAGGTGAACCCTGAGGAAGAACGCAAAAGCAACACGACTCACCTCAACACCAACCTCAAACCTAACGACCTCCCTAACCGATACAGAAATGGACGGCGTTCCAGCAGCGCGCAGGCGCAGAAGTAGAAGCCGCGGAAAGGACCCAGCGACGGTGGCCGGAAGAGTTCAAAAGGCCTCCGGCGCGGCTCCCGACTTTCGGAGCTGAAGTTCAAGTGTGTGGTTAGTTTCTTCCTTGTAAGACTTTGCACTACAGGTTTGACCTTCTGGGTCGGTTTCCTTAGTAAATTGGAGATATTAATCTTACTCATATACAGAGTTGATATGATTTTATTAGAGAATACAAAGATATTTAGTATGTAATATTTTAAAATGTACCTTACAAATACAGTACAAATCATCTTAGGCCCATGCAGTGCACAAAGCATGTGCACAAACCGTCATTTTCATTATTAACTACCCTTATGTGAATAATCGTTTGGTTTGGGTAAAGGGTGAATAAGACAGCCAAGTTCTAGGAGCTCAGAGCCCAGCCAATGAGACCGACATAAACAGATTAATATCAATCCCAAGAGGTGGGCACTTCCTCAGAGACGTGACCCAGCTACTGCAGAAGCAATAACCTGGTAGAGCTGAACAAGTTCTAATGGATGTATTGGGGGGGGGGGGGGGGGGAGGTTAGTAAAAGACAAGTGTTTTAAAAGAAGGCAAATGGAAGTTGATAGAAAGTGGTGTGTAAGGGTAAGGCACTTGTACTGTAGTGGTGTCAGGCTTGGTTTTTACTGAAATAACCTGGATTTATAGTGTTAAGTCAACTCAGCAAGCGGTGTGGAAGATACATTAGGATACAAAATATACATGGTATAGATTTGACACATACTGATCGCGCATTTACTATGTACCAGGTTCTGCTATATAGTAGGACAAATCTTCGAGGAGGTACTTTCTTGTCAGGGAGTCTTTGTTCTCAACAGACACTGTCTAGGTTGAAACCTTTCGACCACACAGAAAGGGTGCTATTTGAGGGTCCAAGGGGTTTGTACCTCAGGAACATTCTTTTCAGACCTCTTATCAACCATCTACCCAGCTAAAAATCTTTACATGGGATTTGCTCAGGTGGTAATGTGTTCCCATTTTCTTTCTATCCCCACTCCCACAAATGGCCCAGAGAGCAAGCAGTAAATTTCAGAATTCATAGGGATTGTTGTATGTTGAATAATTAGGGAAAGCTTTAAGGAAGTTGTGGAAGAGATGGAAATGGAGCTGAGCCTCAGTCTAATGGAGAGACCTGGAGAAGTGGAGAAATCTAAGAGACAAAATTGGTCAGAAGAATGTGGCAAAGACAGACACACTCAGGGAACAGAGTCTGGCCAGGATGGAGTGCTGAGTGGTGGTTTAGGAACACTGGATGGCAAGAGAAGCACAGGGCCAATCATAATAATCCAAGGTGACACATGAATAGAACCTGAATGATAGGAGTGAATAGAGAGGATGGTTTATGTGGGTTCTGTTCTAGCGCCTGTCAGACCTGGATTTGAGTCCCAGCTCATGACCTCCTGGCTGGCAAATTTCTTAATCTTTCTAAGTCTGCTTTCTCCTCTCTAAAATGGTATCCTTTTTACTTTAATTACATATGTAACCCACCATATTATTTTATTATTTCAAAATACTATTATTTCAACATATAATCAATATAAACCGTATTAGTAAGAGCTTTACATTCTTTTCCCATACTAAGTCTTTGAAATCTGCTGTGTATTTTTCAAGGATAGTACATCTCAATTCAGACTAGTTACATTTCAGGTTCTCAAAGGCACGTATACTATTGGGCAGCATAGTTAAAACATTTTAGTCATAGCAGAATGCTCAAGATCTATTGCTAAATAAAAGGGCAGGCTGCGGGGGTACCTGGGTGCCTCTGTCAGTTAAGTGTCTGCCTTCAGCTTAGGTCATGATCTCAGGATCCTGGGATTGAGACGCATGTGGGGGTCCCTGCTAGGTGGGGAGCCTGCTTCTCCCTCTCCCTCTGCCCTTTCCCCCCATACTCATTCTCTCTCTGTCTGTCTCAAATAAATAAATAAAATCTTTTTAAAAAGTCAGGCTGCAAAACTATGCTGCATGATCTAATTTTGTAACACATGCATGAAAATATACATATGTATTGATGTGCAGAAAATAATGTTGAAAGGGTCCACAACAGAAACTTGTATTGGGGATATTTTTTATATTTTATTTGTCTACTTTTATGTATTCTATGTTTGATCATGTCTTTCTTTTATAGTTAGAAAAACAAATGTGATTTTCTAAAGGAGAGATGTATTTGTTTCTTATTATCACTGTAACAAATTGCTACAAATGTACCTTAAAACAACACAAATTTGTTATCTTACAGTTCTGTAGTACAGAAATCTGACACAAGTTTCACTGGACTAAAATCAATGAGCCGGCAGGGTTTTATTCCTTCTGGACACTCGAGAGCAGAATCTGTTTCTGTGCCTTTTCCAGCTTCCAGAGGCTGCCTACATTCCTTAGCTCATGGTCCCCTTCCTCTGTTTTCAACGCCAGCTATGTTGCATCTCTCTAATCCTGCTTCTGATGTCACATCTCTTACTCTGACTTTCCTTTTCTGCCTCCCTCTTCCATATTCTCCCTTGTGATTACATTGAGCCCATCTGGATAATCAAGGATAATCTCCCTATTTTAATGTCAGCTGATTAGCAACCTCAGTTTCATCTGTAACTCCATTCCCCTTTGCTTCATAACATAACATAATCCAGGAATTAGGACATGAACAACTTGGAAGGGTCATTATTCTGCCCGCCACAAAAGGCACGGTCATGATTTGTATGGGCTAACAAATATTTCTATTCTCCTCTCAGGCATGTGGTAGGCCTATACTTCCCTGATGCCTTAGGATATGACTTGCTTTGGCCAATGCAATATGAGTGGAAGTGACATGTGTCACTCCTGAGTAGAAGCATGTGGTTTGCCATGTTCTCTTTGCCCTGCCTTTGTTATAAGAGTAGTACTGAATGAGATGGCACCTGCGTCAGCTGGATCTGAGAGAGAGTAAGATAAGCAGAGCCTTCCTACTCTCTTCCACTGGCCAGACTCAGTCAGTGAGAAATAAATGGTATGGTCGTGTGTTATTCCACTGAGATTCAGGGGTTGTTTGGTCCTTAGCTTTTCCTGACTGGTAGAAGAGGTTAAGAAATGTATCTGTTTTAGTTAGGGGAGTGTGTGCATAAATGCTGAGACAGGTGAGTGATAGAGACCACGAGAGTGTGAAGAGGAAACAGGGACATTAAGCTGGCACTGGAAATAAGCTATGTTGATCACCACACCTTCTCCTAAATTAAAAACAAAATGGCTCATCCATGTTAGAGGCATCCCTGGGCCCACCCCTGAGCTCTAGAGAAGCTGTGAGGTTCTCAGAGAAGCCCTGAGTTTTATAATAGGACCCTTCTTCTGCTTAAGCCCTCCAGCTGCCAGTCCAAGGGAACTCTGGATATGTGGGGCCCTCAGGAGTGTTTTCCCTGAAGCATCAGCTCCTCAAGGCTTCTTAGGCTGATGAAGTACTGTATTCTAGGGGACTCTGGACTCCCTGATGTTTGTATGTGGATCAGGGACATATTTTCGGGCCACCCCAAGGCTGAGTTGCTGCCTCACTGTATCTGTAAGCCCTATGTAGGACCCAGTAGTTTGCAAAACACATTCACTTTTGTGTTTTCATTTTGTCCTCTCAATAATTCCATGAGATGAGCAGGGATTCTTGTTTTTTTAGATAAAGATGCTGAGGGTTACAGTGGTAGAAAAAAGAACTGGGAATAGAATCGAGAGTGGGATTCCTCCCACACCAGGGTTGTGAAGAGTACCTCCAGAGGAACAAATGTACCTCAGTGGGCACCACTCTATGATGATGATGGTCTATGATGATTTGTTGAGCACCTACTGTGTGCTTTCTGTTGCTGTCCCTAATATGGCTGAAAGTATAGTCCCAAGAAGCCACAGAGGACACTCCCCAAATCAGCCAATTACTTCATAACCATCCATTTCTCTTTAGTTGAATAGATATATCCTCCTAGTCCCACTTAGAAAACCTAAGAAGTTATTAATTCGGATTAATAGTAATGAGGTTTGTGCAATAACTAAGTACCAGGTACTGGTGCTTTTCTGGCCATTTCAGAGCTAGCAGTAATTCAAAATGATTTTCCCAGAATTGAGCTGACATCACTCACAGAAGCTGTACACAGAGATGTTCTGGCCTAAGAAAGCCCTCTATGAAATGAAGCTATTAAGTGAAAGAGTAGTGTGAAACTCAACTACATTAAGAATACAGAGAGAGCATGGGGCACCTGAGTGGTGCAATAGGTTAAGCCTCCAACTCTTGGTTTCTGCTCAGATCCTGATCTCAGGGTTGTGAGATCTAGCCCCATGTGGGCTCTGTGCTCAGCACAGAGTCTGTTTGACTCTCTCTTCCTCCCTCTCTCTGCCCTTCCTTCCTGCTCTCTCTCTCTCTCAAACTAAATAAGTAAATCTTAAAAAAAAAAAAAAAAAAAAGGAATACAGAGAGGGCAAAAAATATATATAAAAGTTTACTAGATGGAAAAGAAAAAACAAATCAAGAGAAGGTGGAAATACCATATATTAACTTCTAAGAGGACACAACAAAGCCAGAAGATATAAATTATCACTCCAAGATAGGACACTTGATAACTTTTTAATTTGTTTGAAAAAAAAGAGCCTCTTTTTTTTTTTAAAGATTTTATTTATTGAGAGAGAGAATGAGACAGAGAGAGCATGAGGGGGTGAGGGTCAGAGGGAGAAGCAGACTCCCTGCCGAGCAGGGAGCCCGATGTGGGACTCGATCCCGGGACTCCAGGATCATGACCTGAGCTGAAGGCAGTCGCTTAACCAACTGAGCCACCCAGGTGCCCCAAAAAAAGGAGCCTCTTAGTAGTTACTTTGGGATCCCACTTCAAACCTGTGTTGATGTTAATTTATGGATGTGTTGAACTAATCAAATTCAATAAACATGGATGTCTCTAGCATCCAGATGCTCCTCTGGTTGACAGTCGCACTGGGCTAGCAGCACACAGCCATGGGAGAATTGCACGGTCATCCTGACACTGGGCCACATTTAAAATTGGGGGCCCAAGCAAACCTTTCTGAAAGGCCATCTCACCCATACTGCCTGAAAAATGGATAGACCTGGCCCCATTTGTACACTACCCCCCACATTTACCTGTAGCCTTCTCTGGATTAGAAAAAGCCTGAATTTAAAATGTACCCATATTCAAATTACAGCATATGAAGGATAAACCAATCAAGATGTGGCATTTTAAGCTTCATTTTAAAGAATAAGCTAAACCAAATCCTCCCACCAAAATTCAAAAAGTATTAACATAGCACTTAGTATGTTCCCCAGTCTGTGCCAGCCATTATGGAAGATGGTAAGGAATTGTAAAACCCAGCCTCTGTACTCTAGTAGCTGATAATTTCATTAAGGAGAAGATTCATGAAACCCTATACAAAAGAATAAAGTTCAGACCAAAATGAGGTGGAAATAGTTCATGCAGAAGAAAGTTTGGAAGAGGAGAGATCAGTGTGAGACTGACCAGGTATTTACCAAACATGAACTGTGTGCCAAGCACTGTTCTACACACCAGAGATACAGTGTGAAAAATACAAAGTTGTTGCTCTCATGGAGTTTACGTTGTCACACATGAGACACGGAGAGCACAGCAGTAAACAAATAAATACAGGCTATCACCTCTGACAGTGGTAAGTGCTCTGAAGAATGAACAGAGTGCTGGGGTGGTGCCTATGTAGAGGGAGGCCAGGAACACTCTCTCAAGGAGGTGACCTTCGAGCAGAATCCCTACTGATGTGAGGAAGGGAGCCGCATAAAGATCTGGGAGAAAAGTGTTCTCTGCAAAGAGAACAGCAAGTGAGTTGACATGATGTTGCTCTGTTCCAGAACAGCAAAAAGGCTAATGGGACTGGAGCTGAGGACGCCCAGGGGAGATGTCCAACCTGGCCCAGAAGACTTCACTCAAGAGATGAGATTTGAAATGGGATCGGCTTGTCAGCCTGCCCAGATGGGGAGAGTGTTCCAGCTGATCGGTTAAATTTCCACCACCTGGTGCCATAAGGACTTATAATTAGGTTAATTAGAGAAAAGTACAGAGAATTAGAGAGTTACTTTTCCTACATGTCTATAGGGCTTATATTTGAGGACTCTAATTAACAGTTTTTATAACACCTCTATTTGCTCACATCATTTGCTCCCTTGTCAACTATTTTGGGTTTTAATTGCTTATGCTTTTTTTAAAACTCATCTCAGAGTGATAATGATAAAGAGAGCAAAATCGGAGTGAATAATTCTGTCTTGGAGCGCCTAGGTGGCTCTGTGATTTAAGCGTCTGCCTTCGGCTCAGGTCATGATCCTGGGGTCCTGGGATGGAGCCCCACATCGGGTTCCTTGCATAGCAGGGAGCCTGCTTCTCCCTCTCCTTCTGCCTCCCACTCCCCCGCTTGTGCTCTCTCTCTCTCTCTGACAAATAAATATAAATCCTTAAAAAAAGAAAAAGAATTGTTTTAAAAAAAAAAAGAACCATGGGCTTTAAAGTTCATGTCCTGTGAAATGTAACTCTGACCCCTGTAAGTCCGCAATTATCATTGGTTGTCTTATTCAATAAATTGGACCCTTATATTAATACTTGAATTGACATCACTGTTTTCTGAAAGGTGTAAATAACAGGACATTTCTTTTACAAGTCCCTTCTTCTTTTATTCATGAAGGTAAAACTGATTCTGTCTGTGTTGAAGTTTTTTTCAAATAAAGAGTTTGAAACCTTTGTTTTATTTTCTATCTCCCAAATTTTATAATCTGTACTTTGGTGGGAGGGTGGTTCTGCCCTCAAGGGTATTTTTAAATTATTGGGTTTTTTTTAATTATCATAAAATACACATAACATAAAATTTACCATCTCAGCCGTTTTTAAGTGTACAGGTTCAACAGTGTTAAGTATATTCACATGATTATACAATTTCCAAAACTTTATCTTACAAAACCAAAACTCTATCAAACAATTCCCTGTTCCATGTTCCCATGTTCCAACCTCCTCCCCCCATCCCTCAAAGTCCCTGGCAATCACAACTCTACTTTCTGCCTCTATGAATTTGACTACTCTTGGTATCTCATATAAGTGGAACCATACAATATTTGTCTTCCTGTGACTAGCTTACTTCACTTAGTATAATGTCCTCAAAGTTCATTCATGTTGTAGCATGATGTCAGAATTTTCTTTCTTTCTCTCTCTCTTTCTTTCTTTCTTTCCTTCTTTCTTTCTTTCTTTGTAAGGCCATTGTATGTATATACCAGACTTTTTTATCCATCCATCTGTCCATGAACATTGAGACTGCTTCCCCTTTTTGGCTATTTTGAACAATGCTGCTATAAAAACATGGGTGTTTGGATACCAGTTTGAGACATTACTTTCAATTATTTTGTTTTCTGGGAACTCTCTCTCTCTTTCTCTTTCTTTCTCTCTCTCTCTCTCTCTCCCTGTCTCTCTCCTCTCTCTGTGTCTCTCAAAAATATATATCTGAGGACACTAATTATAATTTTTTAAAGTTTTTTTCCATGAATCAACTCCTAGGGATTAATTTTTATTTTGTTTTGTTTAATATTACACAGTTCTGTCTCTGAAGACTTTGGTTTCCCATCCATACTTAAGAATGAGGCAATAGAAAAGCTCACCATCAGCTATGTGTCTTGTCAGGGCTTGTCAACTGGCAGGCATCATTTTAGGTGAACAGATGGGGGAAGCCATTAAGCTTTGGGCCTCATAAAATGGAAGGAGAAAGGGCTGTATGCTGAGGCAATAATTCACATGCTCACTGCCCAGTTTCTCATGAGACAATTCTTCCATTTCTTTTTTGGTGCTTTTGTTTGTTTTGTTTTATGAATTTGCTTAAATTATTTTTCCCCAGCTTTATTAAGAATGTGATTGAAAACTAAAAATTATATTTATTTAGGTTGTACAATGTGATTTTTTTGTCTTTTTAAGGTGTACAATCTGATGATTTAATATACATATGCATTGTGAAGTTATACACAATGGTATATTATGCAGCCATAAGAAAGGAAATCTTGCTGTCTGGGATAACATAGGTAGACTTTAACAGCATTATGTTAAGTGAAATAAGGCAGATGCAGAAAAACAACTATTATATGATCTCACTTATATGTGGAATTTAAGAAGGTCAAACTCATAGAATTAGGGAAAAGAATGGTGGTTGCCAAGGTGGGGGGTGGGGAGAAATGGGGAGATGTTGGTTAAAGGGTACAAACTTTCAGTTATAAGATGAATAAGTTCTGGGGATCTAATATACAGCATGGTAACTATAGCTATTAATATTGTATTATATTCTTGAAATTTCCTGAGAGTAGGCCTTAAATGTTCTCACAACACATGCAAAAAAAAAAAAAAATTGTATCTTTCCATTTCTTTTGAAACTGAATCAATCAATCAATCAATGTCTCCCTCTCACTCTTGCTGTCTCTGTCTCTATTTCACTGCTTGGAGAGAGTGAGGCATTCTCTGCAGAGATGCGTAGCTGTTGAATATTCTATCTACAGACTTTCCAGTAGCTCCTCTGTTTTCAGCCCCATATTCTGCTATCTCTGCAGACCTGGCACTTCTTGAGTTCTAAGCCCTCCAAGCTTCTGAGGGGTATCTGCACAGTCTCCTCAACTACAACATCCACCATGCATTCTTTTTTTTTTTTTTAAGATTTTATTTATTTGTTTTTGACAGAGCAAGAGAGCACAAGCAGGAGGAACAGTAGAGGGAGAGGGAGAAGCAGGCTCCCGGCTGAGCAGAGAGCCCAATGTGGGACTCGATCCCAGGACCCCAGGATCAGGCCCTGAGCTAAAGGCAGACACTTAACCATCTGAGCCACCCAGGCGCCCCCACCATGCATTCTTTTAAGTGGGGTTTCCTCCTCCCCGCCTCATTCAATACTTATTCTATTACCCACTTTGGTCTGCAGAAATTTGTTGAAACCTCTGATCAACTGATGCCTTCTATTTATTTTTGTGAGTTCATAACTTTACCCTTTAGAGTAATTTTTAGGGGTTGGAGGGAGAGGAGCTAAACACACATGCTTAATCCACCATATTGAATTACAAGTCTGAAAGTGTAGTTCAGAAATCTTAGCATTTCCACTGCTCTCCTTCCTACAGATGCAGGCTCCCATCTGGGATCATTTCTATTCAGCCCTGGGAACTTCTTAAGTATTTCCTGCAGTGCAGGTCTAGTGCCAACAAATTCTCTCAGCTTTTGTTTTTCTGAAAATGCCTAGATTTGGCCATCATTTTTCTATTTTAAAAACATTTTTTACTTTGAATTAATCTTAAGCTTACAGAAAATTGCAAGAATAGTACAAAGAACTCCCAAGAATTATTTTTAACTGGTGTTAACATTTTGCCACATTTGCCTAATCATTTTATCTGTCTCTCTCTCTCCCTCTCTCTCTCTGTCTCTGTATATGCTCCATATATATTACAATTTTTGATATTATACATAACATAATTTTGTATAATATACATACTAGTATAATATAATTTTTGAACCCATTTGAAAGTAAGTTGTGAAAAAAAAAAGAAAGTAAGTTGTGGATATAATAACTCAGATTTAGGGAATTAACATAGAAACAATACTATCACCTAATCCACAGATCTCACGCACATTTTACTGATTGTCCTGATAATATTCTTTAAAAATCTACAATCCCATCCAGAATCACATATTGCATTTAATTATCATGTCTCTTTCATTTCCTTTAATCAGGAAGATTATTTCTGTTTTTGTCTTTCATGACTTTGATATTTTTTTTATTTTTTATTGTTATGTTAATCACCATACATTACATCATTAGTTTTTAATGTAGTGTTCCATGATTCATTGTTTGTGCATAACACCCAGTGCTCCATGCAGAACATGCCCTCTTTAATACCCATCACCAGGCTAACCCATTCTCCAACCCCCCTCCCCTCTAGAACCCTCAGTTTGTTTTTCAGAGTCCATCGTCTCTCATGGTTCATCTCCCCCTCCGATTCCCCCCCTTCATTCCTCCCCTCCTGCTATCTTCTTCTTTTTCTTTTTTCTTAACATATAATGTATTATTTGTTTCAGAGGTACAGATCTGTGATTCGACAGTCTTGCACAATTCACAGCGCTCACCATAGCACATACCCTCCCCAGTGTCTATCACCCAGCCATCCCATCCCTCCCACCCCAACCCCCACTCCAGCAACCCTCAGTTTGTTTCCTGAGATTAAGAATTCCTCATATCAGTGAGGTCATATGATACATGTCTTTCTCTGATTGACTTATTTCGCTCAGCATAACACCCTCCAGTTCCATCCACGTCATCGCAAATGGCAAGATCTCATTCCTTTTGATGGCTGCATAATATTCCATTATATATATATACCACATCTTCTTTATCCATTCATCTGTCGATGGACATCTTGGCTCTTTCCACAGTTTGGCTATTGTGGACATTGCTGCTATAAACATCAGGGTGCACGTACCCCTTTGGATCCCTACATTTGTATCTTTGGGGTAAATACCCAGTAGTGCAATTGCTGGATCGTATGGTAGCTCTATTTTCAACTTTTTGAGGAACCTCCATACTGTGTTCTAGAGTGGTTGCACCAGCTTGCATTCCCACCAACAGTGTAGGAGGGTTCCCCTTTCTCCGCATCCCCGCCAACATCTGTCCTTTCCTGACTTGTTAATTTTAGCCATTCTGACTGGTGTGAGGTGGTATCTCATTGAGGTTTTGATTTGGATTTCCCTGATGCCGAGCGATGTTGAGCACTTTTTCATGTGTCTGTTGGCCATTTGGATGTCTTCTTTGGAAAAATGTCTGTTCATGTCTTCTGCCCATTTCTTGATTGGATTATTTGTTCTTTGGGTGTTGAGTTTGATAAGTTCTTTATAGATTTTGGTACTAGCCCTTTATCTGATATGTCATTTGCAAATATCTTCTCCCATTCTGTCGGTTGCATGACCTTGATATTTTTGAAGAATCTATGCCATTTATTTTGCAGAATATCATTCAGTTTGAGTTTGTCTGGTATGTCTTCATTATTCAAGAGAGGTTTTTTTGTTTGTTTGTTTGTTTGGTAGGAATAACATAGAAGTGATGCTGTGTCCTTCTTGGTGCATCCTATCAGAGGGTGACAACAATGACAGTTGTCCTCATTACTGATAATGTTAAATTTTACTACTTGGTTAAGATGGTGTATGTCCCTAAATAGCCAAAACAATACTGAAAAAAAAAAAGTCAGAGGACTCACTCTTCTCAGTTACAAAGCTACAGTATCAAAATAGTGTGGTACTGGCATAAAGATAGACATGTAGGCCAATGCAATAGAATAAAGAGCCTTAAAATAAACCCTTACATATACAGTCAAATGATTTTCCACAAAGGTGCCAAGAACATTCAATGGGGAAAGGACAGTCTTTTCAACAAATGCTCTTGGGAAATTGGATATTTACATGAAAAGAAAAAAGCTGGACCCTTCAATTATATTATATTCAAAAATTATCAAAATGGATCAAAGACCCAAAGGTAAGTGCTAAAACTATAAATCTCTCAGAAGAGAACATAAGGGTATCTTCATAATATTGGATCTTGGCTATGATGCCAAAAGTACAAGCAACAACAACAAAAATTAGATAAATTAGTACATCAAAATTTAAAAATTTTGCATCAAAGGGCATAATCAACAGAGTAAAGAGGCAGCCTACAGAATAAAGGAAAATATTTCCAAATCCTCTATTTCATAAGGGGTTAATATCCAGAATACATAAAGAACTCCTACAACTCAACAACAGCAACAATTAAAAAAAAAAAAAAGTTCAAAAATGGGCAAAGGACATGAATAGATACCTCTCTAAGATATCCAAATGACCAAGAAGTACATGAAAAGATGTTCAATATCACTAATCATTGGGAAATGCAAATCAAAACCACAATGAAATGACATTTTACACCCATTAGGATGGCTATTATCAAAAACAAAAAACAAAAAAACAAAAACAAAAACCAGAAAATAACAAGTGTTGGAGAGGATGTGAAAAAACTGGAATCCTCGTGCCCTACTGGTGGGAATATAAAATGGTGCAGCAGTTATGGAGTATGATAGTTCCTCAAAAAATTAAACATGGAATCAGCATATGATACGGTGATTCTACTTCTGGGTACATACCCAAAAGATTTGAAAGCAGGGTCTTGAAGAGATATTTGTACACTCATGTCCATAACAGTATTATTTACAATAGCTAAAACATGGAAGCAACCCAAGTGTCCATTGATGGATGAATGGATAAACAAAATGTGGCATATACATATAATTGAATATTATTCCACCTTAAAAATAAAGGAAATTCTGAGACATACTACGCAAGGATGAACCTTGAAGATACTATGATAAGTGAAATAATCCAGTCACAAAAAGACAAATAAGGTATGATTTCATTCATATGAAGTACCTAGAATCATCAAATTCATAAAGATAGAAAGTAGAATGGTGGTTGCCAGAGGCTGTGGGAAGTGGAGAATGGGGTTTTATTCTTTGATGGGTGCATAGTTTTACTTTGGGAAGATGAAAAGTCTCTAGAGATAGATAGCAGTGATAGTTGCACAACAGTGTGAATGTACTTAATGCCACTGAACTGTACACTTAAAACATAAATTTTATATTATGTAGATTTTACAATTAAAAAGATGGCACATGCCATGTTTCTCCACTGTAAAGTAAATAAGTAATATGTAACTTGTAGTTACCATATTTGTTACTTCCTTTATTAACATTGAAAATATGATTCTCATTATCCCCATTATATTATTCATCAATCCTCTTGTTTGTAATCAGTCTCTCAACCATACTGGCCATCTCCTAACTCTGCCTCCACCAACCATACTAGCCAAATCCTTGACCCTGCCTCCACCGATGTGCTAGTTGAATTGCCTCATAAAGGTGAAATGAAGGCCTTAAATTTTGGAGGATATTTTCACTGGTTATAGAATTTCAGGGTGACAGATTCTTTTTTTCTTTCATCTCTTTAAAAGATGTCATTCCATCTGGCTTCCATTGTTTCTTTTTTTTTTTTTTAAGATTTTATTTATTTGACAGAGAGAGACAGTGAGAGAGGGAACACAAGCAGGGGGAGTGGGAGAGGGAGAAGCAGGCTTCCCGCGGAGCAGGGAGCCCAATGCGGGGCTCAATCCCAGGACCCTGAGATCATGACCTGAGCCGAAGGCAGTCGCTTAACCAACTGAGCCACCCAGGTGCCCCTGGCTTCCATTGTTTCTGATAAAAAGTCAGCCATCATTCTTACTGTTGTACTTCTGAATGGATCGTGCTTTTTCTCTGGGTGCTATTAAGGTTTTCTCATTATCTTTGGTTTTCAGCAGTTTGGTTATGGTGTAACTAACTATAATGCCTGCATAAGCCTTTCAATCTCTCTTCCCCTTTAACAGTGGCCCTGGAGGTTACGCTTTTAAGATGACCACATTACAAGATGGAAGGAGCCTAGAAATCAGAGTCAGTGCTTGAAGGAGAGCCATGAAGAAAGCTGACTGCCCCACTAAGACTGAGATTGGTAAACAAGCAAACAACAACAACAACAACAACAAATTTTGTGATTTTAGGCCACTGCGATTTTAGGGTTTATTACAATAGTCGAGCCTGGCCTATCTTGACTAATGTATTAATCAAAGCATGTAATAAGACTATTTTAACAAGTAAAAAGGAAGCTAGGTAGCATGCATATTGTTATCATCCATGAACAATACCATGAGTATATGCTATGTATTAGTATTTAGGTGAAAACTCACACACATGTGCACCTATACACACATATTTAAGTTGCCATGCCATTAAAGTAGATCTCACAGATCATTAGAAAAATAACTTCCATACTTAAAAAAGATTGACTTTCTTACTTCATACCTTGAGAGTTCAAGTGGCTAATCAAATACATGACCAATAATACAAGTTATACTCACAAGTACTGTATTATCCATGTACTTTGTAACAAAGGGGGAAAAAAAACTATGCCTTCAAAGTTAGTGTCTTTAGGCCAAATATTGGAGTCTAAACCAAAGTCAAACATCACATTTTAGAAAAATCAAATACTTCGAAAGAGATTATTCCACCTGCCACAGAGGTATGAAATTTGTACTTACTACTTGATTGTCTATTCCATTTCTAGGAAATAAGCACTGTTATCATTAAGGCCAGTGAGAAGACCCGTTTGCTTAATATCAGGCTTGGACTTGAATTCTCCCTTGACACTGAGGCTGGATGTTAGAACGATGCAAATTTGAGTTGGTCTTAGATGGGCTGAAAAGGGAGTTAATGCTGAAAGACCTCATGATTTCATGATATAAGCTGTTAGCAGTGTAACTGTGCATAACTTAGCTTCTTTGTGCCCCAGTTATCTCACTTGTAAAATAATTTTTGCTGATGGTTCTGGTTCTTGTGAGAAATGTAGAACAAGCTGGTACATAAAAAAACCACTTAATGTTGCAATCATCATCAGAGTCAATATCATCATCACTCTAGTAAGGGAATTCAGATGTTATTAGTACTGACCACAACTTTGTCATCCACTTTGTATAAGAATGTGAAAAAAAAAATGTAGGCAACATCATTTTGGATCTTTCTTTCCTCCTTGAGTGAAACACGAGTATCACTATAAATGGCATACATGTTAAACACCTGAGAATTGTGATAGGTGTCTTAAAAGTAGAAAACAAGAAATACATTTCTGAACTAGGTTTCTCCAGATTTCAAAAGAAACTTTCCATTAAATGTTAGAAAAATCAGAGCATGCCATCTTGGAAAGATACTTTTAAATTGTGAGGAAATCAGCCTTAAGCAAGCCATATATACAGGGTTTTTTTCTCATGCTTTTAAAAACTGTTTTGGAATCAACTTGTCATTCCTTTGTGTCAGCACACCACATACAATAGACAAACCACAGGGGTTATATTAACACAAATACAGGCAATCAGACCTCAAGGTAAATGCATTATAAATTATCTTTTCATTCGTTAATCCTGGATACCCAAATTCTTGGAAGTATGGTGGAATCACAATCATGAGAAGGTCTCAAGGGACACATAAAGCTTTCAAACATGTGAGGATTTGAATAAGGTAACCTGGCAAATAGAGTTTTGAACTTGGCAGTGTAGCTTGCTCCATCTACAGCACAGATTCACAAAGTATCCTTTCCATCTCCCTTGGTTTACAGGCGGCCAACTTACATGGCCAAGTCAGCTCACTAAATAAGGATGTTATGTTCCAGGCTCACTGAATTTGGCGTTTCCAGAGTAGCTTGTTTTTCCTCTTCATCAATTAGCTAGGGTTGGAGAAGTTCAAGAGTCAAAAATTTAACTATAGGGCGCCTGGGTGGCTCAGTTGGTTAAGCAACTGCCTTCGGCTCAGGTCATGATCCCGGAGTCCTGGGATCGAGTCCCACATCGGGCTCCCCGCTCAGCGGGGAGCCCGCTTCTCCCTCTGACCCTCTCCCCTCTCATGCTGTTTCTCTGTCTCTCTCTCTTTCTCTCAAATAAATAAATAAAATCTTTAAAAGTAAAAAAAAAAATTAACTATAATCTCAGGAGCTACAAAGTACAGTGCTTATAAAACCACCCAACTATTTCTTCAAAGGCTTAAAACCTACCAAAAGGCTCACCTCATATGCTGCTCAAAAAACCCTGAATTGACATGTTCCAGCACCACCACAGGACAGCATGCAGATAAGGTAACCTTAGAACCAACCAAAAATAGATGGTACCTTCTGGATCTGCTAAAAAAAAAATTTTAAGATTTATTTATTTTAGAGAGAAAGTGAGAGCAGGGGGAGAGGCAGAGAGAGAGAGGGAGAGATAGAATCCTCAAGCAGAATCCCTGCTGAGTGCAGAGCCGGATGAGGGGCTTGATTCAGGACCCTGAGATCATAACCTGAGCAAAAATGAAGAGTTGGAGGCCTAACCAACTAATCTACCCTGGTGTCCCGCTGCTAAAATCTTGGTAAGCAAATTAATACACCAATTTTTGGTTTATTCAACTAAAATATGATGGATGTACCATAGCACTAACCAAAACCTTCAAAAAGGTCACAGACAAAGTGTCTTCAAGCATACAGCTGCATATTTGAGCTTGATTGTCTGTATAGGATTTGCAGGCAGGCCAAAGACCTGTGAAACAGGAATTTGTGCCTTAAATTAGTATTGCTTAATACATTCATAAGGGATTTACAAAGCCATGGAATTGTCCATTTTATAAAGCTGGAATGCTGTTGGCTTAAGCATTATTTGGGACTTAAAAAAATCATAAAAAGACCTGTTTTTAGTTTATTGTTTTTTCTTGAAAAAATCTAATTAGGAAAAAGTAGATCTCATATTTCTAATGCATTGAAAGGTTTGAACTTCATGATTAATAGTATTGGCAGCAAATAGAGTAAACAGTCCTCCTTAAATGTATTTTGATTAAATACATTTAGAGTTCCACTTAAGATGCATTTTGCCATGTTCAATATGGTGCTAGACATGGGTGGAAAAACAGCAGATATTTTTCCAAGCAGGAGGCATGAGATTGCTAAAATCCTCAGCCTCCACCACAACATTAATTAGTGTGTTTCACCAACCAAGGCTGTAAGATTTGTAAATGAAATTCTAGAAGGGGCATCAAGCTAGAACAGGATATGGAAGCCAAATGGAAAACATGAACCAATAAAAGAAAAAAGCTAAACTAGCTAGAAGTCTTAGTTTATTCTTTGAAGTCAGTTCAAGTCTTGCATGCTTTAATTCTGATGTAATCTTAAAATGGTGGGTACAAACAAGAACTCAGAAACAGCTTTTGTAACTTTTGGACCAAATGCACATGAATCAGTTTGTTGATGGCTATAATGATTACACAGTGGTCTTTGTTGAATTACATCTGAATTAAAACCGTCATTCTCCTTAGGCTGAAATATAATGAATACTTATGAACAAGAATAGCCATCCTTCAAACACATTCACCACCACCCCCACATGCACACGTACAAAAACTTTTACACAGTATGTTACATTTTGTTGATATATCACATTATTAGTCTTAACAGCATAAGCTTTTGCACGCCAGCACATTCTTCCTGTATGACAATGTGTTTTTTCCTTCTTTGTCCTGTCATTTGTCTTATTTCACATTCTAGTTAATGAGATGATTGCTTTTCTGTGTGTAAGAATATTTTTCTGAGAAGATATAATCCTCTTGATTTGAAAAAAAGTATATTTCTGGCAGGATAAGAATTTCAAACACATATGACATAGAGGACCATGCCCATAATAATCTTAATGGACAAAAAAATTCTTCAATTAGAATCACAGTCCATTAAGTGTATTCTTCTTGTCTGCTGACAAGCCTTAAAAATGAATAGTACACAAAATGAAAAAATGCACACTGATCTTTTTGTAACATCCATTTAAAATTCTTAGATGATTCGAATAAGTGTTACCACTATATTATAAAGAGTTTTCCATAATAATTATTTTTTATTCTTTGAAAGAAATTTAAGCTATTTTCATTTGATGATAGATGGAAAAGTTTAGTTCATATATGTCAATTTGACTTAAAAAGAGTACATAAAAGATAAACAGATTTGATTAAAAATACACGTGATCACAGTACTCATGATGGGAATTGAATAGGTGGGTTTATATTTATTTGTAGAATGTATATGTGAATAATTAACAAATAAGGGCACCTAACCGAGAACCACAATTATACAGGAATAGGGTGAGCCACGTAGGCAAGTGCAGAGTAACATGACGGCAGTGCTATTGTATTTAGACAGTAGAAAATAGCCCACAAGAGTAAGGAGAAAGCCATAACCATGATTTTCTGGTAGGCAATCACAAAATTTCAGCCTCACTAAGTTATTAAGTGCCTAATAAGTGCTGAGAATATGCATATGACCTATAAATAAAAAGTGTAACACAGTTGATAAGTACTATAGAAAGATATGTATAAGGTACACAAGACAAAACAAGAAAAAGGTCAACTCAGTTGAGTTGTGTGTGGAGGGTACACAGGGTCAGATAAAGCTTTAAGGAGGACAGAATGAATTGGGCCTTTGAAAAATGAGTATACCTACGACCCAACAATTGCACTACTAGATATTTATCCAAAGGATACAAAAATAGTGATTCAAAGGGGCACCTGCACCCCAATGTTTACAGCAACAATGTCCACAATAGCCAAAATATAGAACGAGCCCAGATGTCCATCGACAGATGAGTGGATAAAGATGTGGTGTGTGTGTATATATAATGGAATATTACTCAGCCATGAAAAAGAATGAAATCTTGCCATTTGCAATGACATGGATGGAACTAGAGGGTTTTATGCTAAGCAAAATAAGACAGCCAGAGGAAGACAAATACCATATGATTTCACTCATATGTGGAATTTAAGAAACAAAACAGATGAACATAGGGGAAGGAAAGGAAAAATGAAGTAAGATAAAAACATGGAGGGAGGCAAACCATAAAAGACTCTTAACTATAGGGAACAAACTGAGCGTTGCTGGAGGGGAGGGGGATGGGGGATGGGGTAACTGGGTGATGGACATTAAGGAGGGCACTTGATGTAATGAGCACTGGGTGTTATATGCAACTGATGAATCACTAAATTCTACCCCTGAAATTAATAATACAATATGTTAACTAAATTGAATTTAAATAAAAATTTTTTTAAAAAATGAGTAGGGTTCTGCAGGTGGAAGAGGGGAAGGTATTCTCAGGCAGACAGAACAGGTATGAAATGCCATGACCTAATTGTGAGTTGTAAGTGATGTGTTCAGTGGTTTTCAAAGTGTGGCCTGTAGAGTCCTCTTTCAGGGGGTCCATGAAGTCAAACACATTTTCATAAGAATACTAAGATGTTATGTGCCTTTTTCACTGTGTTCATATTTACACTGAAGATGCTAATGCAACAGTAAGTGAAACTGCTGACCTCTTTCTATCAAGGAGGTAGCACCAAAATGATGACATTTTTCACTTAAAAGAAAAAAAAAGTTTCCCTTAAAAATGTCCAGAAGTGGGCACCTGGGTGGCTCAGTCAGTTAAGCAGCCAACTCTTGATTTCGGCTCAGGTCATGATCTCAGGGTGGTGAGATCGAGCCCTGCATCAGGCTCTGTGCTCAGCAGGGAGTCTGCCTGAGATTCTCTCCCTCTCCCCCCGCCTCTCCCCCTGCCTGTCCCCCTGCATGTGTGCTCTCTCTTTCTCTAAAATAAATAAATAAATCTTGGGGGGGAAAAAAAAAAGAATGTCCAGAAGTATTAACTTCACTAAATGTTGACCCTCCAGTACACACCTTTTTGATATTCTAATTGATGAAATAGGGAAGTAAACAAACAGAAAGCATGCCTGCTGCATACCACAGTATAAAGTTTATTTCCAGAAAAAGCACTTGTGCAGTTTGAGCTGCCAGCTGACCTAGCCACTTTTTTCATGGAACACCATTTTAATTTGAAAGGACTAACATAGAAAATTATAGTTATTTGGCAGATATTTTCTAAAAAATGTACAAAGTGAGGGGCGCCTGGGTGGCTCAGTCGTTAAGTGTCTGCCTTCAGCTCGGGTCATGGTCCCAGGGTCCTGGGATCGAGCCCCACATCGGGCTCCCTGCTCTGTGGGAAGCCTGCTTCTCCCTCTCCCAGTACCCGGTCTCTGTCAAATAAATAAATAAAATCTTTTAAAAAAAAATGTACAAAGTGAGACTGTTACTTCAAGGAAAACAACAGGCAATATTTTTTTCTGATAATAAAATACAAGCTTATAAATGAAAATCAGAATTCTCAAAAACTTATGTCTACCATTGTGAGTTTGACAGCTTCCCAATACTTAAAGATTCTTCTGATGAGATTAGTGATCTTTGATATTGTACAATAAAATGTCAACTTTTGGATCATCTGCATAACTCAGTGAACTATTTATTTTTTTTCAAAAGACCAGTGCATGAGGTTACAAAATTTTACATGGATAAAAGATCCATTCGAAGAGCAACATAGACCAATGGATTTTCATGTAGCCAAATACAACAAAATATTGATATGGTTTCAGATTCTATATGGCAACTAACCTTTTGGAATCTACCAGTTTTTCAAGTGTTGGTGTAGTATAAAGAATACTCATACTGGGGCGCCTGCGTGGCTCAGTCGTTAAGCGTCTGCCTTTGGCTCAGGTCATGATCCCAGAGTCCTGGAATCGAGCCCCGCATGGGGCTCCCTGCTCGGTGGGAAGCCTGCTTCTCCCTCTCCCACTCCCCCTGCTTGTGTTCCCTCTCTCGCCGTGTCTCTCTCTGTCAAATAAATAAATAAAATCTTTAAAAAGGAAAAAAAAAGAATACCCATATTTATCTGAGAAGGCTATTAAAATACCCTCCCTTTTCCAACTCATTTGTGTCAGGCCAGGTTTTCTTTATATAGTTTGACCAAAACAACATAATACAACAGATTGAAAAGAGAAGCAGCTATAAGAATTCAACCATCTTTTATTAAGCCAGACATTGAAGAGACTTGCAAAAATGTAAAACAATGCTACTCTTTCCCCTAAATTGTATTGTTTCAAAGGTACAGTTTTTTTAAAATAAAAATGTGTAATTGATGCTAACATGATTTAATGAATCTAAATAAAATATTTAATAAATCTTTTTGAAAGTTCTGTTTTAATTTATAATTTAGTAAATATCAATAGACATAAATACATAAGCAAAAGATCTTTGGGGTCCTTAATATTTCCAGGAGTATAAAAGTGACTTGAGACCGAAAATGTGGAGATTCTCTGATTTTATTGCATGTAAGGAGAGAAAATAGACATGATAAGGTGTGTAAGATAATAGAGGAGCATGTACTTGATGCTAAGGCCTATGGTCTTTTTCCTGTAGGAAAGGGAATCTTCTTAATAGCCCTTTGATGATACCAGCAAACACTTTAAATACAAATGAAAAATAAAGATACACATACATATACTTCTTTGCTGTGCAATTGAGTAATGCAGTAATTTTTTATACATTGCTTTATGGAGGTGTAATTTACATACCATAATATTCATTCATTTTAAGATTCAATGATTTCCTAATAATTCTATTGAGTATTGCAACCATCACCACAGTCCAGTTTTAGAACACTTGCATCTCCCCAGAGAGATCCCTTATGCCCATTTATGTACGGTTAATCCCTGTTTCCATCCTTAGCCCCAAGCAACCACTAATCTAATTTCTGTCTCTACAGATTGGCCTTTTCTGGAAATTTTACATGAATGGAATCATATAATAAATGCTATCGGTCTGTCTTCTTTCACTTAGCATAATGTTTTTGACGTTCATGTATGTAGCATGTATCAGTAGTTTGTTCTTTTTTGTTGCTGGATAGTATTCCATTGTATACATGGGCAACATTTCATTTATCTGTTCACCAGATATGTGATTGATTGATTTTTGTGTAATTATTTACATTTTGGCTATTATGAATAATGCTATGAACATGAGCATACAAATTTTTGTGTGGAAATGTTTTTGTTTCTCTTGGGTAGATTCCTAGGAGTCGAATTGCTAAGGAGTATAGTAAATACATATTCAACTTTTTAAGAAACCACCAAATTTCTTCAAAGTGCCAGTTACATTCCTACCAGCAATGTATGAGTTTCTCCATATCCTTGCCCTCACTGGTTAATTTCTTTTTGATTATAGCTACCCTGGTGAGTGTGAGTTGGTATCTCATTGTGGTTTTCATTTGCATTTCTCTGATGACTAATGATGTTGAATACCTTTCCATGTGGTTATTGGTGATTCATATATTTTCCTTGGTGAAATGTTTATTCCAATATTTTGCTGATTTTAAAACTGGGTTGTCTTCTCATTATTGAATTGTAAGAATTCTTTATATATTCTAGACATAAGTCCTTTGGCTGATATATGATCTGCAAATATTTTCTTCCAGCCCTTGGTTTGTCTTTTCATTTTTCTAATGGGATCTTTTTGAAGTACAAAAGTTTTCAATTTTATGAAGTGCTATTTATTTTTTCATTTATGGATCCAGTATGTAGTTGATTTAATATTGAGGAATTATTTACCTAACCCAAGGTCATGAAGATTTTTCTCCTGTTTTCCTTCAAAAGTTTCAGTTTTATTGCTTACATTTAGGTCTATGATCAACTTTGGGAAAAATTTTGCATATGGCATGAGATAATTTCTCACTTGGAACCTTCATTGAAAATTGATGATAAATATAAAGATTTATTTCTAGATTCTCAATTCTGATGCCAACACCACACTGACTTGATTACTGTAGTTGTAGAGTACATTTTGAAACTGGAAATTGTAAGTCCTCTAACTTTGCTCTTATCAAATTTATTTTGACATGGATACTTTGAATTTCCATATAAATTTTAGGATCAGTTTGTCAATTTCTATAAAAAATCTGAAGAATTTTGATGGGGATTATGTTGAATGTTGATAAATTCCAGGACAATTGGCATCTTGACAATATTGAGTCTTCCATTCCATGAACATGCAATGCATCTTCATTTAGTTAGTTTCAAGTTTTATTTAAATTCTAGTTAGTTAATATATAGTGTAATATTGGTTTCAGGCATAGAATTTAGTGACTTATCACTTACATATAACACCCAGTGCTCATTACAGTAAGTGCCCTCCTTAATACCCATCACCCATTTAGTTCATCCCTCATCCACCTCCCCTCTAGCAACCTTAAGTCTGTTCTCTATACTTAATAGTCTCTTATGGAATGCCTCCCTCTTTTTTTCTTCCTTCCCCTATGTTCATCTGTTTTGTTTCTTAAATTCCACTGAGTGAAATAATATCATATTTGTCATTCTCTGGCTGACTTACTTTGCTTGGCATAATAAGCTCTATTCACATCATTGCAAATGGCAAAGTTTCATTCTTTTGATGGCTGAGTAATATTCCACTGTGTATATATATATATATATATATATATATATATATATATATACATATATATATATTACCCATTCATCAGTCAATGAACATATGGGCTCTTTCCATAATTTGGCTATTGTTGATATGATGCTATAAACATCGGGGTACATGTGTCCCTTCAAATCAGTATTTTTGTATCCTTTGGGTAAATACCTAGTAGTGCAATTCCTGGGTCACAGGGTAGTTCTATTTTTAACTTTTTGAGTAAACTCCATACTGTTTTCTAAAGAGGCTGCACCAGTTTGCATTCCTACCAACAGGGTAAAAGAGTTCCCATTTCTCTCCACATCCTTGCCAACATCTGTTGTTTTCCTGTGTTGTTAATTTTAACCATTCTGACAGAGGTGAGGTGGAATCTCATTGTAGTTTCATTTGTATTTCCCTGATGATGAGTGATGGTGAGCATCTGTTCATGTATCTGTTAGCCATTTGTATGTCTTCTTTGGAAAAATGTCTATTCATGTCTTCTACCCATTTCTTTTTCTTTCTTTCTTTCTTTCTTTCTTTCTTTCTTTCTTTCTATCGATCTATCGATCTATCATCTATCTATCTATCTATCTATCTATCTATCTATCTATCATCTATCTATTTGACAGAGAGAGACACAGTGAGAGAGGGAACACAAGCAGGGGGAGTGGGAGAGGGAGAAGCAGACTTCCCGCCGAGCAGGGAGCCAGATGAGGGACTCGACCCCAGGACCCTGGGATCATGACCTGAGCCAAAGGCAGACACTTAACTACTGAGCCACCCAGGCGCCCCATCTTCTGCTCATTTCTTAACTGGATTGTTTTTTAGGTGTTCAATTTGATAAGTTCTTTATAGATTTGGGATACTGACCCTTTTTCAGATCATTTGCAAATATCTTCTCCCATTCCGTACGTTGCCTTACAGTTTTGTTGATTGTTTCCTTCACTGTGCAGAAGGCTTTTATCTTGATGAAGTCCCTATAGTTCATTTTTGCTTTTGTTTCCTTTGCCTCCAGAGATGTCTAGCAAGAAGTTGCTATGGCTGATGTCAAAGAGGTTGCTGTCTGTGTTCTCCTCTAGTATTTTGATTGTTTCCTGTTTCACATTTAGGTCTTTAATCCATTTTGAATTTATTTTTGTGTATGGAGTAAGAAAGTGGTATGGCTTCATTCATTTGCATGTTGCTGCCATTTTCCCAAAACCATTTGTTGAAGAGACTGTCTTTTTTCCATTGGATATTCTTTCCTGCTTTGTCAAAGATTAGTTGACCATAGAGTTGTGGGTCCATTTCTGAGTTTTCTCAGAACAGTTGATTCTGTTTATTTGTGTGTCTGTTTTTGTGCTGGTACCATATTGTCTTGATGACTACAGCTTTGTAATATCTTGAAGTCTGAAATTGTGATGCCTCCAGCTTTGCTTTTCTTTCTCAAGGTTGCTTTGGCTATCGGGGTCTTTTGTGGTTCCATACATATTTTAGGATTGTTTGTTCTAGCTCTGTGAAAAATGCTGGGAGTATTTTGATAGGGATTGCATTAAGTGTGTAGATTGCTTTGAGTAGTTTAGACATTTTAACAATATTTGTTCCTCCACTCCATGAGCATGGAATGTTTCTCCATTTCTTTGTGCCGTCTTCAATTTCTTTCATAAGTGTTCTATAGTTTTCAGAATACAGATCATTTACCTCTTTGTTTAGGTTTATTCCTAAGTATCTTATAGTTTTTGGTGCAACTGTAAATTGGATAAATTCCTTGATTTGTCTTCCTGCCACTTCATTATTGGTGTATAGAGATGCAACAGATTTCTGTACATTGATTTTGTGTCCTGTAAATTTGCTGAATTTGTGTCTCAGTTCTAGCAATATTTGGGTGAAGTCTTTTGGGTTTTCTACATAGAGTATGATGTCATCTGCATATAGTGAAAGTTTGACTTCCTCCTTGCTGATTTGGATGCTTTTATTTCTTTTTGTTGTCTGATTGCTGAGGCTAGGACTTCCAGTAGTATGCTAAATAAGAATGGTGAGATTGGACATCCCTATCTTTTTCCTGACCATAGAGGAAAAACTCTGTTTTTCCCCATTGAGGATGATATTAGCTGTGGGTCTTTTATATATGGCCTTTATGATGTTGAGGTATGTTCCCTCTAGCCTGACTTTGTTGAGAGTTTTTATCAAGAATGGATGCTGTACTTTGTCAAATGCTTTTTCTGCATCTATTGAGAGGATCATATGGTTCTTTTCTTTTATTAATGTGGTATATCACGTTGGTTGATTTCTGAATATTAAACTATGCTTGCAGTCCAGGAATAAATCCCACTTGATCATGGTGAATCATTCTTTTAATATACTGTTGGATTTGATTTGCTAGTATCTTGTTGAAAATTTTTGCATCCATGTTCATCAGGGATATTGGCCTCTATTTCTCCTTTTTAGTGGAGTCTTTAGTTTTGGAATCAAGGTAATGCTGGCTTCATAGTTTTCCTTCCATTTCTATTTTTCAGAACAGTTTGAGAAGAATAGATATAAACCCTTCTTTCAATGTTTGGTAGAATTCTCTTGTTAAGACATCTGGCCCTGGACTTTTGTTTGTTGGGAGATTTTTGATTACTGATTCAAGTTCTTTGCTGGTTATGGGTCTGCTCAAATTTTCTATTTCTTCCTGTTTGTTTTGGTAGTTAAATGTTTCTAGGAATTTGTCCATTTTTTCCAGATTGCCCAATTTGTTAGCAGATAAATTTTCATAATATTCTCTTATAATTATTTGTATTTCTGTGGTATTGGTTGTGATCTATCCTCTCTCATGATTTTATTTATTTGAGTCCTTTCTCTCTCACACACATGCTTTTTTTTTTTTTTTTTTTTTTTGATAAGTCTGGCTAGGGTTTTATCAGTTTTATTAATTCTTTCCAAGAACCAGCTCCTAGTTTCATTGATCTGTTCTACTGGGGTTTTTTGTTTCCAATATCATTTATTTCTGCTCTAATCTTTATTATTTCCCTTCTTCTGCTGGCTTTAGGCTTTATTTGCTGTTCCTTTCCTAGTTACTTTAGGTGTAAGGTTAAGTTATGTATTTGAGACTTTTCTTGCTTCTTGAGGTAGGCCTGTATTGCAATATACTTCCCTCTTAGAACTGCCTTTGCTGCATCCCAAAGGTTTTGGACTATCATGTTTTGATTTTCACTTGCTTCCATGTATGTTTTATTTCTTCTTTAAGGAGAATGGTGAACCCATTCATTCTTTAGTAGGATGTTCTTTAACCTCCATGTATTTGTAGTCTTTCCAAATTTTTTCTTGTGGTTGACTTCAAGTTTCATAGCATTGTGGTCTGAAAATATGCATGGTATGCTCTCAATCTTTTTGTATTGGTTGAGGCCTGATTTGTGACTCAGTATGTGATCTATTCCAGAGAATGTTCCATGTGCACTTGAAAAGAATATATATTCTGTTGCTTTAAGATGAAATGTTCTGAATATGTGTGTTAAGTCCATTTGGTCCAGTGTGTCATTCAAAGCCATCATTTCCCTGTCGGTTTTCTGCTTAAATGATCTGTCCGTTGCTGTGAGTGGGGTGTTAAAGGTCCCTACTATTATTATGCTATTATCAATGAGTTTCTTTATGTTTTTCATTAATTGATTTATATATACTTGGGTGCTCCCAAGTTGGGGGCATAAATACTTACAATTGTTAGGTCTTCTTGTTGGATAGACCCCTTTATTATGATATGGTACCCTTCTTCATCTCTTGTTACCATCTTTGGTTTAAAATCTAGTTTGTCTGATATAAGTATGGCTACTCTGGCTTTTTTTTTTTTTTTTTACGTCCATTAGCATGATAGATGGTTCTCCATTCCCTCACTTTCAACCTGCAGGTGTCTTTAGGTCTAAAATTAGTCTCTTACTCAGGCAGCATATGGATAGGATTGTTTTTCTATCCATTCCGATACTCTATGTCTTTTGTTGGAATATTTAGTGCATTTACATTCAGAGTGATTATTAATATATATGAATTTAGTGTCACTGTACTACTTGTTAAGTCATTGTTTCTGGAGATTTTCTCTGTTCCTTTCTAGTCATAGTTGCTTTTGGTCTTTCTTTCCCACTTAAAGAGTCCCCTTAAATATTTCTTGCAGGTCTGGTTTAATAGTCACAAACTCCTTTAGTTTTTGTTTGTCTGGGAAACTCTTTATCTCTCCTTCTACTCTGAATGACAGCCTTGCTGGATAAAATAGTCTTGGCTGCATATTTTTCCCATTCAGCATGTTGACTATATCATGCCACTTTCTTCTGGCCTGCCAGGTTTCTGCGGAGAGGTCTGCTGCTAACCTTATTTGTCTTCCTTTGTAAGTTAGGGATTTCTTTTCCCTTGCTTTTAGGATTTTTTAGGATTTTTTCCTCATCTCTGTATTTTGCAAATTTTACTACAATATATCTTGGTGTTGGCCTGCTTTTGTTGATCTTGATGTGCTTTCTCTGTGCCTCCTGGATTTGGATGTCTGTTTCTTTCTCCAGATTAGGGAAGTTTTCCGCTATAATTTGCTCAGATAAACCTGTCCCTTTTCCCCTCTCTTCTTCTTCTGGGACTCTTATGATACAAATGTTATTATGCTTTATGGAGTCACTGAGTTCCCTAAGCCTACCTTTGTGATCCAATATTTTTCTTCTCTTCAGCTTCACTATTTTCCATAATTTTGTCTTCTATAACACTTATTTGTTCCTCTGGTTCTTCCAACCTTGTGGTCATTACATTCAGTCAGTTTTGCATCTCAGTTATAGCACTTTTAATTTTGGCCTGACTAGTTTTTACATCTTTTACCTCTGTGGTAAGGGACCTCCTGGTATCGTCTATGCTTTTCTCAAGCCCAGCTAATATCCTTAAGATTGTTTTTTTAAATTCTGGATCAGGCATATTACATCTGTTTTGATTAGATCCCTGGTCATGACCCTTTCTTATTCTTTCTTCTGGGATGAATTCCTCTGTCTTGGCATTTTGTCTAGGTCTCTGTCTTCTTCTGTGAATTAGGAATGCCTGGTATAGTTCCTGCTCCTGAAAATAATGGCTTTATTAAGAAGAGGTCATACACTGTCCAGGGCCTGGCACTTTGGGATGTGTTTCTGGTGAATGCTGTGTGTACTCTATTGTGTTTTGGCTGCTCTTTCTCTCAGGTCAGTCTTCTGCAGAGTTTCTCCTTCCCTGCAGTGAGGAGTGTTTAGACCTTGTCTAGTGTGTGGCAAGTTTAACTCTGTGTGCTTTGGTCTGTTTGTTAAAGAGGCCAGATCCTATTTCCAGTAAAGCTGAAACTTTGCAACACTCTATGGTCAGTAGACTTAGTGTGCACAGGGGGGTTTATGCTGGTCTTCTTGGGGACTGCCACTCTGGCTCTCAGGCACACTTACCCTAGTAAAAATGTACCTGCCGAGGGCAGGGGGGTGGGGTTTGGTGTAAGCGGCTCAAGCCTTGTGGGTGGTGGGCTGCTCACCCTCCAATGTGGGTGGCGTGCTGCTCTCTGAAGTCCGTCTGGCTGATGAGCAAGGGAAAAATGGCATCAACCAGGTCTCTTGTCCCCAGAGAGGGGAGTTCCCACCCACCACTGTCCAGGAAGTCCTCTGAGAAGAGCAAACAATCTCCCCTCACGTGTCCCAGGCATCTCTCAGATCCCTCCTTTCACCCTGTGTCCTAGCTGTCTGCCTACCCAGTGGCACAATACTCCTATGTTTTATGTCAGGTGTGCCAACTGAGTTTCAAAACTCCACATTTTAGCGACCGGTGTGGCCCAGATCTACACTGATCCTTTGGGGGAGGGTCTCACTGCACTGTGGCTGGTGCCAATTTGTTCCAGAAGGGTAGTTGCATGAATGCACAGGGGCTTGGAGTTTATAGTAAAACACAGCAAAAACCCGGTGTCCAGGTTAGCTGCCCTCAGCAGGTGGTTTTTGCCCCAATGTTAATGAACTGGGCAGTACAATGCCGGCTCTTTTGTCCCCTCAGAGACAGTGTCACCTCTCCCAAATGCACTCTAAGAAGGGGAACTATTTCTCCCAGTGCAACCCATTGGATCTTCAGACCATGCTGTTTGCTCCTGGGCCTCTGCCCTCTTTCTCCACAGGAGCACCGCTATGCCCATCAGGCTCCACACCCACTGCGTGGACTTCTAAAACTTGTCTTTGAGCTCCACTGCTTGTAAAAACTCACTAAAATCAGCCCCTCTCATTTTACCAGTAAATGTTTTGGGGGAAGTGTTTTTCTTGTGCAATTCCCTGCTCTCTCTCTCTTCTCTCCATGATCAGGGCTCCCTCCCCTCTGCAGCACTCACAATTCATTTCTCCCCCAAATCACATCTCCGCACCTCCTACCTTCCACGATGTGGCCTCTTCTCTCCCTCTAGTTGTACAGTTTGTTCTCTCAGTCCTCAGATTGATTTCTTGGGTGTTCAGAATGATTTGCTATTTACCTAGCTGTGTCCAAGGGATGAGGCAAGCATAGGGTTCCCCTACTACTCCGCCATCTTAACTCCACATCTCCATTTATTTAGATCTTTAATTTCTCCCAGCAATGTTGTGCAGTTTTCAATGTATGAGCCTTACACTTCCTTTTGATATTATTCATAAGTCTTTAATTCATCATGGTGTTACTGTGAATAAAATGTGTTTGGTGTGTCTGTTTTGGTTTCTTTATTGCTAGTACAGGAAGATACAATTGATTTTATATATTGATCATGAATTCTGCAACCTTGCTGAACTGTACATTACTTCTAGTTTTTGTGGATTCCTTACAATGTTCTACACAGAATCATGCCATCTGCAAATAAAGACAGTTTTCCTTTTTCCTTTCCAATTTGAATACATTTTATTTTTCTTGCCTTATTGTAATGGCTAGACTCTCTACTACAATGATAAAAAGAAGTGACAAGGGCGCCTGGGTGGCTCAGTCGTTAAGCGTCTGCCTTCGGCTCAGGTCATGATCCCAGTGTCCTGGGATCGAGTCCCACATCAGGCTCCCTGCTCCGCGGGAAGCCTGCTTCTCCCTCTCCCACTCCCCCTGCTTGTGTTCCTGCTCTCACTATCTCTCTCTCTGTCAAATAAATAAATAAAATTAAAAAAAAAAAAAAAAAAAAGAAGTGACAAAAGTGGATTTCCTGGCGTTAGTTCTAATCTTAGGAGGAAAGCTTTCAGTCTTTCACTATTAGGTATAATGTTAGCTGTAGGTTTTTTGTAGATGATCTTTATTAGTTTCCCTTTTGTTTCCAATTTGTTGAGAGTTTTTATTAAAATGGGTGTTGGGTTTTATCAAGGGCTTGTCTATTGAAATGATCATGTGGTTTTATCCTTTTTTTTAATAGAGTGTATTACACTAAATGATTTTTGGATTTTAAACCAACCTTACATCTAATTTGCTTTTGAGATCCTTGGATATGTAGATTAGTATTTTCCATTACTTCGGGGATGTTTTTGGTTACTATTTCTTACTTTTTTTTTTTTTTTTTTTTTACTGTACCTTACTCTCCTTTCTTTCTGTGGCTCCTTTAATGCGTATGTTGTGAGCTTGATGGTGTTCCACCATTCCCCGACGCTCATTTATTTTCATTCTTTCTTTCTGTTCTTCAGATTGGCTAATGTCTATTGATCTATCTCCAAGTTCACTGATTCATTCTTCTGCCCGCTCACATCTGCTGTTAAACTTCCTGGTAAATTTTTTAAATTTCAGTTATTGTAATTTTCAACCCCCAAATTTCCATTTGTTTAAAAATTTTTAAATTGATATTCTCTATTTAATTATTGTCAGCATTCTTTAATTATTTAAAGTTTCCCTTTTTTATTTAAGCATGTTTATAATATCTGATTTGAAGTCTTTGTCTGCAAGGTCTCACACGTGGGCCCCCACACAGTTTCTACTGACCACTTTTCTTCCTGTCTATGGGTTATACGCCTCTATTTCTTTACATGTTTTTAATTATTTTGTTGTTGAAAATTTGACATTAGGTAATATATTGTAGCATCTCCGGATTCTGGATTCACCACCCATCTTAGGGGTATTATTACTTTTGTTTGTTTAGTGACTTGCCTGGACTAATTCTATAGAGGAGCTTCCTCTATAGTGTGCAGCTGCTTATGTCTCTGTTGTTGCTGTTGTTGTTGTTGTTGTTTTAATATTCTTGCTTTTGCTTTTAAGCCATCTTCCTAGGAATCACTTGTAGATTAGTACAATTTAATGATCAGCCAATGATTGGTCAGAAATTGCACTTAAACACTTGGAGCTAGTAAGGCTTTTGTTCTTTTTGTATAGTTTAGGGACTGCATTCAAAGTTTATGCAGTCTATAAGATAGCCCCAACTTTTACTTTCTGACTAAACAGGCCTCATGTTAATAAACAAGCTATGAGTAGACAGGGTTCTCTCTGATTTCTGTTGAACATAGTGTGTAGCCTTGAGCAAGCCTACTAGCTTCCAAACCATTAGGGATACGTAAAAGGTTTCCAATGACCACTATGCCTCCCTTATCCAGATGGATTTATATTCCTAGCTCGTCTGTTAGTATGTTGCTTGCCCCAACCAATGGGCAGGACCTCCTGGCCTTCCTGAATGTTTGCTATTGTTCCTGGATTGTCCTACTGTTTTGAAAAAACTCCTGGGAATGAGTCTTCCCATGTTCCAAAAATCAAATCAAATCAGCAGCAAGGCTGCTGGTCCTTATGGCCTACTCCACCCTGGTAGAGCTACTACATCATGGAACAGGATGGAAGGAATGAAAACAACCCTAAACCAAGCCCTTAAAGTTAGGGCATCCCAGTTGTTCCTACTGAGGTTTTCTTGAATAAACATTATTTGTTGTATATCTTTTTTTCAATTTCTAGAATTCCTGAGTGGTTGTTTTGACAATGTCGTCTAGTTCTATTGCTTCTTTTTGGTGAGATGATTTGCTGAACTTCTCACTTAGCCATTCTAGAAGTCCCACCATATTTAGTAATTCAGTAGTTTTTTTTTAAGTTGCTAAAGTCACCAAATTTGATATGTCAAAACTAAGTATATGCTTTATAACACCTCTTTCTAAAAAATCCCACAGATCTGATAATAAAGAAGCCCAAAGACAATGAATGTTTAACAGTATTGAGGATGGGAAAGGAACTTGTCAGTGGACCAGAAATTTCGACAGTAGAAAGCTGATGGGATCATGTTGACATATAAATCACAGCTGAGAACAGAAACTACAATTATGATGCTATGAAAAGGGAAGGATGGACAACACATAGAAGCCACAATTCATCTTCTTGGCAGGAACTGTGAAAACACCTTGCATAATGGACTGAATTTTTATGTCCCCTCCCAAATTCTTCTGTTGAAATCCTAATTGCAACTGTGGTAGTATAGGAGATAGGGCTTTGCACATGAGAGTAGAGCTCTAAAGAGTGAGATTAGTCTCCTTATGAAAGATAATCCAAAGTGTCCCTTCTCCCTTCTGCCATGTGAATAAACAACGAGAAGACAATCATCTGTAAACCAAGAAGGGGGTTCTCACCAGATACCGAAAACTGCTGGGGTCTTCCTGATCTTGGACTTCCAGCCTCCAGAACTGTGAGAAATAAATTTCTGTTGTATATAAGCCAACCAGTCTAAGGTATTCTGTTATAGCAGCCTCAACTAAGATACCTTATTGGATCCTAATTCTACTGCATGGGAGAAACAACTTACCCCTAGTCCTCTGGGATCCCTGGCTTTGCCTTCTGAAAGAAATTTTCCTTATCTATTATCCTCTAGGCCACATCTGAAGTTGGCATTGGAAAGTGGGCCTCTTTGGAGGTTGTACAAATTTCACAGCCTGCTTTCTGATGATACAAGTTTGGGGACCTGGTGGTTGTTTTATAGATTGAAAAATTACAGGCATTTTCAGGCCAGGCTTGTGGTTTTGTTGAGAATACAATTCCATCAAAATTTAGTAAGCTTTCAGTGTACTTACTACCAGTTGGTTCCATGTCAAAATCTCTTTTGGACTCAGTTCTTAAGCCTGCCAACTCTCTTATTTTTTTTATTCACTTCCATACTTAGCACATTTCCCTGTTATTTTAATGATGGCTATTGTAAGGTCATATACAAATAGGCTAGATTAGGAAAACAATCCCTCTACTTTGACCTTTGTTACAGGGCCACTACTGTCCAGATGATAAGTCTTACTGAGAAACATTTGAAAGTGCACTGAGCAAAGGCTCTGCTTAATGGGGCATAGTTGCAGTTGACTTTTCCAACTTCACGGGTCCAAATTATTAGATTTTACATCAATTTTAATTGCAAGCCACAGTCAGAGAATGTAACTCCCTTAACTTCCATTTCTACTTGTACACAGGTTAATTCTTGCCTGATATATCTCTCATTGTACCTAGCTAAAAGCAAAAGGACCAACAATGCATAAACACACCAACATTCTACCCCCTTTTTTTTTTTGGACCCCTTCTTTTAGAAAGCTATGGGCACAGCAGGCACATGGTCTGCCTTCCAAGTTATCAGAAGTAACAACTTCACCAAATATTTTGCCATAACATTACAAAGGTCACCAGTTTTCTCACCTTCAATGATCTGTTTCCTGGTGCCCAATGATTGATTGCTTAATGGACTTCACATTATAGGTTTTTGTTATGGCAGTACCCTACTAGTAGCATTTTTTATATCACTTAACATCTAGGATAAGCTGCTGTTAAAAAAAAGGCACAAAAATAAAGTGACTCAAACAAGGTAGGGATTTTTCCCTCACATAACAGTCCAGAGTGAGACATCTCTCCTTCATGAGGTCATCCAGAGACCTAGGCTACATAATTCCTTAGGGAGGTGTCCCATCTAAGTGTTGGGATATTTCATTTTTAAAAAAGACTCGAATGGATATTTCACACTTCTGCTCACATCCCCTTGACCTGACATTGTTCACATGGCAACGTCTACTTGCAGGCTAGACTGGGAAATGACAGTTAACTCCAGTGGTAGTCATGGACACAGCTAAAACTTGGGGATTCCATTATTAAAAGGAATAGGAGTTGGACAGATGCTGGCAAACAGTCTCTGTCACAATGGGGGTAAAGAAGGGGATTATCATTTGATATCATCATGTACTGTTGAATTTTTTCTTTTTTCCTAGGTACATATATCAATTCTATAATAATTACAATAAAGATGAGATTTCTGAAACAGTAACTATTTCAGGCCAGACCTACACCCTAAATATTTGACTTTGGAAAAGGAAACAGCACAGAAGCAGAATTTTTTTCATCTTTGTATTCAAGGTTTTAATTCAAAATATAGAAAGAATTGCTCATTGAGAAATACACCAAAACTCTA
Organism: Phoca vitulina; assembly: GCF_004348235.1. Taxonomy (NCBI): domain Eukaryota; kingdom Metazoa; phylum Chordata; class Mammalia; order Carnivora; family Phocidae; genus Phoca; species Phoca vitulina. The sequence goes on from NW_022589728.1 coordinate 45,607,763, forward strand.
TAGATAGTTACACATTAAAAAGCTCCAGTATTATAAACTCACAAAATCACATAATGTTAGAGCTAAAATTTAAAAAAGGACCCTTTGGGGCCCCTGGGTGGCTCAGTCAGTTAAGCATCTGCCTTCGGCTCAGGTCATGCATGATCCCAGAGTCCTGGGATCAAGTCCCACATCAGGCTCCCCGCTCCACAGGGAGTCTGCTTCTCCCTCTGCCCCTCCTCCCACTCGTTCTCTCAATTTCTCTCTCTCTCTCTCAAATAAAAAATAAATAAAATCTTTAAAGAAGGACCTTTTCCTCTATATACATAAGTGATTGGAGACTCAAAGAGTAAAATAAATGGCCCTACATCAGAAAGGCAAATACAGATCTAAGATTAGAATAAAATTCTACTGAATCACTGGATATATACCAACTGAGAAATTTTTTGAAGCAGAAAGTTCACTGTAATTTTAAAAAGCTCACCTCAAAAAAAAAAGAACAAGAGGGAGTACCGACTACCAGAGACCTAATCAATACAGACATTAGTAAGATGTCGGAACTAGAGTTCAGAATGATGATTATAAAGATACTAGCTGGGCTTGAAAAAAGTATAGAAGATACTAGAGAATCCCTTTCTGGAGAAATAAAAGAACTAAAATCTAACCAAGTCGAAATCAAAAAGGCTTTTAATGAGGTGCAATCAAAATGGAGGCTCTAACTGCTAGGATAAATGAGACAGAAGAGAGAATTAGTGATATAGAAGACCAAATGATGGAGAATAAAGAAGCTGAGAAAAAGAGAGATAAACAACTACTGGATCATGAGGGGAGAATCCGAGAAATAAGTGATACCATAATGCGAAACAACATTAGAATAATTGGGATCCCAGAAAAAGAAGAAAAAGAGAGAGGGGCAGAAGGTATATTGGAGCAAACTATAGCAGAGAACTTCCCTAATTTGGGGAAGGAAACAGGCATCAAAATCCAGGAGGCACAGAGAACCCCCCTCAAAATCAGTAAAAATAGGTCAAATCCCTGACATTTAATAGTAAAATTCACAAGTCTCAGAGACAAAGAGAAAATCCCGAAAGCAGCTCGGGAGAAGAGGTCTGTAACCTACCATGGTAGAAACATTAGATTGGCAACAGACTTATCCACAGAGACCTGGCAGGCCAGAAAGCACTTGCATGATATATTCAGAGCACTAAATGAGAAAAATATGCAGCCAAGAATACTATATCTAGCTAGGCTGTCATTGAAAATAGAAGGAGAGATAAAAAGCTTCCAGGACAAACAGAAACTAAAAGAATTTGCAAACACAAAACCAACCCTACAAGAATTATTGAAAGGTGTCCTCTAAGCAAAGAAAGAGCCTAAAAGTAACATAGACCAGAAAGGAACAGCGACAATATACAGTAACAGTCACCTTACAGGCAATACAATGGCACTAAATTCATATCTTTCAATAGTTACCCTGAATGTAAATGGGCTAAATGCCCCAATCAAAAGACACAGGATATCAGATTGGATAAAAAAACAAGACCCATTGATATACCGTCTTTAAGAGACTCATTTTAGACGCAAAGACACCTCCAGATTTAAAGTGAGGGGGTGGAAAACCATTTACCATGTTAATGGACATCAAAAGAAAGCTGGGATGGCAATTCTTATATCAGACAAATTAGATTTTAAACCAAAGACTATAATAAGAGATGAGGAAGGACACTACATCACACTTAGGGGTCTATCCAACAAAAAGATCTAACAATTTTAAATATCTATGCCCCTAACATGGGAGCAGCCAATTATATAAGCCAGTTAATAACAAAATCAAATAGGGGCACCTGGGTGGCTCAGTTCTTAAGCGTCTGCCTTCGGCTCAGGTCATAATCCAGGGGTCCTGGGATCGAGCCCTGCATCGGGCTCCCTGCTCCGCGGGAAGCCTGCTTCTCCCTCTCTCACTTCCCCTGCTTGTGTTCCCTCTCTCACTGTGTCTCTCTCTGTCAAATAAATAAATAAAATCTTTAAAAAAACAAAAACAAAAACAAAAACAAAAAAACAAAATCAAATAAACACATCGACAACAATACAATAATAGTAGGGGATTTTAACATGCCCCTCACTGAAATGGACAGATCATCTAAGCAAAAGATCAACAAGGAAAGAAAGGCTTTAAATGACACACTAGACCAGATGGACTTCACAGATATATTCAGAACATTCCATCACAAAGCAACAGAATACCCATTCTTCTCTAGTGCACATGGAACATTCTCCAGAATAGATCACATCCTGGGTCACAAATCAGGTCTCAACCAGTACCAAAAGATTGGGATCATTCACTGCGTATTTTCAGACCACAGTGCTTTGAAACTAGAACTCAATCACAAGAGGAAAGTCGGAAAGAACTCAAATACATGGAGGCTAAAGAGCATCCTACTGAAGAATGAATGGGTCAACCAGGAAATTAAAGAAGAATTAAAAAAATTCATGGAAACAAATGAAAATGAAACACAACTGTTCAAAATCTTTGGGATGCAGCAAAGGCGGTCCTAAGAGGAAAGTATATAGCAATACAAGCCTTTCTTAAGAAACAAAAATAGTCTCAAATACACAACCTAACCCTACACCTAAAGGAGCTGGAGAAAGAAGAGCAAATAAAGCCAGCAGGAGAAGAGAAATAATAAATATCAGAGCAGAAATCAATGAAATAGAAACCAAAAGAACAGTAGAACAGATCAATGAAACTAGGAGCTGGCTCTTTAAAAGAATTAATAAGATTGATAAACCCCTGGTCAGACTTATCAAAAAGAAAAGAGAAATGACCCAAATAAATAAAATCATGGTGGCACCTGGGTGGCTCAGTCGTTAAGCATCTGCCTTCGGCTCGGGTCGTGATCCCAGCCCGCACATTGGGCTCCCTGCTTGGTGGGAAGCCTGCTTCTCCCTCTCCCACTCCCGCTGCTTGTGCTCCCTCTCTTGCTGTGTCTCTATCTGTCAAGTAAATAAATAATTAATCTTTAAAAAAAATAAATAAAATCATGAATGAAAGAGGAGAGATCACAACCAACACAAAAGAAATACATACAATTATAAGAACATATTATGAGCAACTATATGCCAGAAAATTAATCTGGAAGAAATGGATGCATTCCTAGAGATGTACAAACTACCAAAACTGAACCAGGAAGAAATAGAAAACCTGAACAGACCCATAACCACTAAGGAACTAGAAGCTATAATCAAAAATCTCCCAACAAACAAGAGCCCAGAGCCAGATGGCTTCCCAGGGGAATTCTACCAAACATTTAAAGAAGAATTAATACCTATTCTTCTGAAGCTGTTTCAAAGAATAGAAATGGAAGGAAAACTTCCAAACTCATCTTATGAGGCCAGCATTACCTTGATCCCAAAACCAGACAAACACTCCATCAAAAAGGAGAACTACAGACCAATATCCCTGATGAATATGGATGCAAAAATTCTCACCAAAATACTGGGTGATAGGATCCAACAGTACATTAAAAGGATTATTCACTACGACCAAGTGGGATTTATTCCTGGGCTGCAAGTTTGGTTCAATGCCCGCAAATCAATCAAGGTGATACAATACATTAATAAAAGAAAGAACAAGAACCATATGATCCTCTCAATAGATGCAGAAAAAGCATTTGACAAAGTACAGCATCCTTTCTTGATTAAAACTCTTCAGAGTGTAGGGATAGAGGGTACAAACCTCAATATCATAAAAGCCACCTATGAAAAACCCACAGTGAATATCATACTCAATGGAGAAAAATTGAGAGCTTTTCCCTAAGGTCAGGAACATGGCAGGGATGTCCACTATCACCACTGCTATTCAACATAGTACTAAAAGTCCTAGGCTCAGCAATCAGACAACAAAAAGAAATAAAAGGCATCCGAATTGGCAAAGAAGAAATGAAACTCCCACTTTTTGCAGATGATACGATACTTTATGTGGAGAACCCAAAAGACTCCACCCCAAAACTGCTAGAACTCATACAGGAATTCAGTAAAGTGGCAGGATATAAAATCAGTGCACAGAAATCAGTTGCATTTCTATACACCAACAACAAGACAGAAGAAAGAGAAATTAAGGAGTCGATCCCATTTACAATTGCACCCAAAACCATAAGATACCTAGCAATAAATTTAACCAAAGAGGCAAAGGATCTGTGCTCAGAAAACTATAGAATACTCATGAAAGAAATTGAGGAAGACACAAAGAAATGGAAAAATGTTCCACGCTCATGGATTGGAAGAACAAATATTGTGAAAATGTCTATGCTACCTAGAGCAATCTACACATTTAATGCAATCCCTATCAAAATACCATCCACTTTTTTCAAAGAAATGGAACAAATAATCCTAAAATTTGTATGGAACCAGAAAAGACCCCGAATAGCCAGAGGAATGTTGAAAAAGAAAAGCAAAGCTGGTGGCATCACAATTCCGGACTTCCAGCTCTATTACAAAGCTGTCATCATCAAGACAGTATGGTACTGGCACAAAAACAGACACATAGATCAATGGAACAGAATAGAGAGCCCAGAAATGGACCCCCAACTCTATGGTCAACTAATCTTTGACAAAGCAGGAAAGAATGTCCAATGGAAAAAAGACAGTCTCTTCAACAATGGTGCTGGGAAAATTGGACAGCCACATGCAGAAGAATGAAACTGGACCATTTCCTTACACCACACACAAAAATAGACTGAAAATGGATGAAAGACCTAAACGTGAGACAGGAATCCATCAAAATGCTTGAGGAGAACACAGGCAGCAACCTCTTTGACCTCAGCCGCAGCAACTTCTTCCTAGAAACACTGCCAAAGACAAGGGAAGCAAGGGCAAAAGTGAACTATTGGGACTTCATCAAGATAAAAAGCTTTTGCACAGCAAAGGAAACAGTCAACAAAACCAAAAGACAACCGACAGAATGGGAGAAGATATTTGCAAATGACATATCAGATAAAGGGCTAGTATCCAAAATCTATAAAGAACTTATCAAACTCAACACCCAAAGAACAAAGAATCCAATCAAGAAATGGGCAGAAGACATGAACAGACATTTTTCCAAAGAAGACATCCAAATGGTCAACAGACACATGAAAAAGTGCTCAACATCGCTCAGCATCAGGGAAATCCAAATCAAAACCTCAGTGAGATACCACCTCACACCAGTCAGAATGGCTAAAATTAACAAGTCAGGAAAGGACAGATGTTGGCGAGGATGCAGAGATTCCCACCTACACTGTTGGTGGGAATGCAAGCTGGTGCAGCCACTCTGGAAAACAGTATGGAGGTTCCTCAAAAAGTTGAAAATAGAGCTACCCTATGACCCAGCAATTGCACTACTGGGTATTTACCCCAAAGATACAAATGTAGTGATCCGAAGGGGCATGTACGTCCCAATGTTTATAGCAGCAATGTCCACAATAGCCAAACTATGGAAAGAGCCTAGATGTCCCTCAACAGATGAATGGATAAAAAAGATGTGGTATATATATACACAATGGAATAGAATATCATGCAGCCATCAAAAAAAAAAAAAAAACCCAAAATCTTTCCATTTGCAATGATGTGGATGTAACTAGAGGGTATTATGCTAAGCGAAATAAGTCAATCAGAGAAAGACAAGTATCATATGATCTCACTGATATGAGGAACTTGAGAAACAAGACAGAGGATCATAGGGAAAGGGGGTGGGGAATGAAACAATATGAAACCGGAGAGGGAGACAAACCATAAGAGACTCTTAATCTCAGGAAACAGACTGAGGGTTGCTGGAGTGGAGGTGAGTGGGAGGGAAGGGGTGGCTGGGTGATGGATATTGGGGAGGGTAGGCACTATGGTGAGCGCTGTGAATTGTGTAAGACTGATGAATCACAGACCTGTACCCTTGAAACAAATAACATTATATGTTAATAAAAAAAATTTTTTTAAAGCGTATGCCAATTAAGAAAAAAACACAATTATTCACAGATAATGTACTGTAATTTTCAATTATATGACAAATGATAAAGATACACATTTAAGAAATATAACATGAATTAGATTATACCTTTAATACTAAATCTGTTTATTAGAAAATAATATATACAAGCTGAAATCTGACCCATTTGGCCAAATTACTTTTGGATTATTTCACTATTATTTTTATTTCAAAATATATTTATTCACCCCAAACAATAATGTAAACAAAGTATGAGATCAATTTTCCCATGTTTTGAAGGGTATAAGTTGACAAAGTATACATGGTAATTTGTGTGTTTTAAAACCTGAGTCTCTTCCAAAAGTAAGCTTTTTTTAACGAGAACTCAACTCAACTCATAAAATCAAGAAGCACATCAGATATAAAGTTAGCACAATTAGAATTAATTTATTTATTTGTACAAACCCAAGTCAGATTTAAGGGTACTTTTAAGATTACCTAACATATATATTACATTAAATGTAAGTAAGGAATTTAAGTTTTATTAATTCAACAAATATTGACTGAGCATTTCCTTTAGGCATTACACTTCCAAAGATGATGTAAAAAAAGAGAAATTATTCAAATGGATGTAATATAGATACCACTAAAACAAATAAGGCATCTCTTAGAAAGCACTATTGGTGGTGTTATGGGGCTAGGTACTATGATACTTTTTAAAAAAGGATATGCTGGGGAACTAGAATTTAAAGGTTCCATTGTAAGTAGAGATCTCAAAAAATTAAACATAAAAATGTTCCAAAGTCTAAAGCAGTGTTCTCAACTAGGTATGATTTGGCAATGTCTGGAAATATTTTGGGTTGTCACAACTGGGGAGGTGTTACTGGCCTCCACTGGATAGAGGCCAGGGATATTGTGAAATATCCAACACTGCACAAGATAGCCCTCCACAACAAAGAATTAGCTGGCCAAAAATGTCAATAGTGTCAAGTTTGAGAAACCCAGGCCTTAAGTAATTTAAGTGATTTAATGTGATTTAATAAGCACTAATTTCTTCTCTGAAAGACACGATGACACATAGGTGTATTTTCATAAATATGAAAAATGATATGGATAGAACAAAGATTATATACTTTACATGAAATTGTGACATTATTATGTATTTTCATTATAAAAATACTAATGGCAAATTTTTGTGAATGGCATTATATCGACCTTTCTTACATATGCAGTGATTTTTCCCTTCCTGTGATTTTTACAGTGGAGACATTTCCTTCATTTTTTCAACAAATATTTAATGAACATCTATTTTCTAGATATTTTATGAAGGTGCTGGGAACGAAAGTTCAAATAACAGCTTTACTGGGGAAACAGGCATGTGAACAAAAAATTACAATCCATATGACAAGGGTTATTATAGAGGAATAAATCAGCCACAGAGTGGTAAGACAGAAGCGGGAGTGATAACTTCTGTAGTTGTTGGGGGGGTGTGGTCTAGGGTAAGAGAAGAATATCAAAGATAGCTTCCCAGAAAAACAAATGCCTGATCTGAATATTTATATCAGAAGACAGAAGGGACTTACACATATGTCATGCTAAGTAAAGAATTTCTTGGGGCACCTGGGTGGCTCAGTTGGTTAAACATCCAACTCTTGATTTTGGCTTGGGTCATGATCTCAGGGTCAGAGCCTGCTTAAGATTCTCTCTCTCCCTCTCCTTCTGCCCTTCTCCCCTCCTTGCACACACACTGTCTCTCTCTCTCAAAAAAAAAAAAAAAGAGAGAGAACTTCTATCAATAACAGGTTTACCAATCATCTTTTTTTTTAAAGATTTATTTATTTATTTATTTATTTGAGAGAGAGGAGAGGCAGAGGGAAATGGAGAGAGTCCCAAGCAGACTCCCCACTGATCGTGAGGAGATCATGACCTGAGCCAAAATCAAGAATCAGACACTTAACCGACTAAACCACCCAGGTGCCCCACTGACCATCTTAACGAAGGATTTAGGCAAAGTAATGTCATAAGAAGGTATGATTTTATAAAAAAATCACTGAGCACAGTTGGAGGATGGTCAGGCAGAAGAGAGAGATACTAATTAGGACTCAGATTCAAGGTGATAAGAATCTGGAACAAGGCAGTCATCCAATAGGCTTGGGAGAAGGAGGAGATGAATGAAGAGATGTTAAGAAGAATCAGTAGAAGCACAGTTGGAAGATACTTCCCGAGCATGCTAATATAATGAAATTGTCTCTAGTGCTAAAAAGTTGAGACTAGCCCATGCTGGAGGATGCTTTGAGAGTAGGCCAAAATGAACATGTAAATATTTATAATATAAAAATTGCCATCAATTTAATATATATATGTATAACACAATACAAACGTAAATAATTTAACTTTTCTTAGTTTTATCTTAAAAATAAAACTGACTACAGAATACTTTGAAATATTGGTGTCAAACTTGAGGGTCCCATCCAACGTGTTAAAGAGCTTAGAAGTCATCACTACCGTCTTCAACAAGAAAAAAGCTGAACAAACCGAAAATCAACAACTCTCTTTGGATCCTTCAAAGAACTGTGGTAAGAGGGCAAACCGCTGCCCTTAAAGCTGGAGAGAAAGACAGGCAGATACAGAGAATCAGAGTTTACCAGGAGCAGAAGCCGGCAGCTGGAGTTAATTTGGGGAGAAATTCTTTGTTGTAAACGGTGACTTGCTCCAGGCTCAGGGCAGACCAGCTTGAGAGGGGCCCTGTCTTTGGGTGGGGGGGGTCCACATTCTTGGGTTTTACTTCCAGTAGCTCCACCAGGTTTTCACTGTAAAGATCAGAGAAAAAAATCCCCTCTGCTTCTGGTCGGGGGAGTGGTAAAGAAAACATTTTGGAATACACCCAGAGTTCTCTTCCTAACAAGGCCTGCCCTCAAGAGAAACTATTTTACCAGAGCCTAATGGACCGGGGTTTTACTAAAGCCTAAATGACCTGGGGGAAGGGAAATACCGAACTCAGTCTCACCGGAAGACTGACACATAACCATCAGAATGTAAAACACTTCCCCTCCTCCTACACTTTACCACATCAACAGGGTTCTGGTGTAATAACCGTGATTGCAGCTAAAAGAACTGCAAGCCTCAGGACCTATTAAGGAGTCTCCAGGAAAACCCAAAACAACAGAGGAGACAAAAACAAGGACATACGGGAAATTTCAGCCCGTAACCCCACAGCCACAGCAAACAGTAAATATAGCCTAATGCCTAGCCAGATAAACATAAAACCTCACACTAAAGGCCCATATAACCTCAGTTCCTTTTATCATGTCTTGTTTTCTATAAAATATTACAAAGCATGCTAAAAGACAAGGAAACAAAAAAAAAAGACAGTCTGAAAAGATAAAGCAAGCCTCTGAACCAGACTCAGATATGGCAGAGATTTTGGAATTATCAGACCAGAAATGTAAAATGATTAATATGCTAAGAGATCTACTAAAAAACTGGATGTCAGAGCAGATGGGTCACATAAGCAGAGAGATGGAAGTTCTAAGAAAAAATCTAAATGAAATACTAGAAACTAAAAACATTGTAATGTAAATGAAGAATGCCTTTGATGGGCTTCCCAACAGACTAGACATAGCTATGGAAAGAATCAGTGAGCCTGAAGAAAGGTCAATAGAAAATTCCAAAACTGAAATGCAAAGAGAAAAAAAAAGTGGAAAATAACAGAATATCCAAGAACTTGGGACACTTAACAAAAGGTGCTACATGTGCATAGTGGAAATACCAGGAGAAGAAAGATAAGGAACAGAAGCAATATTTGAAGTCATAATGACTGCAAATTTTCCGAAATTAATGACAGACACCAAACCATTGATCTAGGAAACTCAGAGAACATAAGCAGGATGCATACCATAAAATCTACACCTAGACATACTATATTTGAATTGCACAAAGTCACAAAGAGAATCTTGAAAGAAGCCAGGGGAACAAGATAAGAATTCTATTTGGTTTCTCTTCTGAAAACATGCAAGCCAGGGGAGAGTGGAGTGAAATATATGAAGTGTTGAAAGAATAAAACCACTAACCTAGAATTCTGTATACGGTGAAATTACCCTTCAAAAGTGAAGGAGAAATAAAGACTTTACAAGGCATACAAAAATTGAGGGAATTTGTCTCCAGTAGACCTACCTTACAAGAAATGATGAAAGAAGTTCTTCAGAGAGAAGGAAAATGATAATAGGTCAGAAACTTGGATCTACATAAAGAAGGGAAGAGCATTAGAGAAGGAATAAATGAAGGGGAAATAATGTTTTATTTTTCTTATTCTTAATTGACCTAACAGAAAACAGTTTAAAATAATAATAGCAAGAATGTATTCAGTGATTATAGCTTAGGGACAAGTGAAATGAACTGACAGCAAAGTGATAAGGGACAGGAGGGAGCAAGAGGACATGCTCTGATATAAGGCCCCTGCACCACCCACGAGGTGGTACGGTAGTACTTGAAAGCAGGCTTTTATTAGTTGTAAATGTATACTGCAAACTCTGGGGCAACTTCTTAAAAAAAAGTATAACTGACATGCTAAGAGAGGAGAGAAAATGGAATCTTATAAAATGTTCAATTAAAACCAAAGGAAGGCAGAGAAAGAGTAGAATACCAAAAAGAAAAAAAGAGAAAAAAGGAAGGAAGGAAGGAAGGGAGGGAGGGAGGAAGGAAGGAAAGAAGGAAGAGAAAGGAAAGGAAAGGAAAGGAAAAAAAGAAAAGAAAGAAACAAAGATCAAGTGCAAAGCATAGAAATGTTACACGCTTCACGGCCACCCCAGGGTGTGGAGCAGAGTGGAAGCAGAGGAAACCACAGGGCTTCAAAGCTGTAACAAGTGTCCAAACCACTGCTTTAGAAGAAAATCTCTATCTGAAGTGTGCCTCCTGATGCTTCCCCCCTTTAAAATGTTTCTTTAAAACTCTTTAGAGAATCAGGAATAGCCATTTCTACTTTGAAAATACTCTCTGGGGTTCTGAGAGAGAGGAAGTCCGTTGCTTCCCATCCGGTAATCCAGGTCACGGTCTTTAGAGCGTCAGCGTCCCGAGGCCTACAGCTGGTGAAGTTCATGCTCCCGCATCATTTCTGACACTTTCTCCTTTCTCTCTGGGAAAGAGGAGAAGAGGGTGTGTGTCTGGGCTCTCTCTGATACACGTGTAACCCCAGTAAATAAGGGGGCTTTTACCTTTTCAAGCTCGTCTCGTTCACCCTCACAGTTCATTGCAAAGAGTGATCTGGGGAGCTGCTCTATCAGAATCACCTAGGACATCTGTTAAAGAGGGAGATTCATGGGTTTTGCCCAAGAGCTATTGAATCAGACTCTCGGAGAGCGAGCCCAGAAATCTGCCCTGCTGGCAAATGCCACAAGTAACTCTTGCACACGCTAAAGTCTGCATCTGAGGACCACTGCTTTAATATTCGGTTCCTTCAGAGCTGGGGAAAGGGATGGGGTTTGAAGTCACTTCTCTTTATGTTTTGGGTCAATGTACTGCTAGGAGTATTCGCCCCTAGCCCCCTGCTGATTATATCTGCTAACGAGATAGAGTCAATGCTCCAAGAACACTTACTGAAAGATTACCTGAGGAGCATAACACGGTACTTTCTGAAGTTCTGTGATTAGCAACCCATTTTGATTCTTCTAACCTAGACAGAAGTCATTTTATTCTAAATAAGTTTTAAAAATTTTATGGTCTCGTATGTCATGTGTACAGAATAGCTATCATTTTAAAACTATGAGAGTACAACATGCCAAACTTTATTTAGATGGTAAGCTTGCTCTAATGCAGGCCATCAAAAAAAATCACTTGAGCTTCCATGTCAGCTAAATTTGGCTTAAGGAATTCCTGCAAGAGAAAAATAAATGGTTGAAAACAGAAGCAGCTATGGAAAATCTAAATCGAAAACAAACAAAAAACTTACAAAGAGTTGTAATAAGGATCAAAAAAATGAACAGATATGTCAGCAAACCCTCCAGGGTGAGGCACTGTGAGGGCGGCCTAAGGGGTTGGGGAACTTGCAGAAGGGTACAGTGGCTAGGATAAACCAAGAGAGAAAAAAGATGAACAGGCTAAGAACATAAAGGCCTGCTCATCAAACCCTCCCGAGAACGAGAAAACCCAAATCCACAAAAAGCTAAGCAGTAAGATAGAAGATCAGAGAAACAGGACCTTTACTGGGTTCTTCAAATACCGGCTCCATGGGTCACACATATACCACATGTTTTCCTATACTACTTTGTAAAGGCATTGAAGCCTTTACCTGAGCAGCCAGTCAAAACTGTGTAATCCTATCAGTATCTGCAGGAGAGAAGGACTTGGCTTGATTTTCAGTTCTTTATTTTCAGTTTCTTCTTGTATTCCCAACTTGGGGAGATGGAGCTTGGAAAAACTCGGGAAACTGAGCTAGAGCCTATTCTGTTGTTCTTTGTGGAAGAAAAGAATAGATAAGGAGTAAATAAAAACAATAAATGATCATTCCCTGGAAGCGTTCCTTTTCAGGGGACTGTGCCACTTAGAAGGGAGGCAAGGTGCTCACTCTTACCCATGAGTTGGTTAGTGGTATGTGTGTGTGTGCGCAGCTGTGTATGTGCATGAGTGTGTGTGTCAGAGGGACATGGATGGTACTGAACAACTTTCAGTCTGTGACTTACCTTGCATCTAGCAGCAGCAGGTTATATACCCACATGAGTACCATCACTCTAAAAATGGGATGGAGTGTTAGGTTCTCAGCAGAGGAGAAAAAACAGAAAGGGAAACAGAACACACACACGCACGCACACACATGCACACGCACGCACACACACACACACACACACACACACATATACTGAAATTCTCCAAAGTTGTGGTTCAGAGCAGTTAGGAGGAAAGCAGTCTTCATCCCTTCTTGCTGTCTCTATGCTGATGGCCTCATGGCAGGCTGAATTCTAACAAGGAAGAAAGAACTGCAGGTAGACTATCACTGAAAACTCACTCTGGATGTTGTGGGAAGATATGGTCTTTTTCAAAGACATGGCTGAAGCAGGAGACTTAAAATTTGTAAAAGATGGTGTAGCTGCACAAAAATAAGAGAAAGAAGGAAAACAGTGAAGTAATCAGCAGCAAAGTCCTCTACAATTAATCCATGGTAGAAGGTAACAAAGCAATCCTGTAGGCAAAAAGCAAAAATTACCTGTAAATAACTTTTTTTCCATCTCTTCTTGAATTTTAAGAAGAACCCTTTCCTGTTCTAAGGCTTCTATGTACTTGGAGTAGCACCAGGTTGGCTAGAAAGACAATTTTCAAACTTAATTTTGGAAATGTTTGCCCCAGGAAATAAACTGAAGGTAAGATGACTTATATAAGCCTCTTCATTTAAACCTTTTATTGAAGTATAACAAACTTCAATAACAGATCACTCAATATAACTCTTCAATGATGTGCTGTAATTATATGTGTTATAACTATTTCTCAATGAATCAATGTTGCAAAGGCTTTATAGATTTCTTGACAGCTATGCAGGCACCTATATATTTAATTTGATTATGAATTTAGATGCTTAAGAGAGATCCAAGTTTGGGGGGGGGGTATTTTGCATTTGGATTAATTGCAATTCTTAAACGTGCAAAATCTATCTGAAACAAATGCATATACAGAGCATCCACACTTGCAAAATGTGGAGTGCATTATTACTCTACCAATTGCTGGAATAATTCACATGTATTCCTTCAATAGCAACAACAATAATATATTGTTTTATATATATGTTTGGTTTCCAAAAGCTTTTTAGTTTCTTACAAAACTCTTGAGATATATGACAAGAGATCACCACCATCATCATCATCCCCTTTTCTCTCCCTTTCTCCTTTTAACAGGCTCAAAGCAAATTCTGTGATTTTTTTTCAGGCTTCCAGGTAATACTGTAAATGACAGTGAAAATTAGAAGCCTGCTATCTCAAATTCCACATTTCCCCCTTTATTTTTACACCGTGTTTCTGAAATTTAATGCTTGTTATTTGCTAATGAATGTTCTTCCAAGTGGCATTATTACATACCACACACATTTAGATATTACCTTTTTCAAAATATGGTGTCACAAAATTGGACATTTCCCTTCTCTCAATAACAGTTTTACAGTTTATCAGTCTATCTTAGCTGAGTGGCTGAATTTGTTTGACATTCCTAAATGCCAAAAAGATTGCTTCTTGAGCTAGTGTTATCCTAAGACACAAACACTTTTGATACAAGTCATTAAAAATGGACATAAACTTATGAAATTTCATGGAATGTACAAGTTATACATGTAAATATAAACATAAAAACTGTGAATGTATTAACATGTATTGTTGATGGTCATGTACTGGCCAATTTTATGACCACTTCAAAGGATTAAAAAATTGAGATGGAGCCTTTGATGTTTTTCTTTCTTTTTTTAACCCAAGAATATATCAACCAAATGTATTCTATCTTGTTCTCTATCTGCCTTATTCTCTTTTCCAATAAGATAGTCATTTCAACTGCTGCCTCTTAAATCTTCTTCATATGTATCAAAAAGTATTTTTGTTGATTATATTGTCCAAGATCAGCTGAAATTTTAATGTTCTCCGAAGGCTCAAGGAAATTCCCTTCCAATCTCTTCCAGCATAATTTTACCTTCATTTTCAAACAAGCACACCTCTACTATTGTAAAATAATTGAGTGACTGCATTCTACTATAGAAGAAGTGGTATCTGTGACACCTTTAACTGCTTACCTGTCGACCATATGCTTGTATGCCTAAAACTGGGTCAGTGGCTAGAGTAACTGTTTTGATAGCAGATCCTGAAGAACTTGCATATTGTTTGAGTCCATCCTGTAATTATTTTAAGTTAAGTTATTCCAAAAAATGGATAAAACTATATTAGTATAAACTTACAGTAAAAGAGTCACAACATTAAATGAAAACATGTTTTGTGGTGAGTACCACACCTGTGGTTTCATCAAGTCAATATTACTAATGTGACATAATTTATGAACTCTTTAATTTTCTTTCATAGTAATATAAAAATATTTTAAAATAAATAATAAATTATTAAGAACATAAAAATCACTCCCAAATTCTGGCATCTAAGAAAAACCATTGTAAACAGTTTCATAAACATCCACCCAAAATTCTCACCAGAGAAAGACATAGATATAATCTATAATTTTAATATTTATATTTTATTACATAAATTTCATGAAATGGAATCACACTATATGTGCTCTTTTGAAATATCCTTTTCATGTTAAATGTTGTGAAAATGTTTCTATGTGAATAAAAGTAGAATGGGAATGTAAAGGGGAGGGTCTTTTTATCAATCACCAGTATGCCTACCATACAACATATAGTATACACACGAATATTTGAATGATGAAATGAATACATTATTATTTCCAATGATGAACTGTCCTATGCACGCAAATCCTGAACGATAAAAAAATAAACTATATCATCACTTCAACAGGTGAATAATAGTCTGGTAAAGGTATGTACCATAGATAATTTAATCAATGCCTGCTATTAGAAACTTAAGTCATTAAAATTTTTTTACTATTATAAATGATGTTGTGTACACATTTTAGTTGCTGACAGTACGGTCCAAGAAATCCAGTCATGAGTCAGAGGAGAACTATAAAATAAATTAACTAAATATTCGTATACAAATATTTGCATATATTAAATAATACTCCAAATCATAAATGCAGAAACTCAGGCCAGAAATAGACCAAAAATATAAAAAGGAAATGTAAAATGATAGTTTACTGGACTTAAAATAAGACTGAAGAAAAAGACAAAAATCTCTCAAAAATGAAGCTATAAGGTACTCAAGGGAGAAGAAATTTGATTGAATAGATATGAGGATTTATACACCTATTATTTATATATACTTTCTTTCTGATTCATATATATGTATATAAATGATATATAATATGTATGTAAATCAGATATATGGATCAAAAAGTTTATATATACATATATATGCACACACATATATAATATGTATATAAATCCCCCCAAAAAACTTAGCAAAAGACATAAACCTATAGACTCAAGAACCCGAGTCATCCTCAGTCAAAATAAATCCAAAGAAATCCACATAAGACATATCATAATCAAATTCTGAAAATTAAAGACAAAGAAAAAATCTTGAAAGCAGTAAGTGAGAAACAATACTTTACCTATAGGGAAAAGAAAGAATAAAATAATAAATCTTGGAACATCAGGAGGGAAGAAAAATTGAAAGAGCAAAAATATGGGTTAACAGAATAGATTTTTCTATTCTCCTTGAGTTTCCTAATTTATGTTTGAGGCTTGAAGCAAAAATTATAAAATGTTGGAGTTTTCATTTTCTGTTTTATTCTTATGATGGCTTTATATGGATATCATCTGCCATTTTCTGCTCATTTTGAAATGTCTTATATTCTCCTCAACCACCTCACCCTTTATAGGGATGTGGTTCTCAGTGTATGTTGAGGAAATATTTAAAATAAGTATAAACAGGTGAGGGGAAAAAGACTTAAAGGGGGAGAGCAGTTTCTAGACTACTCAAACTGGTAAAATGTCAACACTAATAGACTGGTACATGAAAGTCATGTATCTATAATGTAATATCTAAAGCAACCAGTAAAATATCTAACAAAGACACACCCAAATAAAATTCTAAGAAATAGGCAAGTAATCCACAGGAGTGCCAACAAAGGAAACAGAATAAAATGAAAAACAGGGGGAACAATCAAAACAAGAAATAAAATGGCAGACTTAACTAACATATAAAAAACTACACTAAAGATGAAGAGACTAAATACACCAATTAAAAGACAGAGATTGGCAGAATAGATTTTTTTTAAAAAACCACCATGACCCAATTATACGCTCTTTAATTGAAATATAATGGTATAGGTAGTAAAGGAATAGAAAAAGATACACCATACAAACATCAAAGCAGAGCAAGCTGCTTCTGCAGCTTTGGAGAAGCTTGGCAGTTTTTTGAGAACCTCCATAGTCCTCTATATTATTTACGAAATTGTATACATACATGTATAAAACACTGTCTTTAAAAAGATCTGGAAGAATATATCCCAAGCTTAGTGGTTGCTCTTGGGAATGGGGAGGGTAACAGAACTCAGAGCTGGGATTAAGAGAGTTTGCTCTTTCTGCAGTATTTACTCTTTCTACAGTATTTTAAGGAGGTGAAAAAAAAAGAGGCAAAATGTTAGCAGTGTTTATTTTGACCTGTGTATATATGAGCATTCATTATATCACTTTTGCACCTTTAGTAACTTTTAAATTTCTTTTAAAAAATAGAATAAGCATAAGCCTATAAACAAATAAATTAGTTAGATGCAGTTACCCTTTTTCAATTCAAAGAAAATAGATAAATACAGGGATAGACAGATGAATGGATGAATAAATGGACAAATAGGCAGGTTGGGCAATTTATGATTCATATTTATAAATTTCACAGTCAATGCTTTATTCTGTAATTGTAATACTGAAAATGCTTTCCCATGAGTACATGACATCTTTTCATTCATTCTTTTTCTTATTCCTGACTTACTCAGTAAACAGTGATTAATAATTGAGCATATGTTGGACACTGGTCTATGTGCTATGATACACAGAT
This sequence comes from Phoca vitulina, assembly GCF_004348235.1. NCBI lineage: Eukaryota > Metazoa > Chordata > Mammalia > Carnivora > Phocidae > Phoca > Phoca vitulina. The sequence goes on from NW_022589728.1 coordinate 45,625,346, forward strand.
GCACAAGACAGATATTATCCTTGGGAATCTCAGTCCAGTGAGGATGACAGATGCAAAAACTTATTTATGAGGCTATATAAAGCATTCTCCAAGAGAGTTAGGAATGTTACTACAGTGGATGTGAGCTGCTTGTGTTGCCTATTAGGGTCAAGGAAGCTTCCACAGGGAAGAGGTGACATTCGAGATGAATTTTGAGAAATTCAAAATGAAGTCTGAAACCTCTAACTAAATTATTAAAGCCACTAAAATCTGTATTCTATAATGTCTCTGTATTTTTTCTCTGGCCTAAATTCTTCTCTAAATTCATACACATCACATACCTTTTTAAAAGTGTGATTCAAACCATAAGAAGAAATAAAGAAATAAAAAATAAAAGTATGATTCAACTCAAAATGAGTTTTGTCTTACCTTTGCAAATTTTTCGTCTTCTATGACTGCCAATTTTTTTTTCTGCTTATTATATTCTTGTCTTCTCTCTAAAACACTCATAATTTTTTCATCAGTTAAATTCTTCCTAAACTCACAAAATTGAGGCCAAAATTTAAATAGAACCCCAAAAATTGTCATCTGTATAAAAAACAATGTCTCAGGTTACAATTTCATACAAATGTACCGATTTAAACTCTAATTCACCATAATAATGGATTAACTATTCTATCTTTAATATACAGCATGTTTCCTCCAACTTATTGTCTCCAGACATCTTGGTATAGTTTAGCTCAGCACATGCTTATGATCAGTGTATTTTACTACCAATGAGAAGTCTTTCTTTAAAAAAAAAAAATACACTTAGAAGTTACTTTATTCTTTATGTTTCCCTAACCAATTGATTGTATTAATAAAGAATCCATTAGGTCTTTTTAAATAAGAAATTTATGTTTTCTTTTAAAACATACACTAGTTGATCTGCCACACACTCTGCTGTTTTATGCAAGTATTCCAAATATTCAGTCCATCAAGAGGAACTCCTCTCTGCCCCCTTTTCTTTCTTTTAGAGAAAGGAAATACCTCTGGAAAAGCTCTTAAACAAAGCTGCATATCTAAGAATAAATCTTGAGTAACTTTTAAATGATATAATCTCTTTTATGTGAGAGCAAGAAAAGTAACATTTAAGAAGCAGGGTGGTATCCTGGACAAATGCTTTCTATGAGGACACTCTACATTAAGTGATTAACTGTGATATTTATAGAGATAAGAATTGTTGCTTAAATTCCCATGCCAAGTATTTCCATTAGTTCCAGAGGTATACATTACTTCCAAGAAGGTAGGACTTGCCACATCAGATCAAGTCCAACATCTTGTTGCTAGGAATGACCTTTACCTAATGCCCTGGAGAAAAATGAACCATCCCATTAGGCTCCAAGCCAACTCTTCAGGGGAAAAGAGGAATTTTTAAAAAGCAAGTGCTGAAGTGATCAACAGAGTCCTCAGTTGGTTGGTATATTTCATTATTCCTCTTTTCTGTATATGGATATTATTAGTAATTCTAAAATTATTCGATTTAAAATACAGTTTATACGCAACTAATGAATCATTGAACACTACACCAAAAACCAATGATGTACTATATGTTGGCTAATTGAATTTAAATTAAAAAAATACAGTTTTATCATTGAATTCTGTAGTTTCTTGGCATTTTGAACAAAAAGGCTAGAGATTCTTTATTTGATGAAATGCAGGCTTTTAAAAAAACTTCATTTACATTTACCTGCCATTTCTTTATTTAAGTAAGCCCTTGCTCCAATGTCAAGGGATCATGGTAGTTTTTATATGAACTTCTTAAACTTAAATACTCCCCCACTTCCTCCTCTATTTACCAACTATTGACCCTATACCTCAGTTATCTCTCCAAAACCTGAGTCATTCCTAGCTCTCAAATATTTATTTCAATCTAGAAAGTCTTCCAGTAAAAGTCATCCAAGTAGAACACAATTTTTCAATAAGAGACATAAAACTGCTCTATTCCTACAAGTTGCAATTAAGATTTTAGGTTAATAACATATGTGCTAGTCATGAAAATTACCCCGTGCCTCCAGAACCTTAAAAGAAATCAAACTGTAGGTAAGAAAATGTTTGAATAATTATAGAGCTACTTTGCTCACTGGCAGGAGATGGGCAATGGCATTAGTATGAGTCAAAAGGGCCAGTGAAAATTTGGCTGAGTGAAGAAAACTTCACAGCTATTAGGGGTGCAAGTGCGGGACAGGCAGAGGCTATACGGATTACAATACTAGAACAGGCAACAGGCTTTTTTATCTACTATGCAGCCCTTTCACTCAAGTTTGCTTTCCTTTCCAATTTGATCTTACTCCTTTCTGTCACAAATGATCACTTCTCATGTCAGTCATCTATGTGTTCAAAAATGCCTATTCTATGCCAGGCATCTGGGCCACAAGGGTAAATAACAAACATTCCCTGCCCTCAAACACCTTACAATCTAGTGGGAAAGTTAGCATGAAAATAGGCATTTTCAGTTTTGTGTGATAAACACAGACATATACAGGATGTTACAGAAGCACATGGGAGAGTAGATGATAACGCAAAAAACTCAGGAGGGAAGAGAGTAAGGCTTGTTTGTGGAAGTACAAATATGTCAGTAAAACTGGGGGATGGGTAGCAGGGAGTGGTAAGAGACATGCCTAAGAGAGATAAATGAGTATGGTCTTCATTCTGAGGACAGTGGGGAATAACTGAAATTGAAAGCAGAGAAGTGACATGATCAGATAGACATTTTGAAAAAGATGGCTCTGTCTGCAGTGAGTTAAATGGTTTTGAGAGCTCAGAGGCACGTTTGGCAATTAATGTGAAGTATTGCAGACGTGAACTGAGGTAATGGCAGAGTCAGAGAAAAGTAGATAGGATGACAGATAACAAGGAGACCAATGGATACATTTTAGGGACTGCAGATATGAGGTTAAGGGAATAAAGGAGAAGAAAGACATAAAGATGGTAACCAGATCTCTGGCTTGCACACCTGGGTAGAAGGTGATGCTATTCTCTGAACTTCCTTAGGAAACGCAGGAGGAATCATCAGTTTGGTGGGGTGAGGACTCTATATAAAGATTCTCTTATTTTCTGATGCTCCGAAGTCCATATTTAAGACATGTCTAGGACTCCATTTTAGGAAATCAAGTAGAGGGCACAAACTAGAGGACTCCAATAGAATTCACTGGCTTCAATCCCTAGATAGTATGGCAGAACCAACCAATATAAGCAGCTCCAGACAGGCACTTGCAGACTCGAGGTCTTTGACCTAGATGAGCAAGCCCTGGTCTGATTATTCGGAGACCTAGGCTAAGCTAAGTGATCTCTAAGATCTTTTCACTAACAGATACTGTAATTCTGGCACCATGTTTTCTCTATTTCTCTCTAGCACATCCTCAACTGTTCCTCTATATTTTCACTTCTTTTAATGCATAATTTGGATTGTGAGTCCATTTTCAGTCCCTTAGAGGACTTAGAACACAGCTGGCTCACAAATGAATGTTAAGGAATAATGGCCTTTTTTTCCATGCTCAAGGGCAATCATATCCTAAATCTCTGTTTCATATCACTTAAATCATGACATGGCCTTCCCTATTACCCCCATTATAATTTATTTTTCTTAATCATTTTTCAGGAACTACATCACTAAAAGGCTTTTAAAAATGCAAATAAATTATGTTCATCAAATCGCTGTTTTCTATTATTTATCTTAAAAAGAAGTAACTTGAGCAGGTTAACAGGCATGGTTTTCCTTTCATGAGCTTGTGTACTTAAATCTCCTCTCACTTACTTTATGAGCTATGTGAATATTCCAATCTTTAAAAATACACAAATCTTGGGACACACATATTTTACCACATATTTGTGGTAGCAGATTTTCTAAAGGAAATAGGAATGGTGGGAAAGGAAGGAGGAATTGGCTGGAGTTGTATAAATTAGAAACAAAAATGATAATCACGGAGAGTCAAGGATAGTATTTAAATAATTGTATTTGCTATATATTATCAACAAAATAAGTTACTAGTTTTTTATGATCTGTGGAATATGCAAAAAATTTAAAAGATTTATCTATCCATTTTAGAGAGAGAGAGAGTGGGGCGGGGGCAGACAGACAGAATGAATCTCAAGCAGACTTCCTGCTGAGTGCAGAGTCTGAAACAGACTTAACGCAGGGCTCAATCCCAGGACCCTGAGATCATAATCTGAGCCCAAATCCAGAGCCCAACACTTAACCAACTGAGCCACCCAGGCACCCCTGAAAAATTTCTTAATTAAATAGAATAAATCTCAGTATTAGGAAGGTTGGAACCTTGTCAAATATGAATAATGCAAAAACCTTAAAAGAATATCTAGATTGTTCATCTATTTTAAAATATGCTTAGCTGCTAAATAAAATAAAATAAATAATAAAATACCCTTAGCTGCATGCCCTGATCTCTTACCTGTGCCTCCCTAAACACATATGGTCCTAACTCCTTCCTATGTTCAATAATCTTCTGGGCTTGCTCTATTGGAATGTCAATTTGTAAAGCTGGTGGAATACTAGAATTAATAAAGCAGTTGATAATAGTCATGATCTTCTTGTGAATGATGGACTGATCACAATGAGAATGGCACAAGTCCTGAAAAAGGAGGAAAGATAGAAAAATATATGATTAATACATTCCTAGAATACTTTATAAAATTGTGCCAAAATGTCTTTTGGTAATATATACTCTTTAACTTCAGGTCAAGAGGGCACTAGAACATGTGAAGGCTATCCTAAAAAATCATATCTTCTATTTCTCTTGGGTTTGAGGAACCTAACACTTTGATGCATATACCTTACATAAATACATGTTTCACTTAATCTTGAGTGCTTCTACTCCTAGGCAAAGGAACAGCTTCAATGTCTACTTTGCCTCATTTAACAAATTTGTATTGGGTGCTTGCTATATACCAGCTGAGTCCCATGACAGTACCTGCCATTTAAAGGCTCAATCTTCCTGGAGGAGAAGCAAGAGAACCTATCATTAAGGTCTCGGTTTAAAAAGACTTTCCTCTAGAAGGCTTTCGATGACTCCCTCAGTTCAGGAGAGATGTCCATCTTAGTAGGTACTTCCATTGTGCCCTGTGCTTCCATCACCACGGTTCTAATCATGGTCTTAATGACTGTCTTGTCTATCGCTTGTCTGTCCCTCCCATGACACTGTAAGCTCTAGGAGGGAAGACTATTTTGATCATGATCATATCCTCAGGATTTAGCATGGCTCTTGGTAAGTGCTCAATAAGTACTTGCTGGATGAATATATCCTTCCAGTCTTTTTTCTATGGACACACACACATATACATGCACACTTTAGATTAAATTATACTGTTTTCTAGTAGCTATGTTTCTAAAAAATCAATAAGATGAATATCTTTTTCTATCATTGATTATTTTCCCACAGCATGATTTTTTTTTAAAGATTTTATCTATTTATTTGACAGAGAGAGACAGCAAGAGATGGAATACAAGCAGGGGGAGTGGGAGAGGGAGAAGCAGGCTTCCCTCTGAGCAGGAAGCCCGATGTGGGACTCAATCCCAGGACCCTGGGACCATGACCTGAGCCAAAGGCAGACGCTTAATGACTGAGCCACCCAGGCACCCACCTACAGCATGATTTCTAATGGTTGCTGAGTATTCTACTCTATAGACGTGTAATAATTAAGTAAGTAATGTCCTGTTGTTGACCATCTGGGTTCTTCCCAATTTTTCACAATTCAGAACAATCTTAATCAAATATTGTTTTGAATTGTGAAAATTTGGGAAGAACCCAGATCTCAATTTCTAAGCATATTACCACAATCACTGCTAGGGGGGTGGGGTGGGGGGGCGAACATAATTTAGTGGTTAAGGGCATGAGCTTTAGCAACAGAATGCCTTGGTTCAAATTCCAGCTCTACCACTTAATTAGCTACATGATGTTAGGAGTTTCTTAACCCTTCTGTGCCTTAGCTTCTTCATCTGTAAAATGGCAAGAATAACAGCTTTGACCCAATAGGATTCTTCTGAAGAATAAATTCATTGTTACATGAAAAGAATTAAGACAATATCTGGCAGATAGTAAACATTTAATAAGAGTAAGCCATATAAAAGTGAACTCAGTAAGATTTCGCCATACCAGGTAGAATGCTTTCCACCTAGCAAACTCTCTAAAGACCCAGTTAAATGTTATCTCTGCCGAGACTTCCCTGACCTACAACCCTCTCTGCATCATTCCCTCCTCAGTGCCAAAACTATACCTAGTTAGAACATGGATCATAAGCAATACTATGTCATGATATTTGTTTTCCTGGGTGTCTCCCTCCTTGAGGGCAGGCAATGTGTTGTATTCACATTTTTATTCCTATCATCTAGCATAATGGATGGCACATTAGAATGAACAAATTACCTCCTATAGCGTGATTTTGACTAGTTACCTAGAATTATATGTCCTCCATTCTATGCCACAGACAAGATATTTAAATGAAGACCAAGGGCAGTCTTGAAGGAGAAACAGTCACACAGCTAAGGGCTGACCTTGAAGGAGTAGGTTTTTTTAAAATGCTTTTTGTGCAAGGTTTATTGCATTACCTCCTGCCCTAGTGGGGTTGGGCTTACTTATATTCATAGTAGCTTAAAAATAATTCTGCCCACTCATAATAACTGCCTATTCTGGAAAACAGACTCCACCTCCTTCCTAATCCTTAAAAAAATTATTTTAATATTGCTTACCTTGTGACAGATTTTGAAAAATTTTATCTCAAAACATTTTTTTCTGAGAAAATTTCTAAGGTGAGAATAGTACAAAAATTGTTCATCACAGAAAAGGTAGAAAACAGCTTCATGGTAAGTTGGAGAAAGTTTGGAAATAGATTTTATTGAGCAATTACTAACTATATAGAATATAAATGCTGCAGAGTATTAGTATTGCATAATTCATACTTAGATTATAGGTGAATTGAAAGTATTAGCCTCTTAAATTCCAGTTTTATTTTGATTCTCTACCTTTATAATGGGATAAAATAGGCTGCTTGCCCAGAAATGAATCTGCTCCCTGGGGGAGAACTGAAGCAGAGTCTGGACGCCTACTCTTGGGTATTTCGAGACAACACTCCCATATTCAAGTCTAGATTAAAATACCTAGAAAGTCCTTTCCTTTCTTCAACGCAAAGATGAAATATGGTTTCAATAAACACTTAAACCTAAAACTGCCTTTGCTCCTAACCACTCGTTCTTTCATTTATTTGTTTTGTTAAAAATTTGGCCATTCTAATAGAAAAGCTCCTCTCATCTCTGTTGGTTTATTTTCTATAATCCTCTATCTTTGATTACATTGCTGGCAATACAGTTGGGTGGAATTCTGGTAAAGAGGTCTTGGTTAAAGTACTGAATATGGATGTTTTCAGGAAAAAATGTGTATGGTACATTTATAGAGGAGTGATATGCAAAAATGTAATTAAAACTCTTCAGGAAGGTTCTCATTAAATCATAATATATGTGAATACGTTGAAAAATCCAATTCTATCATTTCAGGGCTCACTCTTACTCTTCACTGTATAATAAGAAATGTATCTAACTTAGAACAATGAACACCTCAATATTTACATATTGGTCTGAAGATGACAAAATTGGGATATCTTATACAAATCTTGTCTATAAAGTTACAGTTCAGAATCTGATGTTAATGCATTTCCTCCACCAAAAAGGTGTTTTTTTCCAACTTCCAATATAATACCTTATATTTTTGTACTTCTTGCCAAAAGAGTACACCATTTTCCAATAAATCTCCTTTTAAAGCCACAAACCGTTGAAATTGTCTTGCAGTAATTGGATTCAATAATGCTTTACGAAATGCAATGATTTCACAAGATGAAGATATCCACTTACTCTCCACAGGCTGTCCAAAGCAGAGAATACAGAAAATTAGCTGTGTTCTAAAGTAATAATAAAATTATTTATTAGGCTAAGAATTACCAACTTCAACCTCCTTTACTTTCGGCTGCTGAAATTTATGGCATGGATACAAAAGAATTTGGCAACTTTTACCTCTCTGTTCTCTTTTTTGTGTCCTTTATATTTTTATGGCATCATTTTTTTAAGAGGTAGAGAGAAAAAGAAATGATTGGCTGATTCAGAACATATAACTACATTGTTTAAGAATGTTAAGAATCATTACAGTTTGGGACTATGGTGAAAAACTACATTTTAGTGCACTGAGAGTTTTGTGCTTAAACAGAAAAATGTAACCATAATGTTATGATTATATATTGTTACATCATTATTATGTATTTTATAACTACATATATTATATATGTATCATGTTATATATTAAATATAACTCTCCTGCCTTTTAAAAAGTAAGAACACTAGGACATTTAAGATATTTTTTCAAAATCTTAAAAAAAATTACCAATTAACCCTGTTAATTTAAACAGGAAATTTGCTGTGGAGCTTCTAACTAGAAAAAATATCATGTTTTCAGGTGAGACATCTTTATATTATTTTAATAAAAATTGTTATTAATACTTCCTAACAAGAAGAAAAATCATTAATACATTATTTTTAATAATAAACTGACTGAGGATTTACTTTACATAACAAAAAAGCCAGAAGGACCCATGGTGCTTTAGTAAGGCTTACAGTATGACTTAGTTTGTATCTTCACAGTTTTGAAATACAAGATGTCTACTTTCTAAATTTTGACCATTTTAGATCACATAGCCATCCCTCTTTAGCCTCTCAGATTAAAAAACATAAGACCTAGATTTTATTGAATTTACTGAATAGAAAATTTTTTACTGGATAAATTTTATTGAAGTTTCCCAAATCTGAGTTTAGTCTACAATCATGCAAAGAAGCACCATTCCAAAGGCAATGTTGTAAATGAATTTGGGGATTATAGTAACAATCAGTCAAAACACATGCTAAACATCCATTACTGACAATGCATAAAATAAATTTCTTGAAACAAATCATATGCGACTATCAGCATAAGTGTTTGAGAGAGTTACGTAAAAAGCACTATGGGAACACAAAAGGAGTAACTCATTCTGCCTGGAGGAGTAAAAGCTTTGCAAAAGGGCCTTGAGGATGACATCTGAATTGGAAACTGAAAAGGGAAGCCAACACCAGGCCGTCTAGGTGAATAGCAGTGCCTTAACCCAGATAAAGTGATTAGATGCCTAATACTGTTTTAGTGAGGCACATGTCGTGTTCTCTGGTCAAAAAGTTAAGACCCCACCATATGTTCCATATTAAAATTACAGCCCTATAAATAGGAACAATTATGTATTAGACTGGGATGTTTATTTAAAACCCACTCAACAAATAATGTTTTAAGACCTGCTTCTTAAGATACTAAAACGTAGTAATTTAAACAGAAAATAACATAATATATAATGCACAATAATATGAAATATAAACCCATCCTCCTTAGCATTTCAACAAAAAAAAAATAAGCAAAAGACAACCATAGAATGGTTTATTTCCTTTCAAGAGGAAAATACAGAAAAAGAGCATCCTAACAGATACATATAATCCTCTAATAGTCAAATAAAATTTTATGTATGTAGGGGGTCACCTGGGACTAGTCTGACATTCCAGCAAGACCTATAGAAGGATGAATACATATAAATTTGTAGGCTCAGAAAGAAGCCTGTGTTTATCATGCTTGTTAAGACGCAAAATAGGCATTTTCTAGTAAAGTATCCTATTATAGTGGTTTAAATAATTGTCAGAATGATAGTTTTTAATTCTTTTAAAGCCAAAATGTAATTCTCAACAGAATATAATGCAAGATCATTTAACTTGCTCATTCTGTTGCATACTTATTTTTTTGTGCAATCCACTCTCAGTAATAAATAAATTACCATATGCTGAAATGAACAGCTTGTCTCAATAAATCCATCACAGGCAAAATAAACAAAAATGCATATTTAAAGTCTAATATTTAAAGCACACTTCTAGGGTTTAGCAGGTCGAGAGGGCTTTAAGAAGAGGGCTCTGGCAGAATCACACTCTCCCCCAGATTCCATCAGCCAATTAAACAGAGTCGGTGGCTTAGAACGCAGCGTCTACAATGAGCGTCTTTGAACAAGTAGGGGAGGAAAAAATTATACTTCGACAGAGTGGAAGTTGCAAGAGGAAGAATATAACAAACACTACTTGCCTTCCAGACCCCGATTTTCCTTTCATGCTTCTGTAACAAGAGCTCTTCGGCTATGTCTCTCATCTGTACCTAAAAGCAAAACCAATTATTTTATCCCAGTTATTCAGAATGTCTACATTTTTTGACATCATTTACTAATTTAATAGCTTTTATTTTATTTTTTAAAAATATTTACTTACTTATTTTAGAGAGAGAGAGAGCACGAGTGGGGTGAGGGGCAGAGGGAGAGAGAGAGAGAGAATCCCAAGCAGACTCCGTGCTGACCACAGAGCCCGACATGGGGCTCAATCCCACCATCCTGAGATCACAACCTGAGCCAAAACCAACAGCTGGCCGCTCAACCAACTGCACCACCCAGGTGCCCCTAATTTAATAGCTTTTAAAAATGAGGTAAAGGTCAGCATGGATAAGAGATGATGCAGTTTAGGACAAAAAGGATCAGACTTAGAAATGGAAGCCCTCCCTATGTACCTGAGCAAGTCACTCAAATTCTCTGAACAGTTTCCCCGTCTGCAAAATGAAGCTAATAATACCTAAGCGTGTTGCCCCAAATGTGGATAGTAGTTCACTTTGGGTCCCATGGAAATTGAAGCTGAAGAGACAATTAGGAGTTCCCAGATTTTTGTGCTATTTTCTAGCCACAACTAATTTTAGAAGAGCACAGAAGTTATTCAATGCAGGGAGGAAATATAGTAGATATTTCTTTTTTTTTTTTTTTTAAAGATTTTATTTATTTATTTGACAGAGACACAGCGAGAGAGGGAACATAAGCAGGGGGGAGGGGGAGAGGGAGAAGCAGGCTTCCCGCTGAGCAGGGAGCCCGATGCGGGGCTCGATCCCAGGACCCCGAGATCATGACCCGAGCCGAAGGCAGACGCTCAACGACTGAGCCACCCAGGCGCCCCTATAGTAGATATTTCTTGAGGTTGTTGTCTATTCATAATATTTTCCCTTGGGAACCACTCCTGCCAAATCTGTGCTATATGAATCCACCTCCCTGTCCACAGCAGATAGATCCAGGCATTGACCTAGAGAGACTGGTATTGGATCACAGCTGCTGCTTTTTGATAGCCACAGCTGGAGAAAAGATCCAGGAACTTCTGCTGGGTTTCCAGGGCTGTCCCAGCCCCTAGCCTTTCTAAAGCTTGGGTATCTACTCTTCCCCTCAGTGTGTGAGATGTTCTAGCACCATTTTATAATAAATTCTCTCCTTTCTCTTTTGTCTTTGGCTTAAGGTTGCCAGAATCAGTTTATGTTATTGGCCACCCAAAGAACGCTACGTAAATCAGGAAATGGTTATAAGTTACAATAAAGTTATTGTGGTCAACATAGTGAGAAAACATGGTAAATAATGTTTCAAATTAGTAAGCCAAAGCCTAAAGAAAGGAAATGAGGAAATTTGAGTTGTCTCAAAGCTTATTTCCAGGAACTTTGCCTAAAACAAGTGAGCACTTCTTCATACTATAAATTCTATTTTCCCAGCTGTATTGTGTTTTCCATAACTTAAGGTGCTCGTAAGACTAAGGATATTTCCACATAAGTAAGGCTCAAAGTATTTGATAAATTCAATATAGAGGGCAGTTCTTTTAGATTTTTCCTGATCAACACTAATGGCATGTGTTTTGCATACTAAAGTCCAAAATTACACCTTCTGTCCCTTTATGTTATTTTTGTAAAGATCAGGTTTGCCTTTTTTTTGGTGTGACAATGACATTTTAAATTATCAAAGTAACACATGCTTTTTATAAAGCACAAACAAAGCAAAAAACAAACAAAAACAAAAGAACACCCCATTTCACAAAGTAAAAAGTAAAAATCCTTCTTACTCCCCAGGAGGCAGATTCTTTTAGACCTTTTTCATAAACACAAATATAGATAGATAGATAGATGGAAAAAGAAATACATAAATAGATATAGAGATATAAGAACATGTAATGAGATTCTCTTCTATATACTGTTCTGCATCCTCCTTGTTTCACTCAAGAAATAATATCTTTCATGTCAGTACATGTGGAAATCTTTTTATATTTTAATCTCATTTTATAACCCCATTTTATATGGATAAGAACATGTAATGAGATTCTCTTCTATATACTGTTCTGCATCCTGCTTGTTTCACTCAAGAAATAATATCTTTCATATCAGTACATGTGGAAATCTCATTTTTATATTTTAATCTCATTTTATAACCCCATTTTATATGGAAATCTTCATAGTACAGAATTATCATAAAGCATTTAACTATTCCCCCTTGTACGTCCTTGCCCGTTTATATGAGGACTTAATAACAATATAAAAAATAACAACTAGATTAATAAGTAATATTTGAGTGTTTGCTGTGTGCCAGGTACCATGCTAAGAAACTACACATACATTCTTTCATTTCATCTTCACAACTATCTTATGAAGCAATTACTCTTTTTAACCCCAGTTATTTTTCAAATGAGGAAACAAAGGTTATAAAACTTAAAGTTGTAGGGGCGCCTGGCTGGCTCAGTCAAGAAGAGTATGAGACTCTTGATCTTGGGGTCATGAATTCAAGACCCATGTTCGATGTAGAGATTACTTAAAGTTAAAATAAATAAATAAATAAATAAATAAATAAATAAATAGAAATTTACTTAAAGAAAAACAACAAAAAACCTTAAAGTTGTACAGTTAATACATGGCAGGGTTGAGGCAAACCTTGGGAAGGCTAACTCCATGCTCTTAACCACCGTGCCATAGAAGTACAACAGCCGGGCTAATGGGTAGACACATCTGATGTTGTAAGAGGTACCGCTGATTGCTATCCAAAGATTACGCTGATATACCTTTATCTTCTGACGTGCTGCAAACTGTTCACTTGCAAGAAACAATGGCAACCACATGTTTTCTAGCTTATTGAGGACATGCTTCTGAACTTCAAGTAGAACAGGTGCATCAAGCTGCTCATGGAGCATCTTTCCCCAGCCACCACTTAAATTCATTATCTAAGAAAATACAAAGGAAACAGAAAAACTGCAAACTTCTGTTTTAGTGAAGAAACACTAATAGTCATTAATTTATCCATTCACCCCCAAACCATTTGCCGAGCACACGCTAGGTAGCACAACTGTCATTTTCTGAAAGGTATCTCCTGGCTATACCATGGGTGGTAAAGACACATGACTCCCCTAACATCAAACAGGTAATTGTGGTTGATGTGATTGTTGTTTTAGATGTATGATTTTGCTCATGATATAGTTCAGAGAACACAGGAGTGGGATTTTTATCCCATGTGACCACAAGTAATGCCATTTTTCTCTCCATGGCCTCAGCATCTTCAACTGTGAAATGGGGGTAATTATTAGTCTATGAGTTTTCTAAGTGCTCTTCCAGGTCTCATATTCTATGAATCTGTGATTCTGGTCAAACTGACTAGTTGGAGAAAGCATTTTCTTTTGTGTATGGGGAAATTGGGGCATGAATTAGTTAGGAGACAACATTGACCCAGAAATTTTAAATAGACACAAACAAATGTTGGGTTGAACTTGGTGGGATGAGGGTGGGGCTAGCAATGCAGGGCTGCCCCAACAACTTCACAGAAGAAAACAGAAGCAGCAGGAGTAGAGAGAGATCAGGTTATACAGAGAACAGTCTCTGACCTGAACAGGTGACACCTTTTACAAAACACAATTTCTTTGTGACCCAGATCTTCCTTCTGTATAAGTATCAGCTTCAACAAGCTATGAATGGCTATTTCCTGCTATAAATCATTCTGTTTTCTACCTGTTTCTGTGTATACACCTTTCAAAACTTCTGGACCCCTCACTGGAAAAATTAGCTTCTTCTGAGTTCCCCTTTGAATAATAAAATCAATCAAATCCTACTAATAAAATAATTGTTTTGCATAAAAACAAAAGAGAAACGCTCTTAGCCATCCTTTAATAATACTGATTTTTTATATAAAAAAAGAAGAAAGAAGAAAAAGAGAAAAGACTGCTTTGCTAATCAAAGAGCAAACTTAGCCATCCAACTGAAATTAGAACTAGCAAGATCTACATGGAACATAATGTGATGTGGATGTGCTTAAGTATAAAATAAGTAAACAAAAAATAAAAGTAAAGCCAAAGATGAGGAAGAAAGGCCATTGGGGAAACTCTTCTGGAGTAAATGCAATCATTTGCTATGATAGCAATGGGTAACTTTTTCCACTGAATTTGAACTTCTCAGCATGTTCTAGTACGGAGGGCTCACACAGTAGCATCAGTACCACGAAACCTCATACAATGTAGCACAAGCCAAAGAGAAAACGAATGCCTTCCATGTGTTTATTTCATAGTTGTGCTTATTGAGATACCCAACACTTTTGCTAATACAGCCCAGAATTGTATCTCAGGGCACTGATGTGATGGCAAGGCATTTTGTCAAGGTTGCTTAATTTCAGAATTTCTTCTCCCTCTTATTCCCAAAAACTTTTGCTTATTTTACACCTGGAAGATCTAGCTTTTTAATTTGGTGTACCCTACTTATAAACACTTCTGAATTTTTCTTTAATTTACTGAATTTAGCATTAATCTGAAATTTGTATTTTATAAATGTACACCATTAGGATATGCATCCTTTTAAACTACCAAAATAAAGATATCAAACACTATACATTTGATCTCCAGGTAGTAATGCGGTACTAGCAAACTTCAAATTAATTATAACACTTAAGTCTTTATATTTCAAAAGCATAAAAATTGAGCCATATTTCATGATAAAATTGTTACTTGAACACTCAGTCGCACTGCTGAATTCCAATCTGACCTTTTTGCCATAAATAATAACACCACATAGTATAATAATGACATATAGTAATAATGACAGTAATAATATAATAAATGATGACACCATCTATCACAGGCACTCATATTTGCTGAATGAATGGATGACTGGATGAATAAAAGCTATTTTTATTCTATAAACTACTTTTAAAAATAACATAGTTTTATAGTATACTTGAGTGAATTTTAAAGGCATTTAATTTGTAGATACTTAGAAATAGCTTAAAAAGTAAGATATCCAAAATGTCTAACATATAAATCATGAAAGCAAAAGACAAAAAAGATGACTTTCAGGTTGTTGGCAAAAAGAAATAAATTACTGGTTTTCAAACACAGTGACCTCACACCAGTCAGAATGGCTAAAATTAACAAGTGAGGAAACAACAGATGTTGGTGAGGATGCAGAGAAAGGGGAACCCTCCTACACTGTTAGTGGGAATGCAAGCTGGTGCAGCCACTCTGGAAAACAGTATGGAGGTTCCTCAAAAAGTTGAAAATAGAGCTACCCTACGACCCAGCAATTGTACTACTGGGTATTTACCCCAAAGATACAAATGTAGTGATCCGAAGGGGTATGTGCACCCTGATGTTTATAGCAGCAATGTCCACAATAGCTGAACTATGGAAAGAGCCCAGGTGTCCATCAACAGATGAATGGATAAAGAAGATGTGGTATATATATACAGTGGAATACTACTCAGCCATCAAAAAATGAAGTCTTGCCATTTGCAATGACATGGATGGAACTAGAGGGTATTATGTTAAGCGAAATAAGTCAATCAGAGAAAGACAAGTATCATATGATCTCAGTTATATGTGGAATTTAAGAAACAAAACAGAGGATCATAGGGGAAGGGAAGGAAAAATAAAACAAGACGAAATCAGAGAGTGAGACAAACCATAAGAGACTCTTAATCATAGGAAACAAACTAAGGGTTGCTGGAGGGGCGGGTGGGTAGGGGGATGGGGTAACTGGGTGATGGACATTAAGGACGGCATGTGATGTAATGAGCACTGGGTATCATATAAGACTGATGAATCACTGAACTCTACCTCTGAAACTAATAATATACTATATGTTAACTAATTGAATTTAAATTTAAAAAATTACTGGTTTTCATACTTCAACAAAGAAAATATGTTTACATATTGATACCTGGTCCTGTTGATATAGAGAAGCTGGACTTTGGGGGCCAAAGAAATATTTTTTATTAAGGTATTTGTTTTTAATATATATAGATTTTGCTTCCCTTTGCGTTCGGTCTCCATAAACTATTCTTCGGAACTGTTCAATGTCTGTCCAGCACATAAGGTCCATACTAAAAAGAAAACAAAAACAAAGTACAGCCCTTTTTATTTTTTTCTCTGAATTCTACTAACCCACCAAACAAGTTGTTGTCCTGACTAGTTAGCAGAACTGATTAGATCATGAAACTAATGAGTTCAATAATATGTCTCATCCTGGCTAAATATATGAATGAACACAGAAGTACTGGGATCAGAAAAGAATCTACCACTGTTTTTGATAGGGCCTCAGAGTTCCTCCTTTAACAATGGACTCATATCGTCGATGTCAAATCTGCGATAATTTCTACCTACTGCATGTATATTTGGCAACATGCTAAATTCACAACAATTTTCATCAATAAGAAGGGAAACTATGTATGTGCAATTTGGCTCCAGGTCTAAACCTTTTCTACTAATTTGGGAGAAAATTATTAGAAAAATATATAATCAATATTTCAGTTTATATTACATAAATATGTCATAAGGTTCCAAGATTCTGTGCAAAACTACAATGTTTCATTTATGTATTAGCTAATAAAAATTACAACGTATCACAGTAAAACTTCAATAGCTTAGAAAAAATATAAAGGAGATACTTTTCAGAAATACTAATTAAAGCACCTGTCTAGAAAAATGCGAAAGAAAGAAACAGTAGAAAAGCAAAAGAATAAACCACACTGGTGTTTTTATTTAGCCAATGCTAAAACACTACAAATCTTGTTTGACTATTTAAAATAACATTTGGGAGGTTACTATTATTAAAATGCACTCCCCAACAGAAAGTTACCCATACAGATTTCAGATAGGTATGCTCATTACTTTTTACTGTCATGGGTGAAATCTAGCACCAAGTCACTTTTATAATACGTTGGATCAAAGTAGCTTAAAAAAATAAGTAGCTTAGAAAAAGGATGTTTAAAGAGAGAAATACATTTTAAACTGGTTATGTTCTTTACCTTGAAGAATGAGCCTCAAGAAACTGACGGAAATGTTCAAACTCCAGTCTGTTGTTAAGCAGGTCATTAAAATTAAAGTGCTTATATTCTTCAGGAACATTATTCCAGTATTCTGTTTTTTTAGAGACCTCAGGAAGCCGTGAAATACCAGTTCCAATTTCACCAGTAGCGTCCTAGTGAAATAATACTTTTAACAAAAAATCTCTTAAATACAGCAAATTATTTTCCAAATTTAAAAAGGGAAACAAATAAAAATGAATAATTAGGTCAACACCATCTAACAATGCAATGGTAGAAGTGGGTGAAGAATCTAGAATCTAGAATCTGGCTCTAACTCCTATCAAATTCTGTTCTGTTCCTTGCTGTTCCATTCTCTTCTTTTTAGGAACACTTAGTAAACATTTACTATATATTTGCTTATAAAATATTTAATTTTCTTATTTTTGTTAGTATAAGAGTAATATATCTTTTGTAATAAGAAAACAAAAGGCATACATACTACTTACTACCCCACTCAGAGATAACCATAGCTGACATTTTCAAATACAAATCTTCTAGTCTTTTTTGCATACACACATGTAGATTATTAAAAACCAAGATAGGACTGTACAACTATGTATGGTTTTGTAACTTAGTTCTTTTTCTTAACAATGTATTATGAACATAAAATGTTCTTTTATTTATAACAATTTTGAAAGTTATAGAGTAAAACAAAATACTTTTCTAATAGTACATCCTTTACATGTAAACTTCTTCATATAAAAGTTAATTTTTAGGTATTTTTAAGACTTGATGTTTTGCAGTTTATAAGCTCTATTTAAGGGCAAAGAGCTAGAGAAGCTTATTCTTTGAAAAACCTTTCCTCTCCTTGTGGAATACCTTATATAATTAATTCATCCCTCTATTTGTGTTTGAAAAGCATCAGACCATGAGAGAAACTACCAATATTTAAAAAATCAATTTCCAATATGGAGAAGGATTATGGGGAGAATTATACATTTTAGTTCATAAATTTTAAAACACAACTTAAAATACAACTAAAATGCTACATTTTAGTTCATAAGGTTTAAAACACAAACTTAAAATACAATTTTATGAACACTTTCATTATGTTTAAAATGCAATAAAATGTGCTACTTTTTTGGCTTTTTATATAGTCTTTCCAAGATACTAATTAGTGGTTTCTCAAATAAAGAATTTCTGTGTTAAAAAGGCAACTATCATGAAGATTACATTTAACCATCTGAGCCACCCAGGCACCCCCTCATGAAGGTTACATTTAAAAAACAACTTTACTGTTTGTGTAAAATTTTATTGTAAAAGAGTAAAAATTTGAGATAGGCACAAAGGACAAAGTAAAACTATCCCCTGAAAAAATATATATATCACTTGAAATCTTACCACTCAGAGCTAACTGTCTTCAACATTTTGGTGAACATCTAGATATCTTACATGTATGAATATATGTATACATGTAGAAATACATATATAATTTTATATAAATAGGATTATATGATATCAGTATTTTTTGTTTCCCATATTTTTATATAATAATATGTCCTGGGCATTTTCCATGTCAATAAATATGAATATGAACTGTCACTTGTATGTAGATATACACATTTCATTTTATGGCTTTCAGGACCTATCATGGTTTATGTAGCTAATCCAAAAGTTGCAAATTTATAAATCAAAATAACACTCTACTATCCTAGTCAATCCTATGATCTTTTTACTGACTCCCCCAAATCCTTTCCGTATTTTTTCCTTTATTGTTTTGCCTATTGCTGTCACACGACAGTTCCTTTTCTGTTCGGAAAGTTCCATGTAACTCTTTTTTGAATTGACAACGAAGAGAGCTTCTGCCGTACAGAAAATAACCAGAAACGTTCCAAGGAATAACGTGGCTTGAAGGCTCTTAACTAAGGCAGGCAAGTGGCTTGACTCCCTATGCTACCTCATCTGCTTTGTTCTGGCTTTGTTGTTAAATGTGTCAGTATAAAGTGACACCTGTCAAAGGCAGCCTGCTAGGCAAAGAAGTAGCAGAAAAATGAAACTGCCTATCCCCTACTTTATCAGGACATTAGCTCCTCAAGATAGGATTTCCCTGCCCCCCGACCCCATGCCAATATATACAGTGGTAATCCCTCCAGGATAAAAAGTTGGTTTTTCTAAGTAGAGAGCTATCTTACCTCAGTTTTCTTGGAAAACGTCTCTTTATGCAAAGCCTGTAGCTTTCTGAAGTATGTGGAATCTAGCTGTCGAGTTTCTTCCATCAGCCCCACCTAATAAAACAATAATAAAGCTCGTAACATCAATAGAATGTACATTATGAAAAAGTGGGGGAAAGAATGCACAATTTGCCAATAACAGTGGGCTAAAAAAATGAATACACTTGCCAATAAAGTAAATTAGTTTGGAGGCAAAAGCAGCAAGAGCAACGTAAAAATATTAACTACAGCAAACTCAGACTTCACATGCATACGATAAAATATTTCTATGTAATGATATAGTGACACCGGAGATCATTCCTCCTTTCGGGACACCCCATGTGAACTAACAAACACTGCACACATGTTGGGTCACACTGCCATCTTCTATTCATTATAACAGGATAATAGTCACGAAGGCAGGCATTGCTAGCTTTAGGGACCAAATAATCCAGAGTAGAACAGGAAATGACCGCACTCCATTGTTAATAGTCTGTGAGCTAAGGTTTTTTGCTGTAGCAAGAGAGAGGCGAGTCATTCATCAGATTAACCTCATTGTAGGTATCAGCCTGCAGAGTATGTATTGTACTGTTTTAGATAGGAAGGAGAACAATCTCATTCTCCATTTCTCTATTCCGGGGAAAAAAATCAGTTTGGCAGACTGAGAACTTTCTACATTTAATGACTAGCTTTGATTATCCTTTTTGGGAAAGAGTCTACATAATCCAGTCAACTGGACTTTTAGAGAAATCCTCTGGGCTGAATTTAAGGAAGTTTCTAGTTTATTATTAAAAAGAGTATATAATTTTCCCACACATAAGAGTCATTACCAATGCCAAAACTTTTTCATTTAGGGACATTAGTTATAATTCTAAATCTTTTTTTTTTTTTTAACATCTCAGGACCCTATCTCAGGTCCATTTTCCTCTATGCCATACATTTTATTTAAAATAATGACTGGAGAGAATTTTTTTTTAAATTCATACAATAGCCTAATTTTTCTAGTGTAATAGATGTATTTTTGTAGTAGAAAAGATGTAATGCTAATTTTTGAGGACAAAGAGAAATCAGGAAGGAAAATTTAATTTTGATCACTGAATTTAGTAAGCCTTAAGAGTTGTTCAGTCATAATCCAATAAGGTAATTCTATCCAAGGTGCTTTGGTATTAATTTTATCTTAATTTACCTAACCTATTCTTTCTGGGAGAAGACATGACTAAGAGGTCGTTGAGCAGATAGGAACAAAGAATAGCAATACGAAGACAGCAGAGTTCCACCGGGAGTGACCTGACGTAGAGGGTACATGCATTAACTTCATAGAAAAAATGCCCATTACTTGTTCAAATCTGTAACTCAAAATAAATATTGAAAGAAATTTCCTCCACCCATCAATAAGAATAGTGAAAATATTCAAGCACTGAGACTTATTTGGAATTAAAAAAGATGTGTTGAAACTTCTATCCAATCAGTCTGACCTGATGAACATCTGGGGTACCTTAAAACAGCAACACTGACGTTACAGAATGTATTTTCCACAATACATACAAAACATTTCTATTTTCCATGGGTGCAATATTTACCATAACTCATCCAGTATAAAATTAAATGGGCCTTTTCCATTAATCAAAATTAAGGCCACTGCTAAGAAATGGCAAGAAGAGACAAAGCCAGTACATTATCATGGCATATTTTGTTGGTTCACGGGAAACCAAAACTCAGATTTCTCTCTGCTGACATATTTGTACAGGGAACCAAAGATGACAAAGATTTTAGTCTTTTGTTAGGAGACAATAGAGAAATTGGCAAAAAATGAAGTTAATAAATACTTTCACTGCTTCAATTTTGAGCCTGCCAAATCTTAACTCTGAGTGCCTGGCCCATATGAGACCTTGTTCAGTTTTTCTCTTGTGAGTTAATAATGTTGCTTATCATCAGTTTTGTAGTAAACCTGAATGGTCACACACCATGTCTTAGTGCCACAGTACCTTTCCAAAAGCAACTTGGTCTAATTTTACCATCTTTGTCCAGGGCTCAAGAAGGAGGAGAAGGATATATTCTTCTGCTGTGTCAAAAAGGTCTTCAAATGGTGGCTGTATTTTCATATAGATTTCTTTTTTCTTTTCCTGTTGGAGTCCAATGTCAAGAGTAGCCGAAGGAGCGATGTATGTGGCAAAAAGATACTAAGGGAGAAGGGGGAGAAAGAAAGGAGAGGATGTTGGGAGAAACCATAATGGTGAGTGGATTCCTCAGTAAAGGCATTTAAAAAAGGTAAGAGAAGGGAAACAAGCTCAAGTGATGTTTTTTTCTTGAAAAGATGCATAAAACTACTTACGTCAAAGCAGTGTGTTTATTCAAAAGGCTTCTCTTTACTTTTCCTATTTCTTCAGCAGTAATTAGTCAATTTGCCAGTGGATCTTACACAAGAGTATATCATTTGGATATTCCAATTTTTTATCAGATTACTTCCATGTATTATTATGATTGATTCCAGGTTATAGGTCTCCTTTTCCTTTTATGTTCACGATATTTCTAATACTTTAGTGCTACCTCCCAAAATGGTTTGAAATGCCCATTTGGAAACAAAAGGCAAGAATACACCAGGGCTGAAAAACTGGCTATCGGTCTTCTAGTATAGAGACCCAAAAGACTACCTGCCCTACCCAACTGAGCTGCAGAGTTCTTAAGACTGTTACTAATTATCTCTTTCTGCTGTAAAAATATCTCCATCTGATGTCCAATGCTGTGGAAGAGATATGAGAAGGAAGTAGGAGTGAGTGGAAAGATACACAGATACACATGGAATTTCTAGCTTCCTAGAAAAAGCTGCGTAAATGTCTATTCCATTCTACTCTTTTGTCTTTTCTCTAAATAATAGCTATTTACATCTGAGAAGTAATTTAATAACAGTTTACTTTTAAAATATTACATATTGAATGTCATGCCCTGTGTATCAGATTTAAATGTAGTTTTATGAACAATCTCTAATTAATTGTATTCAATTTTATTTTTTTAGTTTTGGACCTGATAATGTCCAGATTCAACTCAGGCAATAGATAGATAGATAGATAGATAGATAGATAGATAGATAGATAGATAGATAGATGATAGATAGATAGATATAATAGTATTCTGTAAAATAATCTTTTTAAAAGTTTTAAAGGGTCCACATTAATAACATAAGCATTTGCTGAGTATCTACTACGTCTTAGACACTTGGATAGTTGCTATGCATGCAAAGATTAATGATTAAGACCCAATACCTAATCTGAAGGAGCCCATTCCTGGTGACATGGAGTTGAAAATCGGTCATTGCAATACAGTATGGTAAGTACAACAAGAGAAGTACACACTGCAAATAAGATCATCCATGATTTCCTGTCCATTCTTTTAAAACTCACATCCCATTAATCACCTTTTAAATTTTACACTCAAATACCAATTCTTCTGTTATTTTTCTAAACCTTGTTTCACCATTCCATACCATTGCCTATATTATTCCTTCAATCTTGGCTGTTCACCTTACCCCATGCACCTGGTCTGCTTGATAAACTCTGATTTATTCTTTAAAAACCAACATGGATTTTTCCTCCTCCAGGAAGCCTTCACTCACACCCTCCTCCCAAGATCATTTTCTACTGTTATCCCTA
Organism: Phoca vitulina; assembly: GCF_004348235.1. Lineage (NCBI taxonomy): Eukaryota > Metazoa > Chordata > Mammalia > Carnivora > Phocidae > Phoca > Phoca vitulina. The sequence continues at coordinate 45,648,393 of NW_022589728.1, forward strand.
CCACACTATAATGAAGTTATGTATTATGTATTTTCTCTTCTAGAACAAGGTCCTTGAGGGCAAATACTGCAGCTTATTCTTTTGTCATTCTTCAACTCCTAAAACTGTTCTTGGCATAGAGAAGTTGCCATAAATGTTTATTAATTGTACTAAATCCACAGAAAAGACTCATTTATGTCTCGGAATGGGAAAGGAAAAGATTCCAAAACTTTTCCAAGAGAAGATAAGCTTCTTTTATCCTTAATCCTTCAGTTGAATCTTTAAAGATGAGTTGGGAGTCAATCAGGCAAGAAAAGGGAGTTGATGAGAAAGATGGTTTAAGAAGAAGGAAAATATGGGGCGAGGCATGAAGGTTTAGGGCAGTTTTATGACCTATGGAGAGATTCTAGGCTCCAAATAGATACCACTGGCTAAAGGAAAGAGGTAGAGTAAGAAAGGATCCTATAAAGGGAGGCAGAAGCCAGAACATGCATATGACCTTTGGTCCCTTGGTGAAGAATTTGAATTTTTACTTAAAGATAAATAATGAGGTCTCTCTGAGGAGTGACATCTTTGGATATGAATCTTAGAAATAAATCACTTTGGCATCAGGAAAGAGAAAAGTTTCGAGTAGGTCAAGATTTGAGGTAGTTTGGAATTTATTTCAATAGCCAGAAAAGAAATTATGTGCCACCTTCATCTCTCACCTGCTTTTGTGCAATAGCCTCTTAACTCGTCCTCAAGGGTTCCTCTTTGCTTTCTTACCATCTTTTCTTACTACAGCAAACAGAAGGCCTTTTGCCTATCATTCTTCTGCTCAATTCTTCAGTGACTTCTCTCACACACAGTAACAGTCAAAGTCCTTATGAAAGGACTTAAAAAGTCCTTAAAAAAGTCAGGTTTTATTTGGGGTTGAATAGCTTCTAATGGAAAAATAAAGCAACTGCTTAGTCATTGGGTCAGCTACACTGAAAGTATAAATAAACACTTGACATGCCACATATCAAACTCTTTGTGTAGAAATCAGGACAATTTCTTTGATTTTTAAAAACAGTAACAGTGAAGACGATAAAATACAAAAGAAGTTGAAATGGTGATTAGAGTCACAGTGATAGAAATGAGAGTCAGCTTCTTGTGGACACCCAAATCTGTTCTTTTCCCTGTCTCTCCCAGTCTTGCCTTCACTCTGCTTATCTTTTAAGATCTGCTGCTACCCACAGTCTCATGAGAGACTCTAGATCCTATTTATATTGTCTATCATTATACCTTGGTGGACATTTTGTGATGCCACGGTAAAGCCAGGTTGCTGTATGTGACTATGTCCAGTTGCCTTGGGCTTTTACCTTCTGAAATTTTGCTTTATGATTTTCTTCAGAATGAGTGTCACTTCACTTTGCCAATTACTGTATTAATAGCACAACTTCCTCTCTCTGGTCATTATTCTTCATCCTTTTATACTTCTCACCAAGTTTTCTTTACCTTCAGCACAATCTGTGGCTTCTTCCTGTCCTCCAAATAAATGGGGCACCACCTAATTTCTCTTATTTTCTTACATGATAGGGTCTGAAGATTGCCCATCATTTCAACTACACTCTTAAAACATCCTTAATTCCTCCCATCTTGATCTTCTGCTCAATTCTGAGTCAGCTAAATCATTCATTTTTCCAACTCTGTCCTCAAGCTCCCAATAAAAACTATGACAGCTGGCTCCATTATACATAGATTTAAAAAAAGAAGAACTTCAGCTGTGATGGCAAAGCTCAGTACATTTTTGCATATTTCTAATCAAGTCTTATCTCCCCATTTCTAAACTTTGCCATCCTCCGTAAAGCTCCCAACTGTTCCTTATGCTTCTTCACTTTGAGAAGATTTATCTTCCACTTAACTGGGAAAAAAAACTCTGGTATGAATGCCCTCAACTTTCTCCTCAAGAGCCTTCTTCTAAATATTTTTCTTTCTCTGATGTTTCAGAGGAAGACTCCTCTCCAAGACTAAGCCATTCATGTGTGGTCTTAACTCCATTCCCCCCACCCCCACCTCTGGAACCTTGCAACATTGATTATTTCCTTCGTGCTTATGTCCTTAATTCACTTTGCCATTGATTCCATCTTCTTCCTTATGCTACAAAGGTGTTCAGATGAGGTGTGTCTCCCATTGTAAAATAAGTTTCTTGACCACTTTGCCCACAAACTATTGCTCTTCTCTCTTTCCCATCTCTACAAATCTTCATACTCCCTTTCCACCCACTTCTCAATCTACTGCAATCTGGTTTGCAGGCCAATGAAACTGATCTCCAAGATCACTCACAACCATACACACAAACACCAATTTGATAGCTTCTCTCCTTAATCTCCACCGTCTTGTATTCCCTTTGAAGCTGTTACATTGTTGATTACCCTCTCCTTGACTCTCTCCTCTGCCCTCAACACTGTCTCCTGATTCTCTGCTTATTTCCACTCTCAGACTCCTTTGATGATTCCTTTTCCTCTATCTCCCCTTAAAGGAAAGCATTCATTGAAATTCTATGTTCAACTATATTTTCTTCTCAGTTCACATTCTTGCAGTTTCTCACACATGCCAGGCACCCTCTCATAGGACTTTCACACTATGTCTTCTATGCCCTCTATGCACTCCAGCCTTATCCTCTTCCTGCCTTTTGCTCAGTCTTCCTTGACCCCTGAAGTCTGTCTTTGGTACCTTTCTTATGTGCTCCTATGGGGGCTCCTATGTTTCTCCCACTGGACCACAAGGTCTATGAAGACAGATTTAGGTCTACTTTGTTTGTTACTATATCCCTAGCATCTAGCATAATGTTAAATTTAGGATGAACGAACAGATGAATGAAAGACTTTGTCCATTCCCAGAGACTTAACAGTTAACTATAGGTAGAAGAAACCCAAATATATATAGCTTTAGACCTGATTTCTTTCCCGAACTAAAATCTCTGCTTTTAGTTGTTAACTTATTATTGCTACATGGATAGCTTACAGACCCTCAAACTCGGTGACTCAATAATATAACAAATTGTTGTTTCAGAACCTCCAAGCCTCTCCCTTCCTCCTACATTTCCAGTTTTCATTAATAACATACCATTCACAGCACAACCTTTGACACCCACTTTCCTTGCCTTCTTCCTCAAATGCAAGTCCTAGGAATTTACCTCTCTACATTGAAACAAGGAGAAACTGATCAGAACAAGTATAAAAATATGAGGAGGAAATAAAAGGCAGCAGTTCCATTCCAACAAGAAACAAAATAAAAGTCAGACTTTTGGCCAAGTTCGGTGAGACTCTTTCCAGGCTACTGTCTACTACCTTCCTTCCTGACCTCACACTTTTACTTCCCTCTATGAAGCCACAGGGGTCCACGCATATTTTTGTTGCTGTTGTTGTTCAACTATTTTTGTCCAGTCTTATTGAGAAAGAATTGGCATACAGCACTGTTCAAGTTTAAAGTATACAGTATAATAGGACTTACATATATTGTGAAATAATTACCACAGTAAGTTTAACCATCCATCATCTCATTTAGATACAAAAAAAAGAAAAAAATTTTTCTCCTCATGAAGAGAGGAGTATCTACTCTCTTAACAACTTCTGTATGTACCATACAGCAACGCTGACTACAGTCATCATGGTGTAGGTTACTTCCCCGTACTCACTTATCTTATATCTGGAAGTTTGTACGGACCACCTTCATTAAGCAACCCCTACACCTCTAGTCACTACAAATCTGATCTCTTTTTAATGAGCTTGGGTTTTTGCATATTATTTAACCGTCTATTCCCACAGTCTCAAGGAGCCACAATTAGGGTAGCCATATGACCCCATTCTGGCTTAAGCTTATTGTCCTGGCATAATTATTAAGAGTTTCCCTTTCACTCAGAAAAGAATCCCGGTTTAGATAATAAATTATATGTTCTCCCTATATTTAACTGACACCAGTTAGATGACACTAGAAGATTTCTCTAAAACCAAGAATCCTAGAAGTGCTCAACACATATTTAGAGCTGAAAATAAAGAAAGGCGGAAAATATTCCTTGCTGAGAAACACACATTTGTCTGATCACAAACAAATGAATTGAATAGCTGTTATCAAAGCCAAAATCCCAAATATTTTATTTAGAACTTGGATTGAAGCTTCACAGACTTCTCTGTTAAGACTAAATGCATTAGGGACACCTGGCTGGCTCAGTCAGAAGAGCATGTGACTCTTGATCTTGGGGTTGTGGGTTCAAGCCCCGCACTGGGTGCAGAGATTACTAAAAAAAAAATTTTTTTTAAAGAATGAATGCATTAAATGAAAATCTTAACAGAAATTTAAAAATCTTTCCCCTCTCTATTGCACCTAAATTTAGATATTTATTTGTCTTCTCACCTTTTTTTAGTGGGGGGGACTTCCTGTCTGTTTATTGAACATTGTTCATTATCACATAAGTAATTTCTCTTTGTTCAAGTATCAACCCCTACTCTGATAACCAGCATAATCCTTAGGAGCATATACTTCCCCCCCCTCCCTAATTCTTTACCACTGTTATAAAATTACAGAACTGGAAACATTAGAAAGGGGCTTGAAAGATCATCCTTTCCAGAGTGTCCCAAGATCACATTATGCACATTTATTGTCTTCTTTTGAGGCTCAGTCTCTAGTCTCTCTGCTCCCAGAGCGGTAGGGACAAAAGTAGGTAAGGGGATAAGAAGGAAAAAAAAAAATGGATTTGATTGTCAATTCTTTATTGGGCCACTCTGTACATTTATAGTACATTCAACTGAACTACGCCGTTAAAATCTGACAATGTCTTTCTAATATGTGCTTCTAATAATCCAGGGACAATGTATAAGTGGACTGACAACCAACTACATATAACAAATACAAGGGATGGTAATCATATATATGAAACAAAATTAAAAGGCTAAAGAACAGCTTTAAAATCTGTATAAAGATGATGAAGATCATTTTTAAGTTGATGTGAACCTACTTGAAGAAGGAATATAGAGCTCATGCTACATGATAGCTAAAAAATATAGTCTAATTGGGGTTTACAAACATTGCTTAAGTATCCTGGATCATTTGCTTTTTTATTGGCCACCCAGTTCTTCCTTTCTAACCACTGAGGAAATAACAATGTAGCTAATGTTGGAGAAGAGAATGCTCCCTTCATACCCCAGTCAGCTACTCTGATTCACATTAAAGCAGAGATTCACTCACGCACAGCTGTGGCCGACAGGATTCCAATTTAAACATGAACCTATGATGCTTTAACAACCCAACAGGAAAGTGTTTGAGAAGGGACACAAGCCCTGCCTGTCTGCGATCAGACTGCCGGGCTCTGCACACAGCACAGCTCTCAACCCCCTCTCTCCCGTAGGCGCTCAAAGGTGATGTAATCAGGAAATGCACAATGGGCGGCCTGCCCGGGCTGCTCTACACCTGGGCCTGTGACTCACTTTCTTGGCCTCTGTATCACAAAGGGGGGAAAAAGCAATGCCTCCCCTTTAAAAAATCTCTTAGAGTCTTGAAATTCTGGGAATTAACTTTCTCGTTTAACTAAACTCCGATGACCATAGGATAGCTAACAAGACCATCAAGAGGAAAAAAATGTAGGATGGATACCTTTGGAGACATGAGGAAGAAGAACTGAATTGGATAGTGGAATGGAGAAATGAACTGGAGGAAATGAAGACAAAAGAGAGATAAAGAAACGACATTTTTGACAACCATTTTGCTTTGCTTTCTAAAGGATGGCAAAATGATGGACAATATTTCATCAAAATTACTTATAGTACATGTTAGTTTTTGCCATTACAAGAAAAAAAACCATAAAAATGTTTCTATGCTTGCTTCTTCAAGGAAACCTCTGCTACTTCATTAATTAGAGCCAGTATCCTACACATGACGAGGGTATCGCATTACATAGGATATGGCTCAAATTAAAATATGCCATTTCCCATTGTGATTTATATTTTTTTCCCAACCTTCAGGTAATTTTGCATGTAAGATTTCAGCCTTGCCACTCTAGTACTAGTTTTCAAAATCATTCTAAAACTATTATGATAAGTTTATATGATAAACATATTCTTGGATGGAAGTGGATCCCAATCTCCTTTCAAATATATCATAATGCATTCCAGGCTTAGTTTTCCCACATTTGATTCATTCGCATATGAAGACCCTGGAATGGATTGATGTTTTCTTACTGCATCATAAAGCTTAGGAAAACATACCTGAGAAACGAAAACTGTGGGCTTATTGAATTTATCCTTGTTATTTTTAACAATGTCAAGAGCAAACAATAAAATAAAATAATTTCCACAACTGCCTGCGCTATTTGGCTTTCTCATTGTACCAAAGACAAAATGATGACAGCCACGGGGTTAGATTCCAATTATTATGCTGTAGAAGCACCCAGCAAAGCTGTCTTCCTGTGCCAAAGGTGAGCATAGTCTTTGGGAAAGCATCTTTTCCATAAGCAGGGGCCATTTGATGAGCTTCAGCTTGACACTCATCTGTGTTCCAATGAAAACAAGAACAATTTCTGTGTAGCCTTAAAAGGCAAAGTCAAGAATAATACTAAATGCTGTAGCACATGTGTTGATTTGTTATGTTACATTTCAGCTGTTAGTTATGCTAATGGAACAGTTTCACATACTTGGTTTTGATGTATTTATTTTAATGATCATGTGTATGTATCTTTCTGTGATTGCCTGGTAAGACTGACTGCATGATGTTCTGCTGTCACCACCAGGCCAGGACTGGAAGTAAGGGGTAAAAAAAATGTAAAGCTTCAACTTCACAACTGTACGACTTGAAGTAAGTCCCTCGGTACAACAGGGACAAGATGTGTCAGAACCTATAGGATGTAAGATCTTAATACAAAATTATAGGACATCTAGCAGAGCCTATCAACAGGTGAACTAAAATTGGGGACATGTAAAAAGTGGATTTTCAATATAACTTATTAAAGGATGCTAGACATTAGGAGAAAACGTTTATGCTTCAGCATTTGGTGTTATTCGCAAGTCCATTTTTTCCTTAAGACGCCTTACCCCGCTGCAGCCGCGAAAGAAGGGATTCTAATCGCGTGACTAGTAAGGCTGCAGGAAGATGTGCATCTTTCACATTCTTCTGGTGAGTGTCCAAGATGCCAACCGAGAGCACAGGAAATATACAAGTGCCTGCCGCTATTGCCTTCTACTTATTGGGGGGCAGCATCAGGGTTCTGCCAGATGGACGGACAGAGTGCTATCAACAAAGACCTAGCTGGCTCCCTGGGAAGAAGACATATCCCATAAAACCCATGACACTATTGCAAACACCCTAAAGACAAAAGAAGAGAAGAGTTTTTGGCTACTGAAATATACAAAGGTTTTTTTTGTTTTTGTTTTTGTTTTTTTCCTGTAAGCTCCTTCTTTCAGTTCATAATAAACAAACTGTGCAGGACCTGGAGATTCTGGAGCAAAGGCGATGCATGCCTTCTTTGGTAGGTATAAGCAAGGGGTTCAAAAGCAGTCTCTAAAGGATGGGAGAAAAATAAAGGTGGAGGGTCAGTTGTCTGCAGCTGTAACATTAGAGAAACTTAAAAGGGGAAAGGATCAGAGTGAAAGTTCCCTTGTCATCTCTTTTCCTCTGCCTTAAGCAATGGTACACTGGAACCACCTCACACCAGCTCAACAATTCATAGATTTTCAGGGATTATGTGAGCAGGTTTTTAAATGCAGTTATTATTAAAAACTATATTACATCAACCTACAATGAAATTATACTGAAAACAAAAATAATGAATACCCAAAATTCATCACTTCCTAATGATTTTACTGCTTTTACTATCATCCATGCTCTTGAGGTTATTTACCTCTAGTGTATCTGAATGGTGAAATACTACTGCACGTTCTACTACACATCCCTTCCCCACTCTGCATTCAGTGATGTCATGTTGGCAGCTTGAAATCATCCATGGGGAGAGTGCTTACACCCAGAGATATGCAAATCTACAAATCAGGGCTGCTTTTCCCCCTGGAGAGCTGGTTGTTAAATATTTATCATCATGCCACTGATTATAAGGCAAATATACTTCTCTTTTCCTATCATGATCGCTGAAGAAAGAGAAATAGGGGCGCCTGGGTGGCACAGTCAGTTGAGCGTGTGCCTCTTGATTTCAGCTCAGGTCATGATTTTGTGGTGGTGGGATCAAGCCCCAAGCTGGGCTCTGTGCTCAGCAGAGGAGTCTACTTGTCCTGCTCCCTCCCCCTCCACCCCTTCCCCCTCTCTTTTTCTCTCTAAAATAAATACATTTTTAAAAAATCTTTAAAAAAAAAAAAAAGAGAGAGAGAGAGAGGGGTGCCTGGGTGGCTCAGTCATTAAGCGTCTGCCTTTGGCTCAGGTCATGATCCCAGGATCCTGGGCTCGAGCCCCGCATCGGGCTTCCTGCTCAGTGGAAAGCCTTGTTTCTCCCTCTCCCACTCCCCCTGCTTGTGTTCCCTCTCTCACTATGTATCTCTCTGTCAAATAAATAAATAAAATCTTTAAAAAGAGAGAGACAGGGGGCGCCTGGGTGGCTCAGATGGTTAAACGTCTGCCTTCGGCTCAGGTCATGATCTCAGGGTCCTGGGATCGAGTCCCACATCGGGCTCCCTGCTCCTTGGGAGCCTGCTTCTCCCTCTGCCTTTCTCTCTCGCTCTCTCATGAATAAATAAATAAAATCTTTATAAAAAAAAAAAAAAGAGAGAGAGAGAGAGAAATAAAGTCAGAAAAAATGCAAATGACACCAATTAATTCAAATATTCACTGGAGGCAAAGTCATATACCTGAAAATACCAATTCATACCAGAATATGCCAATTTATAACAGTTGACTTAAATACTGTTTAACTGACATCCAATTTTTAAAAATATGGATATGGTAAAGTTCTTTTTAATAGTTCAATTGAGCAAGGTTGAACTACAAGAACAGAGCAAACAAGTTCTTTGAAACTTTACATTCTGAATAGTCCTTATTTAGAAAAGAGCAAAGCGAGCTTCAACGATCAATTTCCCTTCAGTCTGATCAATACATCAGAAGCGGTAAGAGTTTGGTGGGGAAAAGCTTGTTAACTTGTCCTCCTGAGAGAATATAAGGAGCAGCTCCGAGGAAAAAACACGAAGCATCATGAGATATAAAATTGATACTAGTGGATCTTGATACGGTGTTTGGTCCCAAAAAGCCCCACATCACTTCCCAGATAACCTCAAACACAGCAGAACAGACAAAACATATTGCGGCGCTTGAAGGCAAACAGCAAGCCATGTGGGACCTTCTCGACGGGGCTCAATAATTCCATCCTTGGAATTTATATGAAATAATAAGATGAAACTGTGTTCCAAAGAGCTAGAGGCAAAGGGTCCCCAGAGGGGTTTATAAAAGGAACATAAATGCCTTGATATGGGACACTTTCAGAAATCACAAAATATTTACTTCAGCAAAAAATGAGATCTGTTTTCATAACCATTCACAGCTCTACCAGGCATAGAACATCATTATCTGAGTTCATATGAGGCAGAAAAAAAAATAATGAGCAAGTTCAGGCAACCCAGTGTTGTTTTTTTTCTGCAAAAAGAGGAAAAAATGATGATTTTTAATGACCTCTCATATCCCACTAGGAGCTCAAAAACATTACTGAGGAGCTACGCCGAGAGAGAATAAATTGCAGATGGAGCTTTCCACAAATGGGTTTTCATGTGAAGGACCTTGGGGTTTTTCAATTAGGAATCTTCAAGATTCCCAGAGATTGCAACATCCTGATACTGAGAGGCAAACTACTGCAGAGATCAACACAAAATGGAATTGCACAAAAAAAGATAATGTGATGACAATCAAACTGAGAATTTCTGGCAGTTACTCCGATTCTATTAAGAAGAACTCAGTGCAAAAGAGAACTTAAAAAAAAAAATTGCCAGTAGGATAAAAGAATGAAACAAACTTGAATCATTTTGGACAGAATGAAAAATCAGAAGGGAACACAGAACATGTTAAGTAAAGCCAAAAGCAAACTACAAACTCAAGGGACAAAATATACTAGGCTTAAGAATAACTTGGGCCATTGCTTCAGGTATTTTAAACAAAACTGATTAATATAAAATGGAATAAAATAAACAATTACACACAAAAAAGAGTTACTACTACTTGGTTCAAGGAAAACTAAGCAACAAATAAGTATTTTATTTTGGTAAATTTTTGGATTCATTAAAAAAACTTCTGACAAAAGCAAAATATGTATTTAAACTAATGGAATCATTCAACCTCCAATAAAAATAATTTCTTGAAAGTCAATGAACAAAGAATAATTCAATGAGAAAAGCATGACTATATTAACATTTTTGGCTTTAAAAAACAAAAACAAAAACAAACAAAAACCTGTCTCACAAGGAAGTTAATCCACACTAACAAAACAAGAGAAATTGATCATGAAACCAGATCACTGAGGGATTATTTTACAATGAGAAAATCAACTGTCAAACAGGTTGGCTGTTTATGTTAGCCAGCCCATCACCTTAGAAAGCAACCCTTAAATGTCGAGGTTGCTTACAGTCAAATCAGGGAAATTAACTATGACCCCCGTGAATGTTCTCTCCGTGAGATCTATTAGGCTAATGAGGTGCTCACAGGAGTAGACCGTTCAGCATAGTGCTTCAACTGCGAGGTCAAGGTCAGCCTCTGCAACATTCTTTTTCTGGATGCTCTGCTGACTAATACTTCTCCTTGACGGGAACATACTTTCTTTAAATGTACCGGTACCTTCATTTTAAGTCTTGCTGGCCTGTGAAACCATTCCCTAGACAACTGCTCTGTTTTATTTACACATTGTTTTACACAATGATTTCATAGGTTCGGTTTCAGGAAGCAACCTTATTTTTAAGTTCCTCGGGTAAAGTGGAAATGGACAAGGAGACTTCATTGTTGCTCCAGTGAAATTTCTTAAGAGCTCTTTTTTTTTTTAAGATTTTATTTATTTATTTGAGAGAGTAAGAGAGAGACAGAGAAGGAGCAGGGGGAGGGGCAGAGGGCGATGGAGAAGCAGACTCCCCACTGAGCAGGGAGCCAGGCGTGGGGCTGGATCCTGGGACTCCAGGACCATGACCTGAGCCGAAGGCAGACGCTTAACCGACTGAGCCACCCAGGCACTCCAAAGAGCTCTTTTTTTTTTTTTTTTTTTTAAGATTTTATTTATTTATTTGAGAGAGAGCGAGAGGAGGGACGGGGCGGGGTGGAGGGGAGAATCCGAAGCAGACTCTGCACTGATCATGGAGCCCGAGATGGGGCTCGATCTCACCACCGCCCGTGAGATCATGACCTGAGCCAAAACCAAGAGTCAGATGCCTAACTGACTGAGCCACCCAGGCACCCCAAGAGCTCTTATTTATTTATTTATTTATTTTTAAAAGATTTTATTTATTTATTTGACAGAGAGAGACACAGCGAGAGAGGAAACACAAGCAGGGGGAGTGGGAGAGGGAGAAGCAGGCTTCCCGCTGAGCAGAGAGCCCGATGCGGGGCTCGATCCCAGGACCCTGGGATCATGACCTGAGCCGAAGGCAGATGCTTAACCAACTGAGCCACCCAGGCGCCCCCAAGAGCTCTTTTTTAAAAGCAAACTTGGACTGTACACACAGCATGCCTAGAAAGAAAGGATCACAGTTGAAGCTAGGTGATGGTATATGTAGGCTCCTTAAACTATTTTTATTTTTTTAAATGTTTTTAAATAAAAACACCTTGCTGGCAGTCATATAAAACTAATCAATGATTATCTATAATCAGGTTTATAATATGTTGCTAAGGATATAAAGATGCCAGTGAGTTCATTCAGTCATTCAGTAAATATTATTAGAGCATCTTTTATATGCCAGTTCCAGTTCTGAACACACAAGGTAAACAAAGCAGTCTTCTTGGAGCTTAAAGTCCAGTGGGGGAAAATGTTAAGGGTTAAACTTGGTATTTTAGTATTTAGCGTCTATAAAGATATTTGAAGATACTACAGTGAAAGATTAAACAAGGTGATAAAGAGATACTCCTTTTTCTAGAGACAATAACAAAGCAACGACCTTAGAAGTTAAGTCTAATTGCTGAATGGATGGCCTTAAGAAAGTATTCAATTTCTCTAAATGTTGGCTTCCTAATCTGTAAAATGGGGATAATACCAATATCTGCCTTTTAGGATGGTGAAGAATAAAATTATCCCTTTAAAGTGGTCACCACAGAACCTAATTGACAGTAAACATTAAATAAATGTCAGGTATAATGCTAATTATGGTTTAGAGAACTTCATATGCTGACTTCTTTGGAAACAAGAGGATTAAAAGAGGATCTTTGGAGATCCTTTTTTGGCTCATAATCCTATAATATTCAAAATCTGAAGACTGAATGTAGATAGCTGGTATAAGCATCAGGAACAGGAGAAACGAATGAATAACTGTAAGCTAGAAAGCTGGCTTCTATACGTGTTCTTCCTGAATTCACTAGCAAGCACAATAAAATGGGACGCAAGATGGGAACCCCGCTGATTCTGTGCTCAGTGATTCATAGTGCACAGGATTCCAAGCCTGACTGCTACTTGGGACACCATCTCTCTGGTAACAAAAACAAATAATGTAATAAAGCCTGAAGAGTAATTGCCCAGCACTCAAGAAGCAGCCTAATTATAAAGACACTGCAACTTACCATAAAGCTATGAAGAGGCACAGGATTTTCCACATTTAATCACCACCCCAACCTCACCCCTCACCCATGCCCATTCATCTTTCAGGAAACACAGCTTGATTCTTAATGCTGCTGCTGTATAAAGAAATAATGAGCTCTGTTAGTGCACCTGAAAATACACCATCAGCCTAGAAAGGGAGCACTTAGCTCACAGCACTTTAATGAAAATGTCAGGACCACCCTGAAGTATTTAAATCCTGTAAATGCCAAGGAAGGAGAAGAGCTAAACAATTAAGGTAATGGATGACAGCAAGCAAAGAAAAAAAACTAAGCTGATTATCAGAAAAAACTTCAACACCGCCTCTCTGTGCTGTAAGTTTTTTCAAAGGAATTTATGGTAACACCCAAGGTCTTGGTTACCTAAAATTAGCTCAAACTACATGGAGAAACATTGTCAGGACAATGCAAATTTTATGGGGATAGAGCTACATGGTCTCCTCTTTCTCAATCTTCCTAGTGTTTTCTGGAAACGTAGGCAAAAGAAGAGTACCTTCTTGAACCTTGATAGCATTTGGGTGGCAACACCTGTGTGTGCTTCGTTCCCCAAAGTGTTCCCACCATCGATCAGAGCCTCGTATGTACCAGATGTTTGATAGCTGTTTGTGTAAGTGTCAGTAAAAGTTTCTCGGCTAGGGAAAATTTGCTTGTAATTGGCGATCTAACAGCTATCTAACTTGCGTTGATTTTTTGCTTCCACAGGAATAGACAGAAATAGGAGCAAAGGAGTCAAATACATGGACATACCTGTAGACCCCTCAGGTGGGATTATGCTGCCCAAGCTGGTATGAACTTCATTTGGCTCCACACTGTGTCTAAGATCACCTAATGGGAAACTAAAGTGATTTGGGCCCAGAAGGAATGAGAAGGATAGCAACAAATAATTGCTGAATGAATATATTAATGAATTCTGCATTACTATCACATAACTTATGGCTTCCCTAAAAATACCAATGCATAATATAGGTCTGATGACATTTATTGACTCAGGTTTTGTGTCCTCTTTCTCTCGTGTGCAATTTTGCAAACCCAAGAGTAAGCCAGTGACGGTACTACAGACTCTGGGTAGGTAGAAGTAGTCACTTAGACTGATCTCTTTACTATGGTTTTGCATCCAGTGATTTCTTTGTAGGAAGGTACACACATAGGAGCAACAGAGTCACTCACTAAAGCATTAGGCCAGAATATTTCCAAGCTATCAAATTATTGAGTGGAGATGTCAGGAGAGACTTCCAAATGTCAAGATTTCATCTAGTTATGGTAAAAGATACTGAAAAGATTTGAGATTTAGTCTAAAGTTGTTGATCTGAATAAAACATGACATTATAATTTTTTGTTTGAAGTGTTGTCACCTGAAAGAAAGATTTATTTTGTAATTGCTTCACAGGGTCAGAATAAGACCAAAGGATGAAAGGTTTTGGCTCAAAAGTGAAAAAAAAAAAAAAAAAAAAAGGAAACCGTTCTTTTCCTCCTATGGGTATTTTAAAAGAAGCTGATGATTATTTTTTAAAAACAATAACCAAAAACACTAATTCAAAAAGATATACGCACCCCCATGTTTATTGCAGCATTATTTACAATAGCCAAGATATGGAAGCAACCTAAATGTCCACTGATATACGAATGGATAAAGAAGATGTGGGGTGTGTGTGTGTGTGTGTGTGTGTGTGTGTGTGTGTAATGGAATATTACTCAGACACAAAAAGAATGAGAGCTTGCTCTTGCAACAACATGGATGGGGCTAAAGGGTCTTATGCTAAGTGAAATAAATCAGACAGAGAAAGACAACTCCTATATGATTTCACTCATATGTGAAATCTAAAAAACGAATGATCAAACAATAAGCAAACAAAAAGACTCTTAAATACAAAAAACAAACTGGTGGTTGCCAGAGGGGAGGTGGGTGAGGGGATGGGTGAAATAGATTTAAAAAAAGGTTAGGAGCTACAAACTTCCAGTTATAAATTAAATAATTCACAGAGATGGAAAGTACAACACAGGGAATATAGTCAATAATATTGTAATCACTTTATATGCTGACTATACTTATCATGGTGAGCACTGAGTAATGTATAGAGTTGTCAAATCACTACGTGGTACATCTGAAGCCAATATAACACTGTATGTAAATTATACCTCAATAATTAAAAAAAAAAAAAAACAGAAAAAAACCAATAACCAACTGTTAGCCTGCTGGTGAAGAAAGAAGTAATTTCCAGTTAAGAACTTAATCACCAGTTAAGATGCTATTAATTTGGTTTTGTTTTAAATATAATTGAAGTACTTCAGTAATTATTTCTCTCCCCCACTAGAAAGTGAGCTCTTTAAGCAAAGAACTTTGCCCCAATCATCTCCGTATTTATAGAACCTTGCCTGGCACATAGCCGCTCTCAGTAAGTGTTAACTAGTAAGTAACAATATTGTCAAAGATATTCTTTAAAGGTTGTGATTCTATGAGGTATATTCTGAAACTCAGTAAGTTCTAGTACTGATTGAATGAATAGCTATGAATTTAGGAGTTGCTGTTCTTCCAGCCTATTTACTTGGATATCTTCAAATTCCTCTTTTCCTTCCCCATTGTCTAGGTAATTGAGAGAACCTTAAGTATTGACTCTAATAATGATAATGATATTTACTTATTCCATAGCGTGCTCTACAGTATACAGGCAAAACATATCTTACTGCACTTCGCTTTGCTGTGCTTTGCAGATACTGCATTTTCTTTACAAAGTGCAGGTCTGTGGCGACCCAGCCTGGAGCAAGTCTCTTGGCATCATTTTCCCGACAGCATTTGCTCACTTTCTGCCTCTATGTCACATTCTGGTAATTCTCACCATCTCCCAAACTTTTCATTATTACTATATTTGCTGTGGTGATCTGTGATCAGTGACCTTTGATGTTATTGTAATTATGTTGGGGTGACACAGACTGTGCCCAAGTAAGATGACGAACGTCATCGATGAATGTTGTTGGGTTCTGACCGCTCTACCACCCAGCCATTCCCCTGTCTCCTTGTTCTCGGGCCTCCCTATTCCCTGAGACAAAACAATTGGAATTAGGTCAATTAATAACCCTACAATGGCCTCTAAGTGTTAAGTAAAAGGAAGAGTCGATCAATGCAGCACACTTCATTATTGTTTCAAGAAATTACCACAGCTACCCCAACCTTCAGCAACCCCCACTCTGATCAGTCAGCAGCCATCAGTGTCGAAGACCCTCCACCAGCAAAAACATTAGGACTTCCTGAAAGCTCAAATGATGGTTAGCGTTTGCTAGTAATAAAGTATTTTTCTCAGAGAGAGAGAGAGAGAGAACAAGCAGGGAGAGTGGCAGGCAGAGGGAGAGGGAGAAGCAGGCTCCCGCTGAGCAAGGAGCCCGATGTGGGGCTCAATCTCAGGACCCTGGGATCGTGACCTGGGCCAAAGGCAGCCGCTTAACCGACTGAGCCACCCAGACACCCCTAGTAATAAAGTATTTTTTAATTAAGGTATATACATTGTTTTTTAGACATAAGACTATTGCACACTTAATAGACCACGGTGTAGTGTAAACATACTTGAATATGCACTGGGAAACCAAAAAAATTCATTGGATTCTTTTATTTTATTTTAATTTAATTTAATTTAATTAGAGAGAGAGAAAGAGAGCATGCAAGTGGGAGGGGACGAGCAGAGGGAAAGGGAGAGAATCTTAAGCAGGCTCCACACCCAGCACAGAGCCCCAATGCAGGGCTCGATCTCACAACCCTGAGATCATGATCTGAGCTGAAATCAAGTCACCCACTTAACCGACAAAGCCACCCAGGCACCCCTCGTTCGACTCACTTTATTGTGATATTTTCTTTATTGCAGTGGTATGGACCAAACCTACAATATCTCCAGGTATGTCTGTACTACAAAATATTCCCACCTACATTATCTTATGCCATCCTTACAGACGTCCTGTGAAGTAGACATGAGAACTTTTATAGGGTAAAGGAGGTGAAGTGCAGCATTGAAATCAGTTCTGCATCTCAAGTTTGAGCTTAATTTTGTTCCTAGCTATGAAACTTCAGCAAGGTTAACATTTCAGAGATGTAGTTTGTTTTTATCTATTAAAAAAATAGGATAAAAATACCTCGTATGTTTACTGTGGGTATTAGAAAATATATGACTGCTTCCTTTTCCGGTATGCTGACAGGCTAGATTAGTTGAAAATCCTTTCTCTATAAAATACCTAAAATATAACAAATATTCTTTTAAATGTATGGCTGAGATAATAAGGAAAACCAGCAGGGGCCAAAATTAAGTAATATACTAAAAATCAGGGTGATAAGCATGAGCTGACAATAGGACTACCATGGGGCAAACCAAGAGTGTGGGTTATAAGAGCCACTGGGTACAGGAGACAAGTCCTTGGGCCCTCACTAGGTGGAAAAGTTATACTAAGAGCCATACATACACCAAGGTCCTTGAAGGGGCATACACAATGTGAAATGCAGAATGGGAAAAAAAATATATGCATGTGTATATCTCTATCTCTGTCTCTATCTCTGTCACTACCTATATCTACATTGACCAGACCTAGGAAACAAAAACAGAAGCTTGCTTGCCCTGGCCTAGACTCCATGCAAAAGAATTCAGGATTCATTATTGTAAATTTACCATCTTGTGGGTTGGGTTTTCAAGATTACACTTGGCAAATAAGGAAACTCCAAGATGAGAAATCAGCATTAAAAATGTGCCTAGCATAAGCACCATAGGTAAAAACCTCCCTAAACAGCTCATAATTCAGACTTACATATAAGAAGGAATGCAACATGTCGGCAAAAATAATAAATAGCAAAATTAGTTCTTCCAAAAACTACAAATCATAGAATTATTGGATGCTGTAGCAGTCAGACTCTCAGTGTCTCCTAGTGTTCATGCCCTTTTGTAATTCTCTCCCCCTGTGTAGGCATATAATGCATGGCTTGCTTCTGACCAATAGAATACAGTAATAGTGATGAGATATATGTGACTATGTGTATGCGATTACATTACACACAATGGTAATGCCTGTCTTGCTAAGAAACTGCCTCCCTTGCTGGTTTTGGAGAAGTAAGCTGCCATGTTGTGAGCTGCCACCATGGAGGGGGCCACACTATATGGCACAGAGCTGGGGTAGCATCTAGCTGACAGCCAGTGAGAAACTGAGTTCTCCTCCAGTGGCTGCAAGGACCCTGATGCTGCTGACAACCATGAAGCAGATCCTTCCCTGTGGGACTACAGATGAGAAACTAGCCCTGGCCAACATCTTGATTTACAGCCTTGCAGAGGACCCAGCAAAGTTGTGCCCAGACTCCTTATCTATATAAACTGTGAGATAATAAATATGTGTCATTTTAAGCCACAAACTTATGGTAATACTGTCATGCAGGAATAGATAACTAACATAGCTACAGACTATAATATATGTTTAAAATGTTTAAAGACATAAAAGAAGAAATAAAAACATGAAGGAAAAATGAGACAAAAACATCAGAGAGACTTGAAAAACACAAGTAGAATAATAATAAAAAAAATAATTCTTAAAATAACTCAATGGATGGGTTAAATAGCAGATTGAAATCTGCTGAAGAAACAACATATGAACTGGAAAACAGATCAAAGGAAATATATCTATTTCAATTTACCACATGCAACACAGATACTAAAAGAGAGAAAAAGGGGCACCTGGGTGGCTCAGTCAGTTAAGCATCTGCCTTCAGCTCAGGTCATGATCCCAGGGTCCTGGGATCAAGCCCCAAATCGGGCTCCCTGCTCAGTGGGGGAGCCTGCTTCTGCCTCTGCCCCTCACCCCACTTCTAATCTCTCTCTCTCTCAAAAAAAAAAAAAAAAAAAATACAGAAAACCTTGAGAGATTAAGAGAGATATAGGATTGACAACATTACCAGACAGGGAATCCTGAAGGAGAGAACACAGAAAAGACAAGTAGAAAAACTGAAGGAAATAATGGCTGAGGATTTTCCAGAATTGATAAAAGACATGATTCCTCAGATTCTAGAAGCAACTTCGACCCAAGAAAGATAATTATGGTAAACACACTGACGTGCAATATGGAACACTGAAGTTTAAGAGAAGATTAAAAATCAAACGATGAGAAAAAGCAAAGGGGCAACAGGAGACTCCTCAAAAAGAGCAATAGAAACCCTAAGACAGTAGAATAATATCTTCAAAGTGCTGAGAGAAAATAGTCAACCTATAATTCTATATTCAGTCACATGACCGATGAGAGAATTTAAATAAACATTTTCAGACAAATAAAATCTGATTTTTTACCACTAGTAAATCCTAATGAAAACCCTACTAAAAGATATTCTTCAGAAATGAAACCCAAAGGAAGGAATATGATGCAAAAAGCAATGATAAGCATGAAATCTGTGTGTGAATAAATCTACACAAACATCAATGGTATCAAAACAAAAATGATGATAGCTACTTGGTAGGTATATAAAAAAAATTTAAATGCCATACAAAAATGATATGTAAAATGGGCAAGGTGTGGTGGAATTAAAGTGTTCTAAGATCCTTAAGTTATTTGAAAGGATTAAGATAATGATTAATTGTAGACTTTGTTAATTTGGGTATGCATGTTAAAACTGTAAGGGTGAAAAGAGAAATAGAATATGTAACTTCTAAAACAGTAGAAAGAAATAAAATGTAAAGCATTATTACCACCCACATTTTATAGGACATGAAACTGAGGCTTATTAAACTGACTGACTTGACTAAGTTTACCCAGCTAAGAACTAGCATAATAATAACAGCATGTGATGTAAATTCATTTCTTTCAACTCCAAGTCTGTGATTTTTTTTTTCCCTTCTATGTCATATACCCTCTGATCTAGGTGATACATGTTCCATTGAATAAGGCAAAAAATCTCACATTGCTGCAAGAATATCTTTATATTAAATAGCACTTTGTAGTAAAAATAAGCAAATCCTCTTATTCCTCTTTTCCATTTCATTCTTACCTACTCTCTCCACTCATTAATTCCTACATTCTCCAAATAATTTTTCTCCTGGGCTCTAATTTTTACTGTTTTTTTCTCTCTTCCTCTTTCCCACTTAAATATGTATGTGATTAATAAGAATAAGTGTGTGTACATGTGTGTAAACATGTGCAATATTTATGATCATACTTGTTTGCTTATTTCAAAACAAATTCTCAATGTATATGCTGTAGAGAGTGGTAAATTCTAAATGCCTAGTTTTTGCTGGAATGCGCTTTGTTTGAAAGATTTCTACAAAGATGAAAGACGTCATAAAAGACAGTGGTACCCAGATCTCCTTCATTCTTTTGTAGTACTCTATCACTGAAGCAAGTATGTAGTATCAAAAAAGCAGTAGGACTATCTGTGGCAACAATCTAGGCTCCAAATCTTAGCAGTGGTAGATAGTCCCCTGGAAAACTGTTAATAGAGTCAAAGACTTTACCTCTGCACTAGGGTAAGTGACTCCTTTTCTCCTTGCCAAGACCATTTCAATTGGCTTCTAACTGCACTATTCTATCTTGAAGCCATGCAGTAAAATCTTCAGGATGCGCCCTAGGCTGCAGTTCAAGCTCTTGGAATACTACTCTTGCTAAGTCACTGTCACTGGTTCCACATCTAGTCTGCCTACTTCTGCAATATTTTATGAGGCAAAACTTCAAGGTATGTAATTTGCTTACTATCATACAGAAAAGCATGTAAGTCCCTTGGAACCAACTCTTGGTCTCCTACCATATAGCGTGTCAGATGTATAAAAACAATTTTATATTGTTCACAGTGCCTTTAACATGATGCCAGCTGATTACATTCTACCATTGGCATTATTGATCCAAATATCTGTATTGTAAATATACCCTTGAAGAAAGCCGTACAGCATTTGTATTATAAAGAAATGAATGCTATTTCATACTGTGAGGCAATTCTTATATCTGGAGGCACAGAAATCTTGGATAATTAAAACCTAAACCAATCTAGACCATTGCTCTATTAACCAAAAAATAAAGTAACCATAGATGTAAAAAGCAAACAAGCCAAGAAAAAAAAAATCACATGACTTGCTCCTTCAATTTCCCTCTATTAACCTGAAGGCAACTCTCTCCATTGTTCCCCCCTCCCTCCTGCTGTGACTCCCCAAAAGATAACCTAGGGAAGAATAAGTGAAGTCATATGGTATTTATCTCTCTGTCTGACTTATTTCACTTAGCATAACACCCTCTAGGTCCATCCTTATATATGGAATCTAAAAAACAGAACAAATGAACAAATGACAAGAAAACAGATTCTTTTTTTTTTTTTTTTAAGATTTTATTTATTTGACAGAGAGAGACACAGTGAGAGAGGGAACACAAGCAGGGGGAGTGGGAGAGGGAGAAGCAGACTTCCCGCAGAGCAGGGAGCCAGATGTGGGGCTCGATCCCAGGACCCTGGGATCATGACCTGAGCCGAAGACAGACGCTTAACGACTGAGCCACCCAGGCGCCCCGACAAGAAAACAGATTCTTAAATACGAAAACAAATTGGTGGTTGCTAGAGGGGAGGTGAATGGGGACATGAATAAAACAGATAAAAGCAATTAAGGGATATACAAACTTCCAGTTATAAAATAAGTCATGGTGATGAAAAGCACAGCATAGGGAATATAGTTATTAATGTTGTAATAATGTTGTTTGGTGACAGATGTGACTACACTTACAATGATGAGCACTGAGTAATGTACAAAATTGTTGAATCACTATGTTGTACACCTGAAATGAATCTAACATTGTATGCTAATTATACTTCTATTTTTAAAAAAAAATTTTTTTTTTTTTTTTTTAAGATTTTATTTATTTATTTGAGAGAGAGAGAATGAGAGACAGAGAGCATGAGAGGGAGGAGGGTCAGAGGGAGAAGCAGACTCCCTGCCGAGCAGGGAGCCCGATGTGGGACTCGATCCCGGGACTCCAGGATCATGACCTGAGCCGAAGGCAGTCGCTTAACCAACTGAGCCACCCAGGCACCCCTAAAAAAAAAAATTTTAGAAGATAATCTAGAGGAGGATAAAAAGCTTTCAGACCTTGATGATCCCCAAACAGAATAATCCATCTCAGAATAACCAAAAGTTGGTTGTATCCTGTTTCACAATACTTCTATAGCGGGTAGAATAATTTCATTACTAAGAACTAGTAAGTCTACCAAACTTAAATAGAATTTCCATCTGTACAAGTGCATGGAAATATGGTGACTACAACAACAACAAAGAACCCACTTGATGGATCAGCCAAAGATGTTTGGAGGAGTGGGCTTTGCAGTAGTGAAAACATAATAAATAACAGATGGTACTTTTCCAGACAGGAGCAATAGGCCAGGGGGAGGAGGATATGTAGAGACCCACAGGTCAAGGATGAACAAGCGAAAGAGCCCACTGTGTGGTCTCAAAAAACGGTACTGGCAAATTAGAGCTATAATTTCATGATCGCATTGAGCCAGATCTGGGCTAGGTAGCAGCTGAAGCCCTTGTTCTCATAATAAAAAGTACAAAGCTCTGTCAGCTGATTTACAAAGCATAGTTATTAACACCTGAGTCCGGGTGGTGGGAGGAACAACAAACATCCAGCAGCTCTCTGAGATCCTGAATAAGAATATAAGGTAATACACGATATGACAAAACTATCTCTGCATCATCTGGGGAGAGGTTCTCTGGAATGGGGTTATTCCAGCTTATGAGAACCACTTACGTGGTGAACAAATATAGAAGTGATTAGCAGTTTTCTAGGCTTGAAGACTTCTCTCCATAAAAGATCATAAGATCCTAGGGCTCCTGGGTGCCTCAGTCAGTTAAGCATCTGCCTTGGGATCAGGTCATGATCTCAGGGTCCTGATATCGAGCCCTATGTCGGGCTCCCTGCTCAGCAAGGAGTCTGCTTCTTCCTCTCTTTCTGCCCTCCCCCCTGCTCATGCTCTCTCTCTCTCAAATAAATAAATAATTTGAAAGAAAAAAAACATCACAAGATCCTAAGAATAAAAAACTGAAAAGATTAAGTGAGCTTGAGTCATAATTCTATTCTCTTTCCTTCCCCCTCAAAAGAGGCCACTCTCTCGGTTTCCCTTTGCAGAGAATCCTCTGTTCTTCCTCCTCTATTTTGCTTCGGCATGGTCTTGAGATGTTCTTTCCTCCACCTCTGTCTCTGTCTTACGTGGTGTGTAGTACAGAAGCATAGGGGATGACATGGAGCCTACACCACAGAGTCAACATCATTTCCCGCCCTCTAGAAGGTCACCAGGCTGAGTATGTCCAACAGTTGATTCCTACAGTAAGCTCAGAGAATAGCTCTGGTCAGTGTCTCTGTTCCCCATCACTTCAATGATTCATGACAAGTCCTCTCTCAGGGTTCTCTTTTAAGTCACTCACAACCAAACCAAAAAGGCATAAATTACAAAAAATATGGGATGTCCTTTATTGGCAGAACAAGTACTTGCCAGCAGAGAAAATAAAGCAAACCAAATAAAATAGATAAAATGGAAACCCACAAATCAGACTATAAAACAATATTGTACTGACATTTAAATGAAGTAATCCCATGGCAACAATTTAACTGCTGCCTTTTTGCCTGTAGTCCCAGATTTCTCTTGTTTGGAGCTGGACACAACTTTTTCATTTTTTTGTGTACTTAGAGCTGCACATTGAACCAACATTATTTACTACTTACTTGGGCTTGTTTGCATACTTTAAAAGGGTGAAGTGTTTCTTGGTAGAAAAGCTGATGATAAGCCTGTAGGTCAAACCAAAAGTACACACTGTTCTTCCACAACTGTAGGTGGAAAAAATACATAAATCATTACCACCCAATTATTAAAGCTCTACAAAGCTCTAATTTCAAATATAAATAATTGTTCAGCTCCTTGGTGTTACCATAAATCAGGTTCAATTTAAGATGGTCTTATCTTCTAATACAAACTGGCAGCATACAAAATATTTACTGGTATTGTCACTAAAATATTATATTTTTGCATGTATGCCTCTTACATAATTGGCCATTAAAATAGGAAGCATGCTAGTTAACAATTAAAGAGTAATCACATATTTCTGGCATGAAACCAAAATCTGGAGGTATTTTGATATATATGGACAAATGTATATCATACTGAAACCAAACACTACTCTAATAATTGAGCCAGTGAAATATTTTACATTTGAGCAAAATGAAAACAAAACAAAACAAACTGGCAATGAGTTTTCCACTATCCATTGCAACTTCTAATTGTTAGAGTTATTAAAAATGAAAATTAAAGGATTGATAGACATCAACTCTGAATTTAATATATATTACATCAAAACAAAATTACATGAGAATAAAATATTGTTAATAATGCAAGTCAAGGGGCGCCTGGGTGGCTCAGTCAGTTAAGCGTCCAACTCAGTTTCGGCTCAGGTCATGATCTCAGGGTCCTGGGATCAAGGCCCATGTCTGACTCCATGCTCAGTGGGGAGTCGGCTTCAGGATTCTCTCTCTCCCTCTCCTCCCTCTGCCCCTCCCCTCTGCTGGCACGCTCTTTCTCTCACTCTATAAAATAAATAAATAAAAAATATTTTTAAAAAATTAATGCAAGTCAATCCTTTACTTTTCTTTGTAATTCTAGTAGGACAGTGAACCAAGAGAATTATAACTGAGATGTTTACATTTTTACTAAATATTTAGCATAAAATTTCTTACCAGAAGAAATGGGAATTTTAATATCAAATATAATTATTTGAGCATTGAATTATTTCAACTTCTCTTAGTTTAAAATGAGGTAAAGTCATAAAATTAGATTTAAAATCATTATTTTCTACCTTGTTTCCTGAACGTTCACAGAATTTAGTAAAGAAGAATCCAGCTCTATTTTCTACATACAAAGTCTGCAACAAATTTTCCATGTCAAATCCTCCCAAGGCACTATCTGCCATGGTTTTAACCTAGATAACAAAACAGAAGTCCATGATCCACCCAAGAACATGGTGATTTTTTATGACACTGTACAACAGGGTTTCATAAATTCTGCCAGGCTGTCGTTTTCCTGCTGGACTTTTGATTTTATTTTTGTACCATGTAAGTAATTAATGCAGTATGTTTGCATATAACTGTCACTTAGGAGTCATTTATGGAAGCAACTATAGCAGCAGACTTCATTCTATTATAAACCAATCTGATTTCAAACTTAATGTTAGGGTAACTTCTCAACCTCTATTATTTTCATGTTTCAGGCACAGCGATACCATTTTAGGAGTCTTCCAAATCTCTGTTGGTGGCCTCGTTCCTACATATTTACTGTTATTTTAGCCTTGAGGTAATGCTATAATGGCTACAAGAGAGTTATAAAAAGAACCATCCTCAAGGTCTCTCAGTGCTGCTCATTAAATGTCCTCAGGGGGCCCCTCCTTGGATAGTCTCACTCTGTACAGGTCGTGGCCTTCAGAATGTAAATGGTAATGTAAGTTCTCACAAAACTCTGTTATTTTGGGGCCTCTCTGCCAATAAAGCTGGCAAGCCTAATACCATTCTTGAAACACAGAAATTTGGCTACTTCCCCAAGCATAAGAGTGACTTTAGAATATGAAAAGGCATCCACCGTTCACAGGAACTCTGGCATTTGCTGTATGGAACTCAGACTTCTTTGTAATCTTAAGATAACTGTGGCGTGAACAATTTAAGGCATTGTTATAGCGTCTCTCTGCCTCTCTCTTTATCCCCCTTCCAAACATATTCTAAAGTGAGAATTTAATGTTTTTATGATGTTTAACTGTTGGCATTCCAAAAACTACAAAATATATATTATTTTGGTAGGGAAAAAAGCCCTGGTTGGAAGAAAAGGAGAACTGTTTGCTTAGAATAAAATAAAAAGTTATACAAAATTATAGCTAAGTGTTCAGACTATATTGGGACTACCAAAGTTTCTACCTAAAGTATAATCCTTAGGGAATATAAAACTGTCAACCACAACTGGTGTAGTAAATCCACTTTATGAAGGTAGCCACACACTGGAAATACTCTGCTTTATAAAAATTGTTTCCAAAACATAACATCAAACATTATTTTTTATCAAATGTTAGCAATTTAATAAAAATAATAGATGGTCTTATTTTGTATCTAAGGCATTCTCACACCAAAACCGGAAGACAGTTGTTTTTGAAAATAGTAATCAATGGAGTATATACAGCAACATGGTACGACAAAAGGAAACACAGATAAAAATTTTTGTATACAAATCTTCTTGGAAAGAAAAAATAAAGTGTATTGTTTAGTAGAGAAAAAAATACTATGGTAAATCAATAAAAGTTCTCTAAAATCAGGGGACATTGGTCAGTTAAATGAAGAGTCAGATAAATCAGTTCTCAAAATACTTACCAAAGGTTCTTCTGTGTAGGTGTATCTTCTATCCAGCTGGGGCTTCAGACATTCAGAAATGTCAGTGAAAGATGTTAAGCGAATAATTTTGCTGCTTTCTGACCTGCGCCTCAACCTAAATTATAAGGATAAGAACGCATTGATCAATATATATTGAGCACCTTTGGTATACGTGGCACCAAATCTTAGGAGTGCATCTGAATGCTGGGAGAGAACAGGGGAAGAAAAAGTACAAGTATCAGGTCCAGCCTTTAAGAAGGGGCTGAGAGGGACAGCTGAGTGGCTCAGTTGGTTAAGCGTCTGCCTTCGGCTCAGGTCATGATCCTGGGGTCCTGGGATCGAGTCCCGCGTCGGGCTCCTTCCTCGGCGGGGAGCCTGCTTCTCCCTCTCCTTGCCACTCCCACTGCTTGTGCTTTCTCTCTCTCTCTCTCTAATAAATAAATAAGATCTTTAAAAAAAAAAAAAAGAAGAAGTGGCTGAGAAAATGAAGTACAGTCCTCAATAAAGACAACTCTCTATAAGATTAATTGCTGGTTGAATGAATTCAAGAATATAGATGTCAGATGACTGGGATAGGTAACAATGAGAAGTCCCTTTGAGCTATATTAGTAATTAAAGAAATGAGATTTTCCCTGAAAAATGGGTAGGAGATGTATTGTGAGTGTGTGTGTGTGTGTGTGTGCGTGCGCACGTGTGTGTTTAGGGGTCCTTTATTTTTTTTAATTTTATTTTATTATGTTATGTTAATCACCATATATTACATCATTAGTTTTTGATGTAGTGTTCCATGATTCATTGTTTGCATATAACACCCAGTGCTCCATTCAGTACGTACCCTCTTTAATACCCATCACCAGGCTAACCCATCCCCCCACCCCCCTCCCCTCTAGAACCCTCAGTTTGTTTCTCAGAGTCCATAGTCTCTCATGGTTCGTCTCCCCCTGCAATTCCCCCCACTTCATTTTTCCCCTCCTACTATCTTCTCTCTTTTTTTTTAACATATAATGTATTATTTGTTTCAGAGGTAACAAATGTGCTTCATCAGTCTTACACAATTCACAGTGCTCACCATAGCACAAACCCTCCCCAATGTCCATCACCCAGCCACCCCATCCCTCCTACCCCCCACCACTCCAGCAACCCTCAGTTTGTTTCCTGAGATTAAGAATTCCTCATATCAGTGAGATCATATGATACATGTCTTTCTCTGATTGACTTATTTCGCTTAGCATAATACCCTCTAGTTCCATCCACGTCATTGCAAATGGAAAGATTTTGGGTTTTTTGATGGCTGCATAATATTCCATTGTATATATATACCACATCTTCTTTATCCATTCATCTGTTGATGGACATCTTGGCTCTTTCCATAGTTTGGCTATTGTGGACATTGCTGCTATAAACATTGGGGTGCATGTACCCCTTCAGATCACTACATTTGTATCTTTGGGGTAAATACCCAGTAGTGCAATTGCTGGGTCATATGGTAGCTCTATTTTCAACTTTTTGAGGAACCACCATACTGTTTTCCAGAGTGGCTGCACCAGCTTGCATTCCCAGGTGCCCCTTGACTTGCATTATTAACAATATTTTATTCTCATGTAATTTTGTTTTGATATAATATACATTAAATTCAGAGCTGATTTCTATCAATCCTTTAATTTTCATTTTTAATAACCCTAACAATTAGAAGTTGCAATGGATAGTGGAAAACTTATTGCCAGTTTGAATTCCCACCAACAGTGTAGGAGGGTTCTAGAGGGGTTCGTTACATGGGGAGAATAGTGAGCAATATGTGAAAGTAGGTAGGGAAAGCCTTGTTTAAAAGGTTGCAAGTTAACTAATTTGCTTAGGGCAAGAGGACACTAACAGTTAAGTAAACACTATATAACACATACCAAACACTGTGCTAAATAAAATTCACATTATCATATTTAATCCTCACAACAGGTGGGATTCATAAGGATTTATATGTGGTAGTGTGGGGTGAGATAATGGAAGACTATGGAGCTAGACTAATGGCTTTAGACATTATCTTTTTATATTTTCTTATCCACCTCCCTCTCCATACCTCACTGCAATTATTCTAAGCCTTATCTTCCAGCTCCATAAAACATGCCCATCCACCTCACCAATGTATCTGCACTCCAACCCACCAGCAGATTGCTTTGCAGGTTCTTCTCAGACAAAAGGTAGGTACAACACGCTTCTGTTTCCACTCCCTGATGTAGTAGACACTGTTGACTGACTGGTTAACTCAATACTCATTCCCAGATACTGGGTGATACTGAGACAGCTAAATATTCACTTTCTAAGACCGACTTGCATAGACGGATCGTCATGTGACACAGTTATGACTAATGAGATACAAAACAAAGTCTGCTGGGGAGCTTCTAAGAAAGCTTGCTTTCCTGACCAAAGGGAAAGGATTAATGAAAATTGCCCTTTCTTGGGTGCCTGGGTGGCTCAGTTGGTTAAGCGACTGCCTTCGGCTCAGGTCATGACCCTGGAGTCCCGGGATCGAGTCCCACATCGGGCTCCCTGCACAGCAGGGAGACTGCTTCTCCCTTTGACCCTCCCCTCATCTCATGCTCTCTCTCTCTCTCATTCTCTCTCTCAAATAAATAAATAAAATCTTTAAAAAAAAAAAGAAAATTGCCCTTTCTTCTTCATGATTTGAAAGCCTGATATCAGGAGCTGTAACACCAATGAATATGAAAGAATGGCCAAGAACATTACAAAAATTCAGGCCCTAATATTTCCAATCCAAGGAACCAATACTGGCAGTTGCCTACCCTCAGATTTCTTGTTCTGTGAGAAAAATAAGCCCAATTTGTCTAAGCCATTGTTAGTCACGTTTTCTGTTATTTGCAGCTGAAAACTCTTAAATTATCTATCAACAAATATATCCACCTATACCTATCCTTATTTCCTTCCATCATGTCTCAGGAAAAAGTGTCCTATCTCGTGTCCGAGGTTAATCTCATGGCCTTTGTTCTTGAATCCTTCCTTCTATTCTCCTTTGAAAAAACAGATCTTCTTTCTCATGGATCTTTAACTTTTCCCTTTCCACTAGATACTACTCTAGACATATAAACAGGCTCAGGTCTCCTCCACCTTAAAAATATTGCTTCCCGCTACAGAAAATCATCAAATCACAAAGGAAGAGAGCAAGAAAAAAAGGAACAAGGGAATTATGAAATAGCCAGAAAACAATTAATAAAATGACAATAAGTCCATACCTATCAACAATTATTTTAAATGTAAATGGACTAACCTCTCCAATTAAAAGACACAGAGTGGCTTGAATGCTCTCATACATGCTGAAAGGAGTATGTTATTACAACTCTTACGAAATATAATTTAGTAATATCTAAAACAATTTTAAATCACATGAACTTTGATTTAGAAATTCTACTTTGAGAAATTTATCTCGCAGACATATGCATACATGAAATACAGCAAATGTACAAGAATATCCATTGCAACATTGTTTTTAATAATGAAAAATATTGGAAATAATGTCCATGTCCCTCAATAGAATACAAATACAATGTTTGGCATAAAATCAAAGACAACCAGACATAGGAGAGAGAAGATTACAAGAACAAGAAACAACAGAAAAAATAGATTATAGTAAATCTATTACTGTGGTGATAGCATTTAATGCTATGAAACACCTTTTCCAATGAATTCAGTAAAAACAAAGGTATAGAATAAGTGGATAGCATGCTACTAATTTTGAACTATGCATATATTTCCAATTTTGAAAATAAAATAATTTAATTTTAGTAAATGACACAAAAAACCTTTCTAGATGTTTTCCACTGCTAGAAAATAAACTCCAAATTCCCTAATGTGACACAAAAAAAATTCACTATCTGAACCTCATTTATTGTTTTAGCTTGTATCTTGCCTTTCACCGTAATATCCTATACTCTAGCCACAACATAAACATAAAAACAATGCATAGTTCTCAAAATTCAACTTTTCTCTCAATTCATACTTATATATCTTTATCACTTGAAAAACTAAGATAATGCTTTCTTCATAGGGATGCAGTAAGAACTGATATAATGCAAGCAAAGTACACCAAAGCTCATTAACTGCTATTTTTGGAAATGGCAGACAGGGTGATTTAGACCAACTCTCCCTTTAAAGACCAACTAGATAAATTGAAAAATACAAAAATTAATCTGCTAAAAGAAATTTGAGTGCTAACAATGTAGTCAAGAATTTCGGAGCCAACAGAAATAAACCCACAATTACATGGTCAATTAATCTTTGACAAAAAAGGCAAGAATATGCAATAGAAAAAAACATTCTCTTTAACAAGTGGTGCTGGGAAAATTGGACAGCTACCTGCAAAAGAATGAAACTGCACCACTTTCTTACACCAGAGACAAAAATAAACTAGAAATGGATTAAGGACCTAAATGTGAGACTAAAACCATAAAACTCCTACAAGACAGCAAAGTCAGTAATTTCTCAGACATTGGCCATAATCATATCTTTCTGGATATGTCTCCCGAGGCAAGGGAAACAAAAGCCAAAGTAAACTATTGGGACTATATCAAAATAAGAAGCTTCTGCACAGCAAAAAAACAAGCAACAAAACTAAAAGACAACCTACTGAATGAAGAAGATATCGGCAAATGACAAAGCTGGTAAAGGGTTGATATCAAAAATATATAAGGAACTGATACAACTCAAAACCAAAAAACAAATAATCCAATTTAAAAATGGGCAGAAGACATGAACAGATATTTTTCCAAAGAAGACATCCAGATGGTTAACAGATACATGAAAAAATGCTCAACATCTCTCATCATCAGGGAAATGCAAATCAAAACTACAATGAGATATCACCTCACACCTGTCAGAATGACTAAAATCAAAACCACAAGAAACAAGTGTTGGCGAGGATATGGAGAAAAAGGAATCCCATGCACTGTTGGTGGGAATGCAAACTGTGCAGCCACTCTAGAAAACAGTATGGAGTTTCCTCAAAAAGTTAAAAATAGGGCACCTGGGTGGCTCAGTCATTAAGCATCTGCCTTCGGCTCAGGTCATGATCCCAGGGTCCTGGGATCGAGCCCCGCATCAGGCTCCCTGCTCAGCGGGAAGCCTGCTTCTCCCTCTCCCACTCCCCCTGCTTGTGTTCCCTCTCTCGCTGTGTCTCTCTTTGTCAAATAAATAAATAAAATCTTAAAAAAAAAAAAAGTTAAAAATAGAACTACTCTATGATCCAGCAATTACACCACTAGATATTTACCCCAAAAATACAAAAACACTAATTCATGTATGTATATTGTACACAATAGCCAAATTATGGAAACAGCCCAAATGTCCAGCAATAGATGAATGGATAAAGAAGATGTGGTATACATACACAATGGAATATTACTCGGCCATAAAAAATGAAATCTTACCATTTGCAACGACATGGAAGGAGCTAGAGAGTATAATGTTAAGCAAAATAAGTCAGTCAGAGAAAGACGAATACCAAGATTTCACTCAGATGTGGAAGTTAAGAAACAGTACAAACATGCAAAGGAAAAAAGAGAGAGACAAACCAAGAAACACACTCTTAAATATAGAGAACAAACTGATGGTTACCAAGGAGAGGTGGGGGGGGAATGGGTGAAATAAGTGTTGGGGATTAAAAAGTACACTTAACGACGATAAGCACTGAGTAATCTATAGAATTATTGAATCACTATATTGTATACCTGAAACTAATATAACACTGTACGTTAACTACACTGGAATTACAATAAAAAACTTTTAAAAAGGTAATATAACTGACAATATAAAAAAAAGAAGTGGTTTATATTTACAATGGAATATTACTTAGCCATAGAAAAGAATGAAATCTTGCCATCTGCAACAACACAGATAGATCTAGAGAGTGTAATACTAAGGGAAATAAGTCAGTCAGAGAAAGACGAATACCACGATTTCACTCATATGTGGAAGTTAAGAAACAAAACAAACAAGGAAAAAAAAGAGAGAGACAAACTAAAGAAACAGACCCTTAACTTTAGAGAATAAACTGAGGATTACAGAGGTGGGTGGGGGGATGGGTGAAATAGGTGAAGAGGATGAAGAGTACACTTCTCTTGATGAGCAGTGAGTAATACATGGAACTATTCAAGCACTATAAACTAACATAAACTGAAACTAATATAATACTGTAAGTTAACTACACTGGAGTTAAAATTAATAATAATAATAACAGTAATAATAATAATAATAATAATAATAATAAATTTTTAAAAAGGAATTCTGGCGCCAAAACTCATTGAGGAAAACAAAATTCCCAGAGGTGAGGAATCTTGGAAGATGTCAGAGTAGGAAGCACCAGGAACCTGCCTCCCCCGGTAAACAACAATTGCACTGGCAGAATCTAATGTAACTCTTTTGGAACCCTGGAGTCTTAAGGCTTTCACCTTCCAGGGAAAGGCTTGCAGAGTAAATTGGGTTCATTTTGGTCAATTAGAGTTGCTAACACAATAGCAGCAGCTAACCTTCCCTATCCCCAGCCCTGTGGCAGACAGCTGTGCATGTGTTCTGGAGCATTCTGCATACAGCTGCAAAAGCCAGGGCGAGCAGAAAAGACCCTGTCTACCAAATCTCAGGGATCTGAGCTCTGATCTCTGATTGCTGCTGCAAATCACAGAGGTGCAGACAAGGCAGGTGGCCACTGTGGTTGCTCCACATGGTTGCAAGCCCAGTCCCCTTCAGGCTGAAGGGACTTCCAGGAATTTAAAGAGACATTGACCTTTTTACCCCCAATCTTCATTTTTCTCTTTTTCCTCCTTTTAGAAAGCAGACATGAAAGATTAGGACATTCAAAAGCAAAATGCATTTGTAGGGAAAAATTAGAAAGTGACCACACATGCCCAGGAAAAGGCACATACTAGAGAGGACCTAAGAAGGCCCTAAGTTTTACCTCAGGCTGATCCTTGGCACAGTCTACAAGTAAAAAAAAAACAAAAAACAAAAAACATTAAAGATAAGTTAAAAATGGTGAACTTTGTGTTAGTGAATTTTATCTCAAAGGAAAACAAAAGAATAAAAATGAAGTAATAAATTAGTGGGACCAGCAGATCCCACACCAAAGTTAACACCAAAGGGTATTTTTTTAGGTTGACGGAAAATAATCCCATTTGAAATAAAGAACAGTGAAAAGAGTACATATGTGGGCAAATCTAAATGAATAAGGTAATATGCTGTGTTAAATAATGACAAAATTCTTGACAGTCTCATGAGTTCGCAAGTTTGAGAAATACCGAACAGGGCCAAGTAAGAACTGGAGGGAAATCTTCTCAGAAGTCTTTTGACCGTACAGCTCATAAAAGGGTGGAGATCAGAGGCGCCATCTATTTCAAATGACTAATCTCAGGAGTTCTGTTCCTAATTCAGAGTATGCATGACTCTAACACCTATCAATGAAATATATAAGGAACTCCTATTAAAAAAAAATCAATGTATTCAGTTTTCAATTTCTATTTAATTTTTCAATTCCTCAAAAATCTTACCATTGCAGAATAACACTTGGCACATAAAAAGCAGTACCTACCCTTTCTCAATCACATCATCCTTCGAAGAAATTAGATACAAAGACTTGCTCCTCCAAGGTTTTTGAACTGCTGTTTTTACTCGAGGTGGTTTCTTGGGAGATTTAGGACTTTGTAATAAACTGGATTCTTCTTTCTAAAAAATGGTAAAAAAGAAATACACAAAGTGAAAAATGAGCAATACAAAGGGGAAAAAAAAGGGCCAGAGAATAAAGCATAGCTCTGCCCATCACTAGAGGATTTCTTCTCTCAGTCTACCGCCTACCATGCTTCCCATTAGAATACAAATGTAATGCTTCCTAAATTCCTGCTTTTATACAACCAGCAGGCTGAACCCCCTCCAACTCTTTAGAATATAAGAAGAGAAAGGCCAAAGGTTTATATATCCTTATTCACAGCACTGTGAAAGAAGACTCTTTCCTAGAGGGAGAACTTCACAAAAACTTCTTTATTCTCTAACTGCATAGGTTTTAGTACATCTGAGGGGTGGGAGTAGGGTGCTGGGGAAGGGGGGTGGCAGGGCAGGGAAAGGAAGCAAGGATACAACCGGTCCATAATAAAGACCTATACCTTAACAAAACTATCTCCTTCCATTTTGGACATTTTATTTTTGTGGTTATTATTCCCATTCTTAAATGTTATTTATGATAGAGTTAACTATTTGGTAAAAGCCACATGCACATCTCAAAAAAAGTATAAACACTTAAAGGTCCAAATGTAGGAAAAAGAAACAATGATCTGAGTATGGGATATACATAAATGTAACATTACATAACACTTGAAAGTAAGGATTATGGGGGCGCCTGGGTGGCTCAGTCGTTAAGCGTCTGCCTTCGGCTCAGGTCATGGTACCAGGGTCCTGGGATCGAGCCCCGCATCGGGCTCCCTGCTCAGTGGGAAGCCTGCTTCTCCCTCTCCCACTCCCCCTGCTTGTGTTCCTGCTCTCACTGTGTCTCTCTCTGTCAAATAAATAAATAAAATCTTTAAAAAAAAAAAAGTAAGGATTATGAAATTATGACATATGGAAAAATGTGATGAAGATGTTAAAAGAAATAATGAGAATACAAAAGTGTAAGTACATTGAAATTAAAAATTCACAACAAGACCAAGAGAAAATAAGTAATAGTTGTCTACAAGTAGGTGAGATCAGAGGTGATTTGTTTAGGGAGCCCCTGGGTGGCTCAGTCGGTTAAGCGTCTGCTTTCGGCTCAGGTCATAATCTCACGGTCCTGGGATCGGTCCTGGGATCAAGCCCCAGATCGGACTCCCTGCTCAGCCCCTTCCCCCACTCATGCTCTCTCTCAAATAAATGTATAAAAGCCTTTAAAAAAAAAAAAAAGTGATTTGTCTTCAGTTTCCAAATTTACAGTAGTTTTGTTATTTTATAATTTGGAAAAAAAAAGTCAAATATGTCAACCTCTATTGGAATGTAATATATGTTGCTGGAGAGCAAGGAATGTATTTGTGATGTTTTATTATCCAGAACAAACAATAAAATCTTATATACACTCTAGGTGCCTAACAACTACTAATATTTTTTTAAGAATTCCATAAACAAAATTAATTACTTAAGTATGGTTTACACATAACTTCCTAGGTATCAGGGCTTACATCTGTTGTAGTCATTCAGAACACAGCGTGACATTAAGCAACACTCAATAAATGAGTGGCACCACAGGGGCCTGAGCTTATTAAAAGTATCATACAAACTGGTCAAATTCATAAAAACAGAACGTTGAATGGTGGTTACCAGGGGCTGCAGAAGGAGAAGGGGAGTGGTTTAATGGGTATGTGGTTTCAAATCCACAAGATAAAAAAGTTCTGGAGATCTGTTTCGCAACAATGCAAATATACTTACTACTGAAGTGTACACTTGAAAACGGTTAGGGTGGTAAATTTTACATGTTTTTTACCACATTGAAACAAGTTTTCTTAAAATAAAATAAAAAATTAAATGTCTTATACAGAGAAAAGCCTAAGTTAGAATTTTAGGCCTTTCTGGCTTGGGTGAAAACTAGAAGGGTATCCAGAAAATCCCTGATGGAGAAGAAACTAAAAGGACCCTGTGGAATTGGGGGTGGGGTGGGGTAGGTAAAGGCACTGTTCTATATCGTGATTATGATGGCAGTTACACGATGGATATGTCTGTCAAAATTCACAAAACTGTACACTAAGAACGGTAAACTTTACTGTCTATAAATTACACCTTAACACCGGTTGTGGAGCCCAACGTGGGGCTTGGACTCAGGACCCTGAAATCAAGACCTGGGCTGAGATCAATCTCTCCCCACTCCTCTGGCATTGCTGTCCTTCAAGTTCCTTTCCCTAACCACACCACTTATTCTATCTTGCCACTTACCTCCCAAATGTCATACAAATGTTATTTGTACAAACATTTCTATGTTATCAGAACACGTGCTCCCAACACGACACCTCTAAGACGTATATTAACTGGTCACATGGGCGAATGGGGGAAGATTAGATTTATCAGTAAAGTGGCAGAGAAAAAAGCCACACGGTGCAAAGGAGGTCAGGAAAATATCAAAACGGATAGGAAATCATTAGTGTGCTAAAGTGACACTAATTCAGAGTGTGGTCCTCAAACCCGCAGCAAGAGCATCACCTGGGAGGAAGCTTGTTGAAAATGGCAAATCCGTGGGCCCCACACCAGATCTCCTGACTTTAGATATTCAGGTGAAGCCCAGGAATCTATTTTTTTTAAAGATATTATTTATTTATTTGACAGAAAGAGAGAGCAGAAGCAGAGGGAAAGGGAGAAGAAGACTCCCCGCTGAGCAGGGAGCCCGATGTGGGGCTCCATCCCAGGACTCCAGGATCATGACCTGAGCTGAAGGTAGACACTTAACCGACTGAGCCACCCAGGCGCCTGCCCAGGGATCTATTTTAACAAGCTCTTTGGATGACTCTTATGCATATACGCTGAAGCTTCAGAACCACCAGGTTACCGCAGTGCTTTGAATACCGATCCTCTAGCAATCCTATCAAAACGTGGGTTCCAAAATGTGACAATTATGTTCAGGCAGGTTGAAAGCCTCAGTTCTAAGCCAACCTCCTGATTTTACAGAATGATTCTGACCCATTCCAGAGCAATTAAATCAGAATCTCTGAAGGTGGAACCCAGCCATCAGTAGGTCTTAATGAAAAGCTCTCTATGTGATTCTAATGTGCACCTAGGGCTAAGAAACCACTGACAGAGGAAACATGAAGTCTCTTCAGCTCTCAAACATGACTTATTGAAGTCAAACTTTAAGAACTGTTCTATATCTCTCTACCTTTTAAAATAAGATACCCCGAACATAAAATAATCTCTTTGGAAGGGGTTGTGTGTGACTATGGCTGGTAACACTTAACATTCTGTGATACATTTAAAGGCTATTAAGAGGGGCGCCTGGGTGGCTCAGTCAGTTAATCATCTGCCTTCAGTTCGGGTCATGATCCCGGGGTCCTGGGATCCAGCCCTATGTCAGGCTTCCTGCTCAGCAGAGAGCCTGTTTCTCCCTCTCCCTCTGCCTGCTGTTCCCCCTGCTTGTGCTCTCTCTCTGTCAAATAAATAAATAAAAATCTTTTAAAAAATAAAAAATAAGGGGCGCCTGGGTGGCTCAGTCGTTAAGCGTCTGCCTTCGGCTCAGGTCATGATCCCAGGGTCCTGGGATCGAGCCCCGCATCGGGCTCCCTGCTCCGCGGGAAGCCTGCTTCTCCCTCTCCCACTCCCCCTGCTTGTGTTCCCTCTCTCACTGTCTCTCTCTCTGTCAAATAAATAAATAAAATCTTTAAAAAAATAATAAAATAATAAAAAATAAATAAATAAAGGCTATTAAGATTAAGAAGGCTCTTTACTCCTGAAATGCACGTTTTGGCTACAAAGTATGTAGGGTTATTTACTTCTTCTGTATAAAGTTGAACTTCCCTTTTCTTTTTTGACTTTGTCCTTATCTTTTTGTACTATTTTATTCTCCCCCATTATAAAAAGTACTCACTACTTTTAATTCTGCTGTTGCTACTTCTCATTCATTCATTCATTCATATTTATTAAGCAACTATCATGTGCCGGGCACTTTGGGTAAGCGCTGATATTCCAGTAGGAGACTATAAGACAATAAACATTAATCATGTGGTCATGAGTACTATCAAGCAAAATCAAGCACAGCAGAGGGCTTGCACAGTGATGGAGGGCATCTGTGCCATCCTATGCAAGTGTGCTCATATGGAAATGTCAAGGACAGCCTCTCTGAATACGTGATGCTCGAACACACACCTAAAGCGAGTGAGGGAACAAACCACATAGATAGCTGGAAGAACAGTGCTCCACGTGAAGGGGACAACAAATGCACCACTTCCCAATTTTTGCGTGGTGTGTTCCAAGAACAGCAGAGAGGCCAGTGTGGTTGCAGTAGACCAGGTTCGAGAAGAATGGTAGGAAATGAGGTCAGGAGGTCAGCAGGGGTGTGTATAGCTGTGTAAAGACCTGGGATTTTATTCTGAGTGAGAGAGGAGGCCCCTAGGGAATCCTGAGCCGGTGAGTGACCTGATCATATATTTTTAAAGGCTCACTCTGGTTGCTTGGTGGAGAACAGACCATGGGTTTTCCTAACTCATAACTGTTGCAGGATGCACATTAACAACAACCCCCCCAAAAAAGCTTATTATAAAACTTAAGTATTAGTGCACAAAACCCAAGCATAGATATTTTATCATAAACTTAATAAAGAAATCAAAGTATCAATGTCTACCCAACCTGCACAACAGGTATCTGTGGAATGCAAGATTTAGGTCTTAATGGCAAGAGGGTTGCCATTTGTGGAAATGGGTCAACATCCTTCCTTGGTTTCTCTTGACGGAGGTGCCAGAATTTCAGTTCAGCACTAGCATGTTTTGCTGAGGATGAATGAGTAACACAGAATCTTGGTGCCCTAATCAAAGGAAAAACAAATTTAAGATTAAGCTAGACAATAAGCCTCAAAAATCAAAAGCCTACAAAATCTAGAATGCCAATGCTCACAATGATCAGTCTTACCAAATCCTTTTTCTAAAAATTCCCACTTTTTTTCTGCTGCCTCGCCTTAAAAAAAAGTTTGTCTACGATATATCAACTGCCTGAAATCACACTCACTCATATAAAGAGGCAATATACACTAGGAAAAGAACAATAAAATTACATTCAAATTACTATCTGTTTGATAAGAAAAAGAAATCTATATATCTATTGTATTGAAGGAATTTTTTAAAATAACTTACAGTTTCTAGTAAAATAAACATAAAATGCCGGGCGCCTGGGTGGCTCAGTTGGTTGGGCGGCTGCCTTCGGCTCAGGTCATGATCCTGGAGTCCCGGGATCGAGTCCCGCATCGGGCTCCCTGCTCGGCAGGGAGTCTGCTTCTCCCTCTGACCCTCCCCCCTCTCATGTGCTCTCTCTCATTCTCTCTCTCTCAAATAAATAAATAAAATCTTTAAAAAAATAAAAAAATAAAAAAAATAAACATAAAATGCCTATGTGGTCATTTTAAAGCAGTAAAAAGAGGGGGTATATGCACCCCAATATTCATAGCAGCAATGTCCACAATAGCCAAACTGTGGAAGGAACCGAGATGCCCTTCAACGGACGAATGGATAAAGAAGATGTAGTGTGTGTGTGTGTGTGTGTATATATATATATATACACACACAATGGAATATTATTCAGCCATCAGAAAGGATAAATACCCACCATTTGCATCGACATGGATGGAACTGGAGGGGATTATGCTAAGTGAAATAAGTCAAGCAGAGAAAGACAATTATCATATGGTTTCACTCATATGTGGAACATAAGGAATAGAGCGGAGGACCACGGGGAAGGGAGGGAAAACTGAATGGGAAGAAATCAGAGAGGGAGACAAACCATGAGAGCCTCTGGACTCCGGGAAACAAACTGAGGGTTACAGAAGGGAGGGGGGTGGGCGATGGGGTAAGTGCGTGATGGGCATTAAGGAGGGCATGTGTTGGGATAAGCACTGGGTGTTACACGCGACTAATGAATCGTTGAACACTACAACAGAAACCTACAATGTAGTATATGCTGCCTAACTGAACATAATAAAAAAAACTGGTAGATGAAATTCACATTTTAAAATATAAAAACATTTTTATAATGTTTAACTATACTACTAAAGTGGATTTTGATTCATATGCTCTATTTTCAAGCCTTAAATTTAAAGATAAGAACTAGTTTTACAACAATTTATATAAATGACAGACCAACAGTACTTCCAGAAACCCAGGACAAAGAATGTTTGGCACAATGTCAAGGCCACGCTTAATTGGATGGCTATCCTGGTATTTAGTCTGTGGGCTCTTTATTGGCTACAGGGCTAACCCCAGCTGTCAGGCCTGATGCTATTTGCAGCTTGGACCAGGTTTCCTCCTTGATGCCACAGCCCAAAGACAAATTCTCACTCCATATTTCAGGTCCTGGTAAAAACAACAACAACAACAACAAAAACAACAACAACAACAAAACTGCCTCCCTTTAAAACAGGTAGAAAGCAGATATTCCCCTGATGTGAACACAGGTTGGGAGTGGAAGAAAATCCAAAGTTCATAATTAGTTTAGATTCAGAGAGAACACTGTATAGATCTAGGTGGTCATCCTAACTATATTTCAGAACCTTTACTTGCATACTTAGAAATATCCAAAATGACCTCTTATTCTCATGTCAACCAGTAAGTGGGAATATCCACAAGATCCTTATCCAATAAAGCATACATGTGCTGGCCAGAAAATCTAAGTGTCTCAATTTTCTGATTTCCATCATTATACTATACTCATATGGACCCCCATAAGTCTCTGCTTATCTAAAAGTCTCTGCTTATCTAAAATGCCCCTATCAATTTAATCTTGCATTATTATTTCACTCATAGCATTAATTTTTTATTAGCCACTATGTAACTTCATCAAATATTGTGGAATAAGTTTCACAGTCAATCATAAACTGGTGTTGTATTATTTTCCATGCTTCCATCATATGAGTTCTCATGTACACTGCACACAACTTAATTCTCAAGCTCTAGAGGGTGGGAGAAGGTATGTCACATAATACGATCAAAGAAACTGTATTCAATATGATGTGTGTATGTGTGTGAGTATGTACATATGTGTGTGCATATATATCCCAATAGAAAAATGCGCAAATGAGATAAACAAGCAATTCATGAAAATTGAAATCCAAATGACCAAATGACCGATCATGGAGAAGATTATCAGCCTCACTAGTACTCAGGGAAATGCCAGTTACAACCACATGACACCGATAACACACTAAACACATACGCAAAAATTTAAAAGTTTGATAATATTAAATGCTACCATGGATTTACAACAATGGGCACTCTCTTATTCTGTTGATGAGAGCATAAATGGATACAACTGCTGTAGAAAAATGGATATGTGTACAAGAATATACATTACAGCACTGCTTTTAATTGTGAAAAGTAGGAAACAACCCAAATGTTTAAAAAAAATAGCAATTATGGTATATTCATGCAGAATACCAATATACAACAATGAAAATCAATAAAACTCTTAAACACAATTACAGACAATTCTCTCATGTAATGTTGATAGAAGACACAAAAGAATGCATACAACATGATTCCATTTATATAAAGTTGTAGAACAGAGAAAAGTATATGCTTAAGGATTTATTTGCATACACGGTTGGTAAAACTATAAAGAGAAGTAAGAGGATGATAATCACAAAAGTCAGGATAGTGGTTACCTCCAAGGGGGAGTGAGGGTGTTGTGATCGATAAGGGACCTTCAGGGGTCTTGGCAAAGTTTTATTTCCCAGCCCACGTAGTGGTTACATAAGTATTTGCTTCATGATATTCATTAAATCGTTGTTTGTTTTGTTTCTTAAATTCCACATATGAATGAAATATATGGTATTTGTCTTTCTCTGACTGACTTTAAGGAAGGCAAAAGATTTAATAATCTTGTCATTTTAAATCTCAGTAAATTATAAATCGGTAAGACAAAAAAGTATAACTCGTAACTTGCCTAGGAAAAGTAAAAGCAAATAAGTTTGATTCACATTATTTTTCTCACCAATATAGAAGTAAGGGTTTTACAACCTCAGCCTGAATATTTCTTAAGTGTTCTTCATTCCACTGAGATGCGTCTAGCAGTTTAAGTTTTGATAATATTTCTGCAGAAAGGTAGCAATCTCCATTGCTTACTAGATAGCATTTTTTCATCTTCTCAAGATGTCTAAAACAAAACAAATCCACACACATTCAACAAACCAAATGTTTTCACTTCTAAAATGTTTCAGACAAGTAATGAACTATCTCAAAACCAACACTGAGTTACAGGAGTACCAATGTGGAGATAAAAATATTTCTTACAATTATGGGAATAAGAAGGGTATTTTTGGTAGTTTGAACAATGGTCTTCCAAAGATGTCCATGTCCTAATTCCCAGAATCTCTGAACGTTACCTTACATGGTCGAAGGCATTCTGCAGATGTGATTAGGATTTTTTTTTAAGGATTCTATTTATCCATTTGAGAGAAAGAAAGAGGGACAGAGCGAGCACGAGCAGCGGAGAGAGGCACCCAGGGAGAAGCAGACTCCCTGCTGAGCTGGGAGCCCAACATTGGGCTCGACATGGAGCTTGACCCCAGGACCTGGAGATCACGACCTAAGCCGAAGGCAGGCGCTTAACCATCTGAGCCACCCACGCGCCCCAATGTGATTAGGATTTTGAGAAGATTATCCTAGATTATCTAGATGTCCCTAATGTAATCACAAGGGTCCTTCTAAGAAGGAGGCAGGAGGGTGAGTCATTGAGAAAAGATGTGCGGATAGAAGCAGACC
Source organism: Phoca vitulina (assembly GCF_004348235.1). Classification (NCBI taxonomy): domain Eukaryota; kingdom Metazoa; phylum Chordata; class Mammalia; order Carnivora; family Phocidae; genus Phoca; species Phoca vitulina. The sequence continues at coordinate 45,690,932 of NW_022589728.1, forward strand.
TCAGAGAGAAGATGCTACATTGCTGGCTTGAAGACTGAGGAAAGGCCATGAACAAAGGAAAGTAGGTGACCTCTGGAAGCTGGAAAAAGCAAGGAAACGAATTCTCCCCTAGAGCCTCCAGAAAGAATGTAGCCCTACCCACCCTTGTTAGACTTCCTAATTCCAAACTGTGACAGAATAAATTTATGTTGCTTTAAAAGACTAAGATACTAATATACATCTTCCATGTAATCAAAGTTACAATAAAATCACTAATATTTATACAAAGGCTTTAAGAAGATACTATGTGAACTTTATTTAAAAGTCAGTAAAGTGGGGAGCCTGGGTGCCTCAGTCCTTAAGCGTCTGCCTTTGGCTCAGGTCATGATCCCAGGGTCCTGGGATCGAGCCCCACATTGGGTTCCCTGCTCGGCGGGAAGCCTGCTTCTCCCTCTCCCACTCCCCCTGCTTGTGTTCCTGCTCTCGCTGTCTCTCTCTCTGTCAAATAAGTAAATAAAATCTTTAAAAAAAAAGTCAATAAAATCCTAGAAATATAAAAAATAAATAAATAAAAATAAAAGCCATTAAATTTGTGGCAATCTGCTATAGCAACAACAGGAACTAATACAGGATTGATCCTGAAGAATTTATATAGGTTGCTTGCATATAACTTCCTTAATATATCTTGAAAAGTGGTAGTGGCTTTCTACTCCATGATCCATCAAGTCATGGCTGCATAATCAACCATTTGATAACCCCTGATCCTATAGGTATGCACAAAAATGAGCTCTATGATCTGAATGCCATTGAAATAAGTGGAATAACCCAGTTACTAGTATACACTCAGTCAAACCCTTCCTGGGAATTGCAATCTACTGTATTGATCTGCTTCAGAGCAGAAAGGAGAACATAGACAGGATAAAAACCTTCCTAAAGCAGGGTCCTCTTAAGGTTGTTAAGACTTACCGTAATCTAAAACACATGGGATAGGCAAATAAGGACCTGGACCCATCAGACAACCAGGAAGCTCTCTAGAGGATATGTGGCATATCTAGGAGATATCTTATTCAGATATGAATGTCCAAGTGGCATCCAACCAAAGATCACGGGATTTGTTAACTGAGCAGGCTGCTAGGAACAGCAGTCTCTTACCATGGCATAAGGTACATTTTATATAAGGTATCTGAAGTCAGTGTGGTTATATAACAGAAAAATTACTTTCTCTAAAAAATATATCACTACAGTGTTATAAAAATAAGACAGAATGATTGATTTGAAAGCAGGTTTAGAATCCATGGGAAAAAACATATGTGAACCCAAACAATTGCCGCTATTTGTATCTGAAAATTACAAAATCACAGAACTAGTAAAATCAGTATTATTATAATAAATGTTATTATTCATTTCTAAAAGTATAAATTACATTTTTATCTTTATTTCAGGCTTTCTGCCTGTGCTTAAGGAACCCAAACTAATATCCCATAATTAAAAAAAAAAACAAACAACTATTGAAAGTAAAAACTAGACATACCTTTGATGTCTTCTGGGGTCCTTAAGGACTTTCAACCTCTCAATATCCATCCATAATGACCAATATCTCTCTCCTAATGTATCTTTTATAAATTTCTTAAATCTTTCAAACTCCTTCCTATTGCCAATATCGTAAGCTTTGTGAGACATACACCAATCAGCCCTGGTTTCTGGTCCAATGCTCTCACTCTTTGAACTTGCTTGTTCTAACATCTCTTCTGACTTTTCACTTGTGATTTGAAATGTTTCACTTAACAAAGCATTCCTGCCAGGGATAGGCTCAAAACCCTCCTCAAGCACCACTTCTGTTACCTTGTTGAAATTTATATAATCTGGGCTTTCCATCAGTGGCTCATCAAAAATTTGATGAATTGCTACTCTCAATATAAAGGTTACATAAGATCTTAAAAATTCTTCCCATGTTGAGAAATGCAATATAAGGCTTTCATCAGCATCGCGTTGCCTCTCAAGGTATATTCTCAGAAGGGCTTGAGAAGGAGTGTCTTGTAGAGAGATGGACCCAATGTCTTCTTCTTCTTCTTCTTCAAAATGAGAAGTTAATCTAATGGTTTCAGATGAGTCCCTTTTTATCCTCGGGTGAATTCCATCATCAAAGATAAAGCTGTCTGCATTAAATCATAAAGGGCTATTAGATCAGATATGAATACAAAGTTGCTTTTATTATTAACTAGAGGTTGCAGAGCCAGCATGGTAAGTGGGTCTGGCACAGGTAGGGACTTCGTGTGCAGAAGGGGGAGTTCTGAAGCCACATTTGATACCACTAGAGAAAAAACTGCTAACAGGATTGGCCATGTCTTCCTTGGACATGGAAGTGGATAATGGTGGCAGATGAATGAAATATTTGACGTCCCTATTACAGAGGATCTTCAAAAAGACATCATGCACTTTTAAAATGTCATATTTGAGGCTGATATAGAATGTCAATAGGTAAAGGCCAAATCTATTAAACAATTAGAATATGTACATTAAGCAATTGTACATATTCTAATATGTCATGCTATAAGATAAAATAAAATTAGACAATCAATGAACAGATCAGAACTGGAGTCATATCAGTAATTTTTAAAAATTCACTATTTTAACCAAAAGATTCAATTACTATCATACTTACAACCTACTATCAAAATTACAAAATGGCATAAGGTACTTATGAAGGCTTACAAATACAAATGGATTGTTTCATACTTTTTCTAAAGACAGATAGTCTTTAGCTCTTATTTATTTTCTTCTTATTTAGAAATCAGTGAAATATCTGATGTCAGTGCTTTATTTCCATGGCAAATCTACCGCTTGAAATGCCACAGAGCAGGAAAACTGTTCTCATCTGTGTCCCACTTCAATGGCCATTTTCTCAGTAATAGGTTTCAAATCCCAATGAACTGGAAGTGTTTTATTACAATTTTTATTGAAAATGAAGATACTAAGTTCCCCCAATATTAAGAGACTAGACTTTTGTAAACCTATGAAAAGATACTGGGTATAAGTGGAGGGAGAGAACAAGGCCCTCATTTCTGTTCCCCACCCTCCTGCTACCCTTTCTCTACCCTTTCACTATCTTTGCTCTCCAATTTTCTACTTTACTATTTGGGGGAAACAGCAAGAAACCTATAAATTCAGCTATTTGCAATTAAGGAGACTATTTTCCTTCTTTACCTAGATTTAGGTTCAATTCTAGAGAACCCAGATTTAATGTCCTCAGAGGTTGCTTACACTTTTCAAAAGAATTAGGAACTTAGTGAATTGCTAAGTTCCTCTCCTGAATCACATTGCTAGATTTTTTCCTCTAGCAATATCATGTTAATGACACCCACTTCTGGAAGTTTCCTCCTATATCTATGAAAAGTTGGTATCATCCACAAAAGTTCCCCACGGTAGAAATGTATCTGTTTTTCAAGGAGAAAAACAAGTCTGAACTTAGAAGGAAAACTCAAGTTGCATGAACGACTATGTACTTTCAAGAGGAGAGAAAAGTTCCGCCCACTTAATTTCAAATATTTAATAATAAGAATCTGTAAGCTGTCACAGGAAGTAAAGACAAGACAAACATTTACTGACTGCCTATGAGGGACCTGGCACTAGGCCAGGCCTCTTCTAGACATTTAGTGTATATCATTATTCTCATCTTACAGATAAGAAAAGCAAGGCTCTCAAGAAGTGGAATAACTTTAAAAAGTCACACAGCTAATAAGCATTAACCCATCTAAACCCATTCTCTTTTTCCTATGCCACGTTGCCTCTCAAAAAACAGTAGAGGGGCGCCTAGATGGCTCAGTCAGTTAGTTAAGCATCTGACTTTTGATTTCGGCTCAGGTCATGATCTCAGGGTTGTGAGATCCAGCTCCACGGTGGGCTCTACGCTCAGCAGGGAGTCTGCTTGAGATTCTCTCTCCCTCTGCCCCTCCCCCTGCTCTATTTCTCTCTCTCTAAAATAAAGAAATAAATCTTTAAAAATAAAAACAGTGGGAAGTGAAGTGGGGGGGCGGGTAGGAATGGAGATTATTTTTCTCCCCCACCACTATGTGTTGCACTGGAAGATTAGAACACCAATAACCAAGGATTTAAGGAGTTTTGAAATCATTCTTGTCCTTTCTGCTTACCAGAAACAGATGAAGCAACCGGTGTTTCATGTTTGCTGTGGACTACACAAGATGGCAATGAAAACGTCGATGCTGTTTGAAGACTCTGTTTGGCTAATGCAAACCAATCTTTTGTTTGAGTATAGGAGGCCTAGGAAAAAAGGTGCACCTTTGTTTAACGTTAAGATCAGCAGTGTTCTCCCAGTTGCAGACCTTGACACATCATTAGAATGTTAAATTTGCATAGTGCAATATGGAAGGGAAAACTATGCCATGAAAGAAAAGAAAAATTCATTATTTGAGAATAATGGGAAGGAAATTTCAACTCAGATTATCTGGATATTAGATGACCAAAGGTAAAAATGAGCCCAAAATCCATCAAATCCTTCCCCACTCTTCCACCGGAGGCATGCAACCCTACTTGCCTGCTTCATTATAGAGTCAGGCCACCTCACCGTATCTTGGCAGTCACATGGCTCATCAGTTCTTGGCTCCATCCTTTGCCAGCTACTCCCACATTTACAACTTCCCAATTATTCCCTGCCCCTAATTCTGTCTGATCTGGCTCCACGTTTTTTATGACACCTCCCTAATATGACAGACTTACTCTCAGGAGCACTGAAAACCTCCCCAAGCTCAACTGCCCCTTTGCCGTAAATTCAGTTTTCACAGCTTTTCTTGGATTGTACGCTCCCTGAAAATTGATTCTTGACTCCATCTGCCCCTGGATGGAGCCTTCAATTTTTCCTTTCCTTTGTGCACCCTCAAGCCAGCTGACCCAATTCCCAAGCTGACCCTCAGCTTCCAGAACCCCAGTCCTGAGAAGCCCTTTTCTCAGCTTTCCTGGGAAAATTCCTCTGCCTGCCTCTCTCAGTAATATCCTCACAATCTTTCTAAAATAATCCAGATTGTTCAACAGAAGCAGAGAGGGGAGTGTCCAGCATTACTCTCCTTTCTCCTTTCTCCAGCTGAGTCAGCAGGTTGGCCCTTAGCCTCAGGAATACTCACAAAATAGGCAGGGTTCAAATGGAATAGGTATTGTTCTCTATGATACAGAATTAGCAGGGCAAGTTGGGCCACACAATGAAACCAAAAAGCAAGAGAGAGAAATGAAAAGTGCCACCTATATAATCACTACCCCTCTTAGAAGTTAGGTTTCCTGGGTGGATAAAAGCTTTGAAAGATTCTAATTTCCTTTTGTTCCCTCTTTTCCTTCCTTTAAAACCAAGTCATTTGGGCACCTGGGTGGCTCAGTTGATTAAGTGACTGCCTTCGGCTCAGTCTCAGGATAGAGTCCCGCATCGGGACTGCTCAGCAAGGAGTCTGCTTCTCCCTCTGACCCTCCCCACTCTCGTGCTCTCTCTCTCAAATAAATAAATAAAATCTTTAAAAAAAATAAAACCAAGTCATTTATTATTATATGTTCATTCAACATATATTTATTGAGTGACTACTCTATTCCAAGCAGTATCCTAAGCACTGAGAGAAGGCCAAAATAATGAAGAACTGTTAGGGAATTGAGAGAGGCCAATAAACAAAAGTCCTTGTTATTTCAACTGTGCAAAAAAGATTGCAAAGCAAAAATTAGAGAAGTAGTAAATAGTCAGTCAGACAAAAAAAGTAGGTAACTAGTCCACTTAATATGCTTGAAAGATGAGTCAATTGTTTGTGTTTAGATGTTTAATGAAGACTCAAAGAAATATTACCAGTTATCATCATAAAGATTAATCCTTATCTACAGTCATGATTTAAATGATTTAAGGGCTCAAAGAATTTTGAATCCTCAAAGTTCAAGAGCTATTAAGAAGATATTAGTGGGGCGATTGGGTGGCTCAGTTGGTTGAGCATCCAACTCTTGATCTTGGCTCAGGTCATGATCTCAGTGTCGTGAGATCAAGCCCTGTGTCAGGCTCCAAGCTCAGCGCAGAGTCTGCTTGTCCCTCTCCCTCCTCCTCTGCCCCTACCCCTCACTCTCTCTGTCTCTCTCTCTAAAATAAATAAATAAAAATAAAATCTTAAAAAAAGGATATTAGATAGTTAAAGTATTAATCAAGTGGACAGAATTGAGTTTTTTCATCACAGAAAATAGCAAAAGTAAACTAGCTTAAATTTTACTCTCTTATATTCAATTTAATTTACATGTAAGGAATCAGATTTATTTCCCTAGATTGATTCTTCCTGTTGTATGTTTACTGACCTGTACTATCAGTACATTTTTTATGACATTCCTGACATTCCTATAATACATAAGAGAAAAAATAAATACTTAAAAATAAGTATAAGAGAGAAGTACAATATGCTTTTCGTACATCCCTAGCATTAGCTCAGTGGAAATAATGCAACTGGCAAAATTTCAAACATTTTTGCCAAATATTACTGATAGAAATACCAAACTACAAAATTAAATAGGAACTACACATGAAAATAAATGGTCAGGTAAGATAGGTTAAGTCTATCTATTCTGACAGAGATGGCAAATAGTTTTCCTTTTGTATGACATCTTTGATGGATTGGAAGTGCTTGCCTAGAGGGCTGTGTTGAAAAGAATTTGGAGCCAAGTCCTAGCTCAGCAGGAAAATTGCCATGATTGATTAGCAATGTCTGTCATGAGTGGAAACTAGGAGAGCAGCAACACTTGGGCCACTTATTTGCAATTCCTGGTTTTGTACAGAGTTGTGTATAGGAAATGCGTTCCCAGAAAGAAGACCTGATAATTAGAGGCCAGAGATCAAACAATGGTTTTTACTACACCATGACTCTCCAAAAGGACATCTGATTCTAGGTTAGATCTCTTTAAATGCACTCATACAACCCAGCATTTCTTCATGGAGGACAAATTTATCTGATAACAGTTAAAGGGTCATGCATTTTACTACTGAGGAATAATCTTAACAATAGGGAGGAGAAGACCCAATTTATCATCATTTTGTACAAAAATTATAGATTCCAAACAATGAAAATTTTGCAATGAACAATGAAACCATGGATACAATTCAAGGTACCCTTCCTTGCTTCACGGGTGACACTGAGCATGTTCTTCAATCTTGCATTTGGTTCTCTGTACACATGAGGATAATAATACCAATTACATTTCAGGTGAAAGAGTGCAGAGTAAAGGAGTCAGCATAAATCCACAAAATGTTTTGCTAAATCTGCCTTAGAAGTACTTGAAGTCGGGGCACCTGGGTGGCTCAGTTGGTTAAGCATCTGCCTTCGGCTTAGGTCATGGTCCCGGGGTCCTGGGATCAAGCCCCATGTGGGGCTCCCTGCTCAGCGGGGAGTCTGTTTCTCCCTCTGCCTCTGCTCCTTTCCCCTGCTTGTGCACTCTCTCATTCTGTCTCTCTCAAATAAAAAAATCTTTAAAAAAAAAAAAAAGAAGAAGTACTTGAAGTCATTTCCCCTTTTCAAGTGGTACAAATGAAATTCCTATCCCTAAAATGAGAAGTCTCCTTGAAATGCCAAGTCATGAAGAAACACTCATACTTTTACCTCGCCAAGAGAAACGTAGAACTTTTTCATGATGATAACATTCTCTTCATCAACAACAGGTGGTGGTAGACTGGCTGGTTTTTTCAGGACCCAGGGGGAAAAATCTGCATTGAATGTGATGTTCATGCCTGATACACTCCATCTTACTTGTGAGACCAATTTGGCTAATCTGCATTTTAGAAAACATACAAACTTGAAATAAGTTTCAAATATGGTAGAATTCAGGAAAAAAAAAACCCTAAAATTTTATTTTATTTTCAAGTCCATCTCCTCACTCTGCACAATGATTCTCTTAGGATCTGCTAAAATTAATGGCTTATTCACAGAACTACTAATTAATAATTACTCTGTTTTAATTTATTTTACTTTGATTTTTAATATGGTGGTTCTAAGTATAGGTCAAATTTTAGTAAAATTTCAGAATGTTTAGGTACTTACACATTAAAAGTCAGGAAACATAAAAGAAAAATTTGGTCCACTATGACATTCTTTTTCATGACACATTTGTTTTTTAACAGCCTGCACATAAATACCATTATCACAAGTAGATAATTTTTAAAACATAATGATCTAACAAGCACAACTGAAATACATTTATTAGGTACTATTTCTTTGAGACCTCTTTGGAAAAGTTAAGTGATTTTTACAAATGCTCTATCACTCACATACTATAGCAGGTGGGATACAAACTCCAGTGGGTTTAAAAGTACGTGATTTTATCAAGAAAGTATGGAAAAATGATTTTAGGTTAAAAAAAAAAAAAAACCAGGCAATTAAAAAATAGGTTTGTTGATGGGACTATAATACCTGTATTCAAAGTAACAATCGCTTTCCAGAAATGCTGGAAGTCTTTCTTTTTTGATCCACTCAATACCTTCTTCACGACTGAGACACTATTAGAGGACAAGTGAAAAAGAAAAAGAGTCAAAGAGAATCACCTTTCAGGACAATTAAGGCCTAGTCACTAGAGCAATATTACCAGGAGCCCTGCCTCTACCTTCTGTTTGCACAAGAGAGAGCAAGAACCTCGGAGTCACACATTTGAAGCCATTGCTTGCCTTCAGGTACTTCTTTAATTCTCTCAACAACCCTGCATCAACTATTAGACCCATTTTACAGATTAACAAACTGAATCCAGAGAAGTTAAGTAACTTATTGAAGGAGGAGGTATGAGAAAAAAAAGTCACTCTCGGTATTTTCACAGTCGCAAAATGGGTTAAAAATAATCACAAACAGAAAAAGAGCTAACCAGAACACTTGATAAGGTCACTATGGTCACGACAGGCCCCTCTGTCCTTCCAGTTTTAGAAAATTTGGTTAAATATTTAACATCCCAGACACTATCCTGGGAATACCAAGGTTAGCAAGAAAGATAAGGCCCTGAGGCACTTGGGTGGCTCAGTAGGTCAAGCATCTGCCTTTGGCTCAGGTCATGATCCCGGGGTCCTGGGATTGAGCCCCGCATCGGACTCCCTGCTCAGCGGGGAGTCTGCTCCTCCCTCTTCTTGTGCTGTCTCACTCTGTCAAGTGAATAAATAAAATCTTAGAAAGGAAGGGAGGAAGGAAGGAAGGAAGGAAGGAAGGAAGGAAGGAAGGAAGGAAGATAGATAAAGCCGTGCTTTTAAGGAGTTTACAGGTAATTCAATAAGCAATAGTAGTAGAGTGCAGTAAATGCCACAAGTTCAGGCTTCTGTGGGAGGACACCTGGGCACTAAAACCAGCAAAGGTTTCCCCGAGAGCATGCCATTCACTCTGACCTGACGCGTGATTAGCTTGGTGAAGAGGAGAGCAGGAGAGGAAACGAAGGTAAGTCTAGTATGACTAGATCGCAGGGTGAGGTTTGAGGAAAGGAGGGAAGCAAGCCGGAGAAGCAGGCAGGCCTAATTATGAATTATCTTTTAAATGACAGTAAGGAGTTTAGATTTTATTTTGAGGTTGTGAGGGCCACACAAAATCATGGAAGAGTTACTGAGTTGCTGTTCATTCTCAAACATTTACCCACTATTGATTCTCTTTTTGTCTTATATTCACTTTTTTCCAGAATTCTAAAGAATGTCAGTACTTTGAACACTAAACGAATGCTCCTGGACAAGTAAAACCACCAGTGAAGTACCCATGGCAGTGAGGCAAGGGTGTCTGCATTTATGTGGCTTCCACTGATTATCTGCGAACGCAACAGTTGTGCTGTGATAGTAACATCAGTCAACACAGAGCCCTGCTGACTCCAGGGAGGAAATTAAAGGCTCACAGAGTAGTACTGCCAACATCTGATGGGCTGATGTTCTTGAGCATGCACCTGCGCTCAACACTGCTTGCGTGTGGCATGAAGTCATTAGGCTCCCCAAGGCTGGAAGACTGAGGGAACAATGGTTTCCTTCTGTTCAGCCCAAAACATCCATTTGACCCTGACCAAAGACTATCTTCTGGGTAATGAAGAAACAGAAGAAAGTTTGGAAGCAGCCAGCACCTGAACAGTAGCATCTCGTTGGTGGTCTTAGTGCCCACGAGTGAGATACGCAGGACACGTGGATCCTGTAGCCAGAAAAACTCCCAATAGGCCTCCACATATAGTACACACTGACAGCTACACACGACTCTCGGATTCTCATCAGCAATGCAATCGATGTGTCCCAGAAAGACACCAGACCACGTATTAAGGTCGGTACACCCCCTTGAGGAATACTACAAGGTGGTCAAGGCTAGTCAGTCATACAAAATCAATTTGCCTAATATTTAATGAACAGTTCACCAATAACTCATCCCCTTTTGAAGGTCTTTGCATCTATCTAACCCAAAAATGAAATGGAATGAAAAGTTTAAAAGGAATAAAATCAAAACTGAAGAAAAGTCTTTAGTCAGACTGCCAAAATGTCCCTTCAAGGTGTTTACAAATAACTAAAATATAAACACCAAAAAAACACAGAACAATCTTGTCAAACATAAAATGACAACTTAATAAATACCTATGAAAAACACAGAAATAATTTACCTATGGTAAAATTATTTAATCCTTAAAACTAAAAAAAAAAAAATACATACAGTAAAAATCCATCCTTTTTAGTAACCACTTCTACAAGTTTTAACAAATACTTACGGTTGTATAACCATGACTGCAATCAAGATAGAGAATAGTTCCTACATCCTCCAAACTTCCTCATACCACTTTGCATTCAATGACCCCCTCTAACCCCAGGCCCTGGCAACCACCAATTAGTTCTCCACAGTTTTGCCTTTTCCAAAGTGTCATATAATTGGAATCAGTATAGTACGCAGCTTCCTTCATTTAGCATGATGCATTTGAGATTGACCTATGTTCTTAGATGGATCACTAGTTCATTCCTCTCTCCTCCTCTTCAGCTTAGTACTCCACTGTATGGATGAACCATAGTTTGTTTATTCACTCCCCATTCAAGGAAATTTGGGTTTATTATAGCTTTTGGTGATTATAAATAAAGGAACTTCAGACTTGCACATATAGGTTTTTGTGTGAACAGAACTGTTCGTTTCTCTTGGGTAATATGCGGGAGTAGGATAGATGGGTAGTATGGTGTATGTTTAACTTAGAAAGCTGACTGCCAAGCTGTTTTCCAAAATGGAATTCGCATCAACGATGTAAGAGTTCCAACTGCTCTACACCTTGACTGGCACTTGGTATTGTCAATGTGTGTTGCATAATTAACTCATTCTAAAAGGTGTATAGAAATAGTTCATTGAGATTTGTGTGTGTGTCTACACACACACTGCTTTTTTTATAACAACTTCGAGATATAATTCACATTCCATATAATTCACCCATTTAAAATATATAATCCAATGGGTTTTAGTACATTCCCAAACCATCACCATGATAAAATGTCATCACCTTCCAGAAAACCTCATATCCACTAGCAGTCACTCTCCATTCCACATCAACAACTCGCCCACCCCTATCTCCCAATGTTGACTGCATTTCTCTTATGATAAATGTTGAGCATCTTCTCATATGCATTTTTGTCATCTGTACATCTTTATTTGGAGAAATGTCTATTCAGATCCTATGTCCATTTTTTAAAACTGAAGTATAATGAACATACAGTGTTATATTAACTTCAGGTGTACAATATACTGATTCAACAATTCTATACATTATTCAGTGCTCATCAAAGTTAGTGTACTCTTAATCCTCTTTTATTTCACCCATCCCCCCACCCCTCCCCTCTGGCAACCACCAGTTTGTTCTCTATAGTTGAGTCTGGTTTTTTGTCTCTTTTTGTTGTCTGTTTTATTTCTTAAATTCCACATATGAGTGAAACCATATGATAGTTGTCTTTCTCTGGCTGATTTATTTCACTTAGCATTATACCCTCTAGGTCCATTCACATTGCAAATGGTAAGATCTCAAAGATCTCATTCTTTTTTATAAGAATAATTCAGCCACATATATCACATCTTCTTTATCCATTCATCTATCAATGGACAGCTGGGTTGCTTCCATATCTTGGCTATTGTAAATAATGCTATTGCAATAAACATAAGGGTTCATATATCTTTTTGAATTAGTGTTTTCATTTTCTTTGGGTAAATACCCAGTATGGCATTACTGGGTCATATGGTAATTCTATTTTTAATTTTTTGAAGAAACTCCATAACGTTTTCCACAGTGGCTGCACCAATTTGCATTCCCACCAATAGTGCATGAGGGTTCCATTTTCTGCACATCCTTGTCAACACTTATTATTTCTTGTCTTTTTTATTCTAGCCATTCTGACAGGTGTGAGGTGATATCTCATTGTAGTTTTGATTTGAATTTTGCTGATGATTAGTGATGTTGAGCATATTTTCACATGTCTGTTGGCCATCTGTCTGTCTTCTTTGGAAAAATGTATGTTCAAGTCCTCTGCCCATTTTTTATTTCTTTCAAGTTTTTATTCAAATTCCAGTTAGTTAACATACAGTGTAATATTAGTTTCAGGTGTAGAATTTAGTGATTCAACACTTCCATACAACACCCAGTGTTCATCACAAGTGCCCTCCTTAATCCCCATCACCTATGTCACCAATCCTCCCACCCACTCCCCTCTGGTAACCATCAGTTTGTTCTCTATAGTTAAGGGTCTGTTTCTTGGTTTGCCTCTCTTTTCCCCCTTATGTTCATTTGTTTTTTTTTCTTAAACTCCACATACGAGTGAAATCATATGGTATGTCTTTCTCTGACTTATTTTGCTTAGCATAATACTCTCTAGTTCCATCCACATTGTTGCAAATGGCAAGATTTCTTTGCTTTTGATGGCTAAATAATATTCTAATACACACACACACACACACATATATATTTATGTATATATACACACACACACCACGTCTTTATCCATTCATCAGTCGATGGATATTTGGGCTCTTTCCATAATTTGGCTATTGTTGATAATGCAACAATTATAATGATAATGCAACTGCAACATTGGGGTGCATGTATCCCTTCAAATTATTATTTTTGTATCCTTTGGGTAAATACTTAGTAGTGTAATTCCTGGATCATAGGGTAGTTCTGTTTTTAACTATATGAGGAAACTCCATACTGTTTTCTACAGTCCTCTGCCCATTTTTTAATCAGATTGTTTATCTGGTGTTGACTTGTGTAAGTTCTTTGTACATATCCTGCATATTAACCCCTTACTGGCTATACCATTTGCAAGTATCTTCTCCCATTCAGTAGGTGTCTTTTTGTTTTAATGATGGTTTCCCTTGTTGTGCAAAAGCTTTTTATTTTGGTGTAATCCCAGTATTTTAATTTTGCTTTTGATTCCCTTTCCTGAGGAGACATCCCTAAAAAAATGTTTCCATGGCTAATGTCAAAGAAATTATGGCCTATGGTTTCTTTTAGGAGTTTTTTGGTTTTAGGTTTCACAGGTCTTTAATCCATTTTGAGTTTATCTTTGTGTTTGGTGTAAGAAAGTGGTCCAACTTCATTGTTTTGCATGATGTCGTCCAGCTTTCCCAGAACCATTTGTCAAAGAGACTGTCATTTCTCCATTGTATATTCACGCCTCCTTTGTCATAGATTAACTGACCATACTCTTCTAGTCCATTGATCTATGTGTCTATTTTTGTGCCACTACCATAGTGTTTTGATCACTATAGCTTTGTAGTATATCTTGAAATCTGGGGTTGTGATCCCTCCAGCTTTGTTTTCTCTTGAGATTGCTTTGCCTACTCAGGGTCTTTGGTGGCTCCACACAAATTTTTGTATTATTTGTTCTAGTTCTATGAAAAATGTAGCTCGTATTCTGAGAGGGATGGCATTAAATATGTAGACTGCTTTGGGTAACATAGACATTTTAACAAAAGTGGTTCTTCCAATTCATGAGCATGAAATATCTTCCCATTTGTATCTTCTTCAGTTTCTTTCATCAGTGTTTTATACTTTTCAGAGTACAGATCTTTCACCTCCTTGCTTAGGTTTATTCCTAGGTATTTTATTATTTTGTTGCAGTTGTAAATGGGATTGTTTTCTTAATTTCTCTTTCTGCTACTTCATTTTTAGTGTATAGAGATGCAACAGATTTTTTGGAACTCCTTTGTAGGATTTATTTTATATAAAAACTGAATCATATTATATGCTTTAATTTACAACTTGATTTTTCCATTGAACAATACATGTGCATCTATCTCATCAGGACAACAGACATAGCTCAAACACATTCTTTCTAAATAGTCATATAATATTCCATAGTTCTTCAGTTGATAAACATATAATATGTTTATACTACTGAAGTCAATGCTGCAATCAGCTCCTATACATACACATTTATTTGTATGGGATAAAAATCCCAAAGTGGCTTTCCAGGCATAAATCATAGTACTTTTAATTTTAATCAATTTTGCCAGATTAATTCCCAAAGATTGTAGCAATTAATATTCTACCAACACTAGATGTTATTATTTTTTTAAATTGTAGGCCCATTTCATGTGATGTGATGAGGACTGGGTGTTATACGCAACCAATGAATTATCAAATTCTACTTCTGAAACTAATGTACTATTTGTTGGCTAACTGACTTTAAATAAAAAAATTGTAGGCCAATTTAATGTCTTAAAAAATGGTATCTGGCTGTACTTATAATTTGCATATTTCTGATCATTTTTGTGATTAAACATCTTTTTATTTGCTCATTTTCCATTTTAATTCTTCTCTTGTAAATAGTTTGTTGAATTACTTCAATTATTTTACTGGACTACTTGTCTTTTCCTTGAATAAGATTGGTAAGAAATTAAGTAAAATGCATTTCCTCACACTTGCAAAATTTTTTTTCTAAATCATTGTTTTTTAACTTTATGTCATTTTCTAACATGAAATATTTTAATTTTGGTGTCTAGGTTTTTTTTTAATTATTATTATTTTGAGGATTCTGGAGTTCTTGACTTCATGAGAGGATGGGTCACATGCTAAGTTTACATACAAATTTTCCTGGATTTTATTGTAATATTTCAGTTTAAAAAACCATTTATTTATTAATATACAAATAAAGACAATTCAGCTTACTCTTGCATACTGATAGTAATTATTTATATTTATTGTGTTTAAGCTTTGTCTAGGAAGTCTAAAATAATTTTGAATTAGCAATTAAGATATACTTTTTCTTTTCTTATGATCTACTGGAAATGGTTACAGTATTTCACCATATACAGTGTGTACTATCGATTTTGGGTAGCCTTTAACATGTTTAAGCAATTTATTTTTTAATGAGTTTTTATTAGACATAAGTTTGCATGAAAAGCAATAGATTTATGTATACTAATTTTGTAACCTACAACTTTACTGAATTTATTTATCAGTTCTAGTAGTTTTTTGGTGGAGTCTTTAAGGTTTTCTATATATAGTATCATGTCATCTGCAGTTAGTGAAAGTTTTACTTCTTTCTTACCAATCTGGATGCCTTTTATTTCTTTTTCTTGTCTGATTGCTGTGGCTAGGACTTCCAGTGCTATGTTGAATAGAAGTGGTGAGAGTGGACACCCTTGTCTTATTCCCGATCTTAGAGGAAAAGCTCTCAATTTTTCCCCATTGAGCATAATGTTAGCTGTAGGTTTTTCACATTTGACTTTTATTATGTTGAGGTATGTTCCCTCTAAACCTACTTTGTTGAGAGTTCCTATCATGAATGAATATTGTAACAATTTATATGGTGCTTTATAGTTCAGAATATATTTCCTTGTCTAAACTTCAAAACATTGCTATAACATAGTTTTTTATTTTTAGTATTTGTAAAAGTATTTTAAAGACTATTATTATTAATGTATTTAATTTGATGAAAATAAACAAGAAAGACAGAAATATATTGGAATTCAGGGGCGCCTGGGTGGCTCAGTCGTTAAGCGTCTGCCTTCGGCTCAGGTCATGATCCCAGGGTCCTGGGATCGAGCCCCGCATCGGGCTCCCTGCTCCGCGGGAAGCCTGCTTCTCCCTCTCCCACTCCCCCTGCTTGTGTTCCCTCTCTCACTGTGTCTCTCTCTGTCAAATAAATAAATAAAATCTTAAAAAAAAAAAAAAAAAAGAAATATATTGGAATTCAGTAAAAGAAACACTGAAGAACTTTCAGGCTGGAAAAGAGCTATATCGTAAGTGTTGAACATATTTCAGCCTAGTTCCATCAGACACTTCAAATCATGGAAAATGTTAAACATTCATTTTATTTTCAGTTGAGCCACACAACAAACCTAAGTAGTAGGTAGCGAAGGAATCATTTGACAGGTGATGAAAATAAGGTTCATTAAAATGACTTGTTCAAGAACACAGAGCTGGTAAGTTAAAGAGTCAAGCTTAGAACCCAGGGTTGTTTGTGTTTTTTGTTTGTTTGTTTTTGTTTTTGTTCAAAGACAAAGCTCCTTAGCTCCTCATGCTAAGGAGACAAAATCCAGAAGCTGAGAGTGGAATTTAAGGCCAGGGAGGTCAGAGTCACATAGTGTAACTGGAGGGTCAGAACTCATAATTCCCAACTGCTTGTTAGGATAGAACCCAAATCAGATAAAATCACTGTATACCCACATTTTCTAGAAGGTATCTAAACTATAAAGGATACACGTATTTCTGCTGCCCCAAATTAACCTGATATCCTAAATGTTCAAAGGAAATTATATGAATCTTCTCATATTGTAAATCTAACATCAACAATATTGCTATATTAAATTGGCCATTTGACAATGAATAAGATGATAGAGTAACTAACAAATACTATGTTTAAGTACAATAAAACTTAATAAATATAGTTACATTTCAGAAAGTTAAGCCCAAGGAACCTCATGTTAGTCTTACCTAATGCTTTATCTACCTAGCAAGATATAAACTCAAATATACCTTCTTACCATGATATTGTAGTTTATATTAATGGTTTCATCTTCATAGGGGGCATTCATCTGAACAGGTTTAACATCATTCTTTCCTTTCCTTACAACATCATAGATGGGATTTCGAGGTTGCTGGTTTTGTAGAATTTTTTTCAGTTGCTTTTCCAGAAGTTGTGGAGCATTGTTAACTATTTCAAAAACTCCAAAATCCACGTTAAATCTAATTGCCTCTGAAAAGGTCTGCAAAATAAATTTGTAGAAATATATCTTAAATTTTTATAAACCAGAAACTCACTGTCTCCAAGAACACTTGACACTTAATAAATGCATAATATGCACTTATTATAAGCATACACACACACACACACACACACACACACACACACAAAGTTTTGTGTATTTAACCATTAGCTCTTCTCTTTAGGAGCCTGGAACTCTCTTGACTACAGATAAGGGAACCCATTGAATCCTTCCTTTCCAATGTACTTATGCCAAGAAATAAGGATGTATTACAGCAGAAATTCCCTTTCCATAAACATCTTATCCCTGTGCTTCTTTGGAACTGGAAAGAAATACACACCTGGTCTCTATGAAGCAATGTTATTCTCTAAGGAGGGGGTGGATTACTAGGGAAGAATGAGTAAAGGAAGAAGAAATAACACTCCCGTTATCTCTTTCATCCCCAGGAGCCATGAAAGCTAAAGTCCCCCTTGCCCAAAAGGATAAAATTAAGTACAATGTGTTCTTCATTTAAGACTATTTCAACACCACTCCTCTCACTGTGAAAAAAAAAAGAGAGAGAGAGAGTGAAAGACAATAACATTTCTGAGCTCTTCTCAGTAATTACTAAATGCTGCCAACTTTTATTTAAAGTCAGTCAGTTAATATACAACAGTCAGGAGTCTTGAGTTTGAATGCCAGCTTGCCAATAAGTAGCTCTGTGACTTTGAGTAAATCATTAAACATGTGTGGGGCCTCCATCTCCTTAACAAGTAAATATTGGATTGGCTGTCTGTGTCTTTTCCCATTTTGCCCTCCAAATCTAGAATCAGGTTCCTTTTTCAGAGTATGAACTTATTTTAGAATACCTTTCTTGAACTACGTACTCATGTAGATTCATTTATGTATTTTTAGCCAGGTGATAGAAGACATCAAGCCCTTCCCCTTGGATCAATAACTGTCCTAGGGAGAGCATCAATTCTTTCAAATTTTACTAAGAGATTGCTAGATATACTATAGTTAAAATTTAATAAATGGCAGGATGTCATAAAATGGGTGTTAGAAATATATATATGTGCATATATATAAATACCCATATATGTGTGTATATATACATACATATTCTTCTAATGTCAGATAACATCACATCTCTAAAGTCTGAGTGTCTCCCCTTCTAAGGAGTTTAAAGTGCATGGACAATAGGGTTCAATATGAATGGCAGTCTACAGGCCCAAAGTCCTCAGGGCTAAGATTTCCCCCTCAAAAATGACAAGTATAGCTCAATGGACAAGTATCAACAATTACCAGTAAATTATGTATAAGGTTTCTTCAATAAACATATTTAATTGCATCTGTCTTTCAAACATGAGATTCACACAGGCATCGCTTACCTGAATGTCAAATATTATCTCTGAATTATACTATCACTAGACTAAACAGATAAATGAGTCTGCTGATATCAGAGACAAGATTCAACTGGTAAGAGAAAGGAACTGAATTAAATGTGGTAAATAATAGACATAAAATATTAACTGGGGAGAGGGAAATGGTACAGTCGACGGCAAAAGACCATCTGGAAAAGATTTCTTCTAGTTCTGAGCATCCATGGAACAAGAGGGCAGGTTTGGTCTTTATTTGTTTTCCTTTCTTTTTTCTGCCTCCTACCCTCACACCTGGTAGACAGGGGAACACAAAGCTGTGATAATCCAAAGCAAAGAATGCCAATAGATAGTTCTATGAACAAATAAAATATTTCCTGCTACTCAAGTTTAAAAAAAAATGCTCCAGCAAAAAAAAAAAAAAAAATAGAGGGACTATGACACTCTAAGCCCCTCAGTAGCCAATGTTACTCACTAGTAAATAGTTACTGCACAGTTGGTAGAAATAATAGAAGTGACAAGAACTACTGTTTTTTGGAACATCTACCTAATGTGCCAGGCATGTGACAGACACTTCAAATGCTCTATCTTGAATCCTTCCACATTCCTGAGATCAGTCTTTATAGAAAGTAGACACCCAGGATGGTTACATGATGGGCCATGGATTCAGAGCTATGAAGTGCTAGATCAGGGCTACTGAAATAGGTCTATCTGGTCCCAAAGAGTGCATTTCCCCTTCTTTATCATCATATTGCCTTACATCTGATAAAACTAGCATGCACTCACCACCTTCTCTAGGCCAGGCACTGTGCTATGCAATAACCCCATACAGTTGGTGGAACTGGGGTTCAAATCAAGGTGTTTTACTAGTAAAGACACAGAGGCTTGAAGCAGCATGGTGTATGTGGGTCATTTTAAGCAGTTCCATGCAGTTAGAATCTAACTAGACGAGTTCACAGTTGAAACAGTTTAAGGAACAGAGGAAAGACTTGAGGTAGCTGAGGTAGATAGGACAAGATCATGGAAGGCTGTGCGTGCCATTTTAAGAAGCATAGGCTTATCTTGATCCTGTGGGAAACAGTGTGGGATGGGAATATTCCAAATTGGAGAGTAAATAACATAATCTGATTTGGGTTTTAGGAAGACTCTCCAGGTAGCAGTCTGGAGTGTTGTTTGCGGGCTCTGGAGTTGGTGAGGTACTGAGCTCCCATCCCACAAGCTGTTGCGATCGGAGCCAGGTTCAGTGTGGTAATTATTCACTCTCCTGGATGGGTTACTGTCCCCAGCACACACAGAGGCTAGGGCAGGCTTTAAGGCAGGTGGTTAGCAAATTTTCATTTTCAACTCACACACCAAACTGCAGCTGAAAAAGGTTAAGCGATCTCTTCGTGGATTTACAAGTCCCCTAGTGAGCTCACTATAGAACTCTGGGCTCATGACAACCACCCGCCTTAAACCCAGGGCTGACACATAATTTCAGTAGGCGTCGGTAGATGCTGTGGATTAGCTCACTCAGGATCTGTTCCAACCTCCTGAAATGCAGAATCTGGACAACTAAAAACTCTATCACCCAGGTCCCTTACAAGTCCAGTTTCACGTGTGATTTAGGTTCTGCTAGTCATGTGCACAAAATACTGAAATTCTGAAGCAAGTCAAGTGGGGAAAGAGGCAAGGTCTGTCCATTCAGAGGAAGGAAAGCTCAAGGACATAAACAAGTGAAAGTGAGGAGAGAAACTGGACAAAAAGAAGTACTTTATGGAAAATAAAAAAGACAATGGAAGGAAAGCTATAATTAATTGTGTTCATGATTAAATGACATGAAATGACCCCAAGTATTTTTTTAAAAAGAAATGTAGCTATATGTAAAATATTTACAATTTTTAAGCTTAAGACTTTATCTCAGTAGAATTGAAATGTGATAGGGTCTTTGCCACAGGGAAATAAGTGTTTTCCTGCTTTAAAAGCCATGATTTCCAATGGATCTCTGCAGGTCCTTAACAATGCCGTGATTCTAAGTTTATAAAAGGGGCAAATAACGGATTCAAAGCTTCGCCCCATTCACTTATTTCAGCAAAAACAAAACTTTTGAAGGCCTAAGTGTCAATTAATGTCCCAAGCAAAGAGGATACAAGCTGAATAAAACATTGTTTCTGCCCTTGCAGGAACAATACATTGTCACTCATTTTTCTCTATGATGAAGAGAGTCAACAAAATCCCGAAATAATTTGAATTAGTGTAACATGCAAGTGCTAAAGGGGAAATCTGTCCACAGAGACCATGGTAGTAATACTATTTTATCTAGTTTAGTTATTGTACTTTAAAAGGGATTTGACTAAACTAGAATCTATCCAGGAAAGGATAAACAGAATTATTAAATGGAAGCAATGTTGAGTAAAATTACTTTGCTTTTCTGGGATTTTTTTATCATAAAAGGGTTAATTAAACAATCCCAAGGTGCCTTCCATGTTTGATACTCCATTGGTCCATGATTGTCTCTCAGGAAAAAAAGAGCCTATATCTTCTTTTTTCTTAAAGATTTTATTTTATTTATTTGAGAGAGAGAGAGCACAAGCAGGAGGAGTGGCAGAAACAGGGAGAGGGAGAAGCTGGTTCCCCGCTGAGCAGGGAACCCGATGCCGGGCTAGGCCCCAGGACCCCGGGACCATGGCCTGAGCCGAAGGCAGACACTTAATCGACTGAGCCACCCAGGTGCCCCGAGTCTATATCCTCTGCTTTCTAATAAGATCACCCAATTCCACTGTTCCTTTGTTATTTTACTCATTCATTCAATAAGTATGTATTAAATCCTTATTAAATGAGATATCATGATAGATGATACACTGCTACATTGAGTGAGCCAATCCAGAGCATTCTCCACAAAGCCCCAAATGAAATGAATGAGACATAGATCTGACCTCAGGTTATGCTGATCCAACAACAGAAGGAAGATATGTAAGTACACAGAGACAGCAAAGACTCATCCCACAAGGCAATGAGCCCTACAGTGGACACATAAAGTGAAATAATATTTAGTCAAAATTATCCTTTGAAATCCTTGAGAAGACCCATAAAGTACAATGTTGTCCTACCTCTCAAGAAGCTGCTCACAGTTTTTCCTCTGGTATTGAAATGGGTCATAGATTTTTCAGTTAGGAACCAGATGAAATGGTGGGCTTGTGTTTAAAGCTCATGTTATATAGAGAGATGCATGTTTAACACTAGAATCCCCCTCAGCACGATCAGTTGACTACACTAGGAGAGGCAAGCAGGAAGAGACCCCTGAGGGAACAGCAGGTTCTCATCTTCCGTCTCACACCCTCATCAGGATGCTCATGGACTGCTATATGTGTGTTTATGAATTAGTACAACAGACAAAATCATCTTCACTCTTTAAATCACCCTCACTCTCTCTGCAGAGCGCAAATAATTCATTTTGAGTAGTAACACATGTATATTGATGAACTGCAAGCAGTTTGACATTGCTGAACTTACTATTCAAGAGGGGAGTAACCGGATATAATCCTAGAGGGAAAGGCAGAGGACAAGTTCATCAAGGACTTTCTATTTTTTTTTTTTAAAGATTTTTATTTATTTATCTGACAGAGACAGCGAGAGAGAGAGCACAAGCAGGGGGAGTGGGAGAGCGAGAAGCAGGCTTCCTGCCGAGCAGGGAGTCCCATGTGGGGCTCGATCCCAGGACCCCAGGACCATGACCCGAGCCGAAGGCAGACGCCCAACGACTGAGCCACCCAGGTGCCCCAAGGACTTTCTATTTTATGCATAACTCTCAACTTAATTCTCTCCAATCCCCGGTTCTCAGAGTGTGGTGCCTGGACCAGCAACATCGGCATCACCTTGGACCCTGCTAGAAATGGAATTCTCAGGCCCCTCCCTATAATCCAAAACTCTTGAGAGTGGGGCCCGGCTTTCTGTGTTAACAAGTCCTCAGGTGACTCGGATGCATGTCAAGTTTGAGAATCACTGCTTTAGGATGATGGGGAGCGAGTGAAGTTTGCAGCTGGGGAGAGACAGAATCCCAGTCAAGACAAACTTCAACGCCCACCTCTGTCCCCTACTTCATGTAGACTTTGCTGTGTATTCATGTAAGTGGAGGGACTGGCCATCTATGTTCTGTACACAGAAGAAAGAACCCTGGTCTTTATTATGCAAAGTCCTACTTTAAAAAAAAAAATCTCTCTCACACATCAAATCCTTTGTTTTCACCGTTTCTCAGCCTATCCACAAAACTCCTACAGTTGGTTTAGCATGTGACAATAAAACACATGGAAGGTGGGGGAGAGAGAAATGAACGATGTGGGAAGTCAGTCCTTCTCCCGAAAAAGCTGAATAGGCTGATTTAGAGAATGTTCAGCTTTTAATCATATGACAGGAAAAATCTTCAGTTTGAGCCTCAAACCTAATCCTCCGCAAGCTGTTGCAGACTGCTCTTTCCCTTACTTAATTTTCTTATTTCAAGGGTATCATTTTCCAAATGTTCTAAAACGAATTGACCTGAAGGTGGTGAAAGCTAACTTTGTAGTACCAGTCATCCATGTGCGAAAAATATTTTCACAGAAAAAGCAAGTGCACAAAAATATTTTTACCACAATAAATTGCTGGTTCCACATTTCTTTGAGAAGAGGAGAGGAAAAAAAAAAAAAACAACAAACCTGTGAATAATTAGTGATGTTGCTTAAACTGCCAGCAGAGCACCACTGAAACTTACCGGGTGCCAAATTATTTAGCTGAACAGTATTTAAATTAAAAACTAATGACTAGGTTAATTTAATACATGTTCATCTCTGCTCCAACTCCGTCTCTACTAATTGAGCTCTGAAGCTGTATTTTAAACATGCATCCATCCTAGTCAGCGAATGAAAAACATGTGACTACTTGAATATAAGAAGTCAGTTACCAATGACTTCTTTCAATCTAAGTTTTTATTGTCATTTTAGATGTCTAACCATAAGCTGTTTACTGGACACATTCACCAACAGGATGGAAGGAATAGTGTGCTACATAAAATGCATAGAAAATATCCTTAGTTGGGTGCCTGGGTGGCTCAGATGGTTGAGCGTCTGCCTTCGGCTCAGGTCATGGTCCCAGGGTCCTGGGATCGAGTCCCGCATCGGGCTCCCTGCTCCTTGGGAGCCTGCTTCTCCCTCTGCTTCTCTCTCTCTCTCTCTCTGTCTCTCATGAATTGATGGATAAAATCTTAAAAAAAAAAAAAAAAAGAAAGAAAATATCCTTAGTTAATAAAAGGAGTCACATTAGGTAATTTGAGTGCTTTATGTTTGAGCTACAAGGCTTACCAAAACACCCAGAGGTATAAACGCTGAACTAAGCAGTACCACCTAGGCTCCATCAACACCTTTAAAAATCAATCTCTGAGTATTTAAATTTTGGCAGCGGAAGACCCGAGCCCTGCATCCCCCTTCATGCCACAGATTCCCCAAATCTCTCCTGTCTTTTTTCTCTCTCCTTCTGCTTACCCAACAATCCATCCAACATATAAATCCTTCATAAAGCTGCAAGAAATTATAATAGTTTACAGATTAAAGAAAAAAAGTGTGGAGAATCAGTCCCCAAAAAAGAAGTTATGTAAAATTCCAAAGGCACATAGCTAAGCATGGTCTGGCAAACACATGACATACCTATCCTTGCAAGGAGGGTATTGAACAGGCCACCCCTTCAGCTTCTGCAAACCATAAATGTCACAAACATTCTAAACCACCCACAGAGGACCAACCTAAATCTGTATGTGGGCTCATCTACCCAATCCCACAACAGTCACTGAGCATAAAACATACAAAACAAAACCAAAAGGAAAAAAAAATATTTTCACACTATAGCACAGAAGAAAACTTAATAAGCAAACACTTATCCATAAACAGTTGACAGAAAAAAAAAAAAAAACCCAAAAAAACAAAAACCTCCCAGACACCAAATGAAAACAATATCTGAATATGAACCTGGCACAAGAACAAACAGAATGATGTTATGAAGCTAGGATTTGGAAAGTGCCATAATCATTTATAATAGCAGCAACTGTCCTGGATTCCCCTCATCAAAATAACATGGAGGCAGGCTACCAGCCATCAATTTCTGGATCTTACAATGTGTCCCATGGGTGTAATGGGGTAATGGAAAGAAGGAGGGTGGGAGCCAGAAAGCCTGATTCCTAGGCCCTTTTCTGCCACAATCCAGTTCTGGGACCTTCGGCATGTCACTACAGATGTGGAAGAAGACTCAGAAGTCTCAGAAATCTAGATGACCGACTGAAGGGACTTCCAGATTGAGAATATTAGAATTGATATCTATACTCTCTATGTATCTCAGGCTTAGATTGTTGGGGTTTTGGGGTGGAGATGGTAAAGGAGGTGAGGCAGAAGATTAGAAGGTTTATTTGTTTATTTTTTTAAAAAAAGCCTTACGTGGAAGATGTAGAAATAAAAAATAGAATCATCCTCAAGAAGCTTTGGGAGATACAGAAGAAAGGGACCTATCCTTGACCCCAGGAAATTTACAATGTAGCTCCTGAGATAAAAATAAACAGAGATTAATCAAATTTTCTTGAGCTAGAAAAGTCTGATCTCCCACCTGATACATATATCCCCATAAAACATTCTATCTGAATATGTCCAATCACAGGAAGTTACTCCTGTGAACCATGCTAGCCCTATTGTTCTGTTCTACTGTTAGAAAGCACACTTCAAACATCTTCCTTCTAGGAAAAAATCAATTTCCTCATAGATGCTGGCCCTGGTTCTGCCTTCTAGCTTCACAGAACATGTTAACCCCTCTTCCTCAATCAGTTTTGAAATATTTGGAAAAAGCTGGTCCATTCCAACCCTTTTAGCCATTCCCCAACCAGATTCCACACCCACTCTTCTTTCAACCCTTCCTCGTCTGATGTGGTTTCAAGAGTGTTCATTGGCTAAGTCTCCCCAAGTCTGGTTTGCCAGAGCAGCTCTTAACCTGGGGCACCAAGAATGGAACACAATATTCCAACTGTGGTCTGACAACTCAATACGATTCAAAAAAATATTGATTGAGTACCTTCTATACTCCAGACTAATATTTTTCTTGATTTTAACTATACTTCTGTTAACGCACCCTAAAAACACATTAGGTTTGTTTTAGACCATTTCAGATTACCACAATAAAAACGAGACCAGATTCTGTTATTCAAACTATCAGTTTATTCCTCTGCTGTCAGTTCTATCATCATTACAGGGTAGTAGGAGTTATTGAGTCATGCGGACCTGGGTGGACCCTGTCACTTACTAGCTGAGTGACCTTAAGCTGGAAAAACACTAGTTCACTTGCAATGTTTTATCCAAGAACCTGATAAAAATAATGTGAAAAGTCAAAGCCAATGACAGATTTGTGTGGCACAAAAGAGTATTCTCTAGATTGACAATGATCCACCAGTCTAATTAAGGAGTGACTGCCCCTCGTGTTTCAGGAATGGAAGATGAGATGGTCTAGTTGGTGAAGGATAAAGAGAAACGCTAATTCTGTGCCAGGCACTTAAGCATTACCTCCTTTCATTACAACTTTATAAGATAGTTACACTGTTTTCACAGAGAAAGAAACCAAGGAACTCAGTAATTAAAGAATGTGTCTAAGATCACATGGGTAGTAAGCTGAGAAGCTAGGCTCAAGCACAGTTCTGCCTCATTCCTGTTCTAACCATTACACTGGTGAATGAGTGCAGGAAGAACAGGTGTGGTCAGGTAGTGGGGGAAGAAGGAGGGGGCTTGGGTGAGGCAGGAAAGATCGTGCAGGTGACACAAGCAGTATGGAGCTAGAGGTGAAACTAGGAAGGTGAGATGAAGACCAGATTGTAAAAGATCTTGAACTCCATACTAAGGAATGTGGACTTAAATCTGTAGGCTATTAAGAGTCAACCCCTACTGGCTATAGTTAGAGAACCCGTTCAAATATTTGAAAACTAATTTCACAGATAATGATAAGGGGTTTGGAGACAAATAAAGCAGCATGTAAATAAAGTGGAGCATGTATAATTTTAGCCAGGGTTGGGAGGGAAGATTTCCTGAACGGAAGTGACTTAAATCAGAGAGAAGGTGATACAAGTATCTCAGGGATGAGCACCCCAGCCTGGAGGGCCCTGAGTATGCTTGGCATATTCATGGTTGAGAAACATGAAGAGGGCCAGTTAGGCTGGGAAAGAATTAACAAGGGAAGAGACGTAGGAAATAAAGATCAGGGGATGAGATGACAAAAGCCAGATCATACAGGAATCTGGATTTTATTCTTAATGTAAGGAGAAACCACTTTTGAGGGCTTTGAGCAGGAAGTAACATGGTTCCATTTATCTGTATTATTATTGTGGCTGTTATTGTTATTAGTATGCTTTACTGAAACCATAACACATTAAATTTATGGTTCCCTAAAATGCCAGTCCATAACACTCCAAAAAAGAGAGGTCAGTTTGGCACACTTATTCTCAGCAAACCCATACTGGCTTCTAATTCTTAGTCAAGTGCTTATAAACCAAATATTACTAATCTGTTCTAGAATCTTGCCCAGAACTTGGTTTGAGAATCCATCATTCTTTCCACCCCCCTGCCCGGATCCCCAAATTCTTTTTTGGAAACCCGTGACCATATTTCCCCTTCTTCCATCTTACGGCGTGAAGCATGGGTAGTTAATAGGTAGATTGCATGGTACCATATGCAGATGCAAAGGAATGAGAGATGGTGGGGGGGGCAGGGGGGGCAGTGGAGAATGAAAAGCAGAAGGATTTGGACAGACAGAAAACAGGGGAAAGTGGCCCCGGTGGGCTGCATGGCACATATGAAAGGGTGAAACTGCAGCAGTCTGCTGGGGTGGGATGAACCCATGACTGAAGTGACACTCTGTCATCTCACCTAAACCCTAAAAGGAATCACACAAAAATGATAACATTGTTCCTGACTGGATGGCAGGACTGTGGCTGAATTTTTCTTACATTTAAGGTAAATTTTCTCTAGTATTGTTATATCAGTTCTATAATTTAAAATAGATTTTAAAAAAAAGGTAGGTAGGGGAATTTATGTTCTGGAGCAAGTAAAAGTCAAGATAATCGCAAATCTTGAGACGATGAAATATAAATCTTGAGAAGCTGAAATCAGACCCAATATAGAGATTTTTCTCTTTAAAATGTCACAAAAATGGGAGGAAGAATGCACAATGCAGAGCCTAGAGGAAAGACTACATAATCTGGAAGAGCAAAATTCTGACAGTTTTGTGATACTGCTGGGGTTTTTATATTATGTAACTGGATGATGAAAGTTGAAAAATCAGACCAAACAAGAACCCATCAGGTATCCTATAATATCACTCAGTCCTGCTGCTGGAAAGGGAGAGGTGTTTGGTGTCTCAACCTAACCCCCATAATGGTTCCAGAGGCCTTGCTAGGCCAAAAGTTAGAGAGAACACAAATTCTTTTGGAAAAAGGAAAATAAGACAAAACAACAAACAGGCATGCATAGATACATACATACATACAAAAACTAATCTAGGCAAGAAAGTGCACCTAGTACTTTCCCTTCAAAAGACATTTTCAGTGGCTAGGCTTTAAGAGGCTTAACATATTATGGCCCACTCCCTTTAAAATTACTCATGGGGTGCCTGAGTGGCTTAGTCAGTTGAGCGTCCGACTCTTGATTTCGGCTCAGGGTGTGATCTCGGGGTCCTGGAGTCCAGCCCCACGTCTGGCTTCATGCTCAGCAGGGAGTCTGCTTCAGGATTCTCTCTCTCCCTC
The DNA here is from genome assembly GCF_004348235.1 of Phoca vitulina. Lineage (NCBI taxonomy): Eukaryota > Metazoa > Chordata > Mammalia > Carnivora > Phocidae > Phoca > Phoca vitulina. The sequence continues at coordinate 45,719,218 of NW_022589728.1, forward strand.
TCCTCCCTCTGCCCGCCCCCCCGCCGCTCTCACGCTTTTCTCTCTCTCTCTCAAGTAAATGAATAAATCTTTAAAAATAAATAAAACAAAATAACATAACTTGTGAATTTTTTATATTCCAAAATTTCCCTGGTAAATATGTTAATGAAAAACGTTTTCTGCATATTCATAACAAATAATGAAAACCTTTTCTTATCTTTCTTTTTCCTGACATTCCCGATTAACTTTATTTACTAAGCAATGTTTTTATGCACTTCCATTTCACTTTTCCCAACCCCCTTGATAACTAGTCTATCAGTCACTGCTCCCTAACACTAAAAATCTATTATTTGGCAACCACCTATGTCTTATTTACTATTGATATAAAATTCTAGTTGACTTAAACACAAGTTCCACTTTATTATTGCCTGAGGTGGTGCCAATAATTGCCTGAAGCAAGAAATATAGTTTCCTAAGTTTTTTGATATTTTGTCCTTATCACCTCACCTCTGTTCAAAGCCTGAAATGGTGCCAAATACAACATCAGATTTTGTACAGAACACTTTTTTTTCTAGTTTATCCACATTTTTTTTTTAAGATTTTATTTATTTATATGACAGAGAGAGACACAGCGAGAGAGGGAACACAAGCAGGGGGAGTGGAAGAGGGAGAAGCAGGCTTCCCGCCAAGCAGGGAGCCCTATGTGGGGCTCGATCCCAGGACCCTAGGATCATGACCTGAGCCAAAGGCAGACGCTTAATGACTGAGCCACCCAGGCGCCCCTCCACATTTATTTTTTATTATTATTTATTTAATTTTTGTACAGAATACTTTTAATGGTTAGAAAAATTCCACCTTTCTTATGCATCCATTCATTCATTTTTATTGTGGTACAACTGACTCAGCTATCTTCAATAATTCCTAAATATGATTCAAACCCAAATGATTAAGTCCATAAAAAGACATAAACTTTACCTAAATGCTTTAATTAATAGTTTTTAAAAATATCCCTGATAAATTTGTCTTACAAGATAATCCAGTGATTACAATATTTTGCTTTGATAATAAATTCCATAGAACATAATAATACACTCACTGGAAGGCTTAGGAATTCATTAAAGTAGTCCACAAGGAAATCATCTGTTGCCAAAGAATCTTCCTGCAAAAACATAAAACACAATATTATGCTTATACTAAGATGTTTTAAAACATGCCAATATTATTCTCTAATTTTGCTTATCAATACATTATAAGGTAGAGCTTCAGATCTTTTTCAGTCTGTCAACATCGAATCCTTGCTATAAACAGAACACAGTAGTACAATCTCTGGAAGGAAGAAATAACAAAATAGAACGGAGCATACTCTTAGAAGATGTCGCTAGTATGCCTAACTGGAAAACAGAACACAGGAAAAATACAGCACAGTACTTAAACGAAATGTGGTACAAACCATCACACATGGTAAATTTCCCACAGACTTATTTTCATACATTTATGTATATATTATTTATATTTATATTATACATATTTCATAAAAATAATGGCAGAATCAATAAAGATAGAACCGGTGTTTGGAGTTAAAATGAAATTCAGAATGCATATTTTTTAAATTGCCCCATGGAAGTGATAAACCTTATAAGGAAAGAAAATATTCTACTGCTTCCTCCTCAGAATGAGATAGCTTTAGGAATTTGAGTCCTGGTTAACTTTTGCATGAAGAAACTTTGACAATGCATATGTTCTAAGCATAAAGACTGTATATATTTTTTCCATAACTATCTCACCCACCAACATAGTCGCTTTTAAAATTGGCAAAATTGGAAAACCACTGCCAGGAACAAATTCTCTCTTCCAAATAAAACACCTTATTTTATTAGCAATTGTTTCCATTGTGTCAAAAGCACATCATGGCATATTCTGTTATATATAACATGTGTTTATTTTGTTTTTCATAATTATATTTCCACTTTGCAAATCTAACATGAAAGTTGACAATATGTCACAATGCTATTATTTCCATATGGCTGATTATTTTCTTCTTATATTGGTCAATTTAAAAATTTTGTTGAGTATAGTGTTGCAGTAAAAGGAAGATACTGCAGCATATTAACTTGGAAAATACATTTTTCAGGGTAATTTCTTTAAGTATCTGTAGTGCAATTGGAATAGAGTGATAAACAACCACACAGGATGTCTATCAAGGAACTTACTGAAAATCTGCGAGCTTTTAAAACAACAACAAACTAAGAATTTAGTTTACTAAAAATCTCAGTTGATTAGAACAACAAACAACTTAGGATCTCATAAACAAACAACTTAGGATCTTCTGTATTCATAGTACTGCCTCAGTAATATATTCTCAAAGAATATATTCTGACTCACAAAGATCTAATAAAGCAGAACAAAGCAGATAACATTTGGTGAAGGCTCTCTACAGCTAATAAGCTCTCAAATTTTACCTTTCAAAATGACTTTAATTTTCTGGATTTTATTTAGTGAACTACCTACTTTTTACTAACTCTTAGGAGAAATCAATTGAATTCAATAAATATTTTTAGGAGCTCCCAGATGGAAGAAGGCACCGTGCTACAATAAGGGTGGCCAGACTTTGCACTACTGGGCTCATGATCAAAAATCCTCAGATGGGGAGTGTGAGTATTTTTAATTAATAACAGTGGTAGAGTACAGTCCCTTGTTAATTTTTCTAAAATAGCACTGTATTTTTAAATTTCACCTCTAAAAGAGAATGTATATTTCACAGAGTCAGATGGACCTACATATTGCCTAGAATTTGGCCAGCCACATAGCCAGAAACTTCTAGATAATCCTCAAATTCATATATTCATTTCCTGATGCCTCACCCTTCTCAGAGACTATAACTCAGTGATTTCTAAACTCTCTGTGATGAAGTAACTGTTTTGTTGTGTTTTTTCCCTAATCCCTAAGTTTCAGATAAATAACTTGTAAAATACAGTAAGAATGAATTAACTAGAAAATGAAATTACACATAATACAAAAGGCCAATTGTTTTTTTACCAAATTCAATAGATACAAGCATACTGTCAAACCACCATAAAGTTTCTAAGCGTTTTCTCTCGATTTCTGAACTCATCTCATCAAGGACTAAGAGTCTCAGGCAGCTCTGATCCACAAACCTTCATCAAGCAGCAGTGCCCCGACACCCTGGTGAGCAGTTTGCTTTCAGTAACCTCAGGTCTCCCTGAAACCAAGCCACCCTGTAGGGCATTTCCTTGGCATTCAGTCACACCATCGGGTTTGCATTAACAACTACAGAAACTCAAAGTATTCAAAAACATCAAAATCTGGATTTCTCTTCTGAAGTTGTATCTTACTTTCTCCCCATCTGAAATATCAGCACTTCTGCTGCTATTAGGGAGGTTCTACAATAGAAATAAGCATGAGGGGCGCCTGGGTGGCTCAGTTGGTTGAGCGTCTGCCTTCAGTTCAGGTCATGATCTCAGGGTCCTGGTATCGAGACCCATGTTGGGCTCCCTGCTCAGCGGGGAGTCTGCTTCTCCCTCTGCCCCCCACCCCCGCTTGTTCTTGTTCTCTCTCTCTCAAATAAATAAATAAAATCTTTAAAGAAAAAAGCATGGTCTCCAAGTGCCATTTGCTCTGTCCTCCTGTTGCACTTTAACGGGAAGGCCTGCACTTCTCTAAACAAATGAGCATTAATTACCTTCCCACTGAAGTTTCTGGTCCAATGTATTCAGACATCTTGTCATAATGAGAATCTTATTCAACCCTTGACTTATTATTTATTTATCCTTATTTGTTAAGGATCTTAATAAAACCTTTATTCTCAAAACTCTTTATTTAAAAAAAAATTTTTTTAAGCCCTTGATCTGAAGAAGCAGCTCAGTTACTCTAGTAAGTCTCCACAATCTAGTCACATGGTCGTATTAAAATGAGCTAAGTCGCCATATTTGGGATTAATATATTCCAAATAACCAATAAACTGGTGATGGTTACTTATGGTACAATGAAGAAGAACACTGAGTTACAATCAATTCCTCCATTACATCATTTCATGGACCCGACTGCAAAATTTGCAACACAGATTCTCTGCTGGATGATGCAAGAGAAGGCAGGAACATTTTTTTCAGAATTGAATACACACTTGAAACCTGTTTTTTCATGTACTACAGGTGTGCCATCTGTGAAAGTGAAGTCAGCTTTTCCGTTTTTAGCCCAAACTTCTCAAGTTTCTTCCTTAAAGAGGGTTAAGCAAAATAGTTTCTATGTGCTGGCTAATTATGGTGGACAAATTTTTTTTGCTTAAAAATTTGTTTTGCTGCACCCTCAAATCAGATAAACTACAATTAGTTCACCACTCTAAAAGTTGCAAGATATACAGAGAAGACCTTGTAAACAAGAAGGATGAAATAAGATAAAGACAGACATAAACCATAGTCCAAGAAAGAATATGATACATACCAAAAGAAAATTACAATATTAAATGTTTCCTCTCAAAGGAAGGAAACATACTATCTGGTAGGAGGAATCAGAAGAGACTCAAGTGGAAAAATGGCATTTGAAATAACTTCAAATTCTCTAATTAGAAATACCTATATGAGAGGCAATAATGCAGAATACAGAGAGAAATGCATGAGCAAAGAAAGGTGGAAAGTAAAACATAGTAAAGGTGATCACAGTTAGCTAAGCAGAAGTAGAAAAATAATCCAAGTTCCCAACTTCCTTTCAAGCCATTCACACACAAAGCCATTCATCTAATTTCCAATGCAGAATCCTGTACTGATACACTTTAGATTAAGAATGCTCTCATCAGGGGGGCACCTGGGTGGCTCAGACAGTTAAGTGTCTGCCTTCAGCTCAGGTCATGATCCCGGTCCTGGGATTGAGCCCCACATGGGCTCCCTGCTCAGCGGGGAGTCTGCTTCTCCCTCTGCCTCTGCCTCTGCCTCTGCCTGCTGCTCTCCCTGCTTGTGCTCTCTCTCTGTCAAATAAAAAATAAATAAATAAATAAAATTTTAAAAAAAGAATGCTCTCATCAGGGATGCCTGGGTGGCTCAGTTGGTGAAGCATCTGCCTTCAGCTCGGGTCATGATCCAAGGGTCCTGGGATCGAGTCTCACATCGGGTTCCTTGCTCAGTGGGGAGCCTGCTTCTCCCTCTGCCTGCTCTGCCTGCCACTCCCCCTGCTTGTGCTCTCTCTGTCTCCTTGACAAATAAATAAATAAAATCTTAAAAAAAAAAAAAAAAGAAGAATGCTCTCATTAATCAGTGAATAGGACAGACCATATTTCCAAAATTACACCTACCAGGATGCACCTATTTTTGCTGTTTCTTCCTAAAGTACACATGGTCTTTCTTTTCTCCTTTCTAAACAAGCCAATCACTAGACCAGAGCTTTCCACCAGGATGCAATAAAACAGTGGTGTACAGACAACAGAATTTAATGGGTCAAGACAAAGTGGACCTCTTCAGCCTTCAAGGCAACCAGGCACAGCCAGGGATGGCTGGAGCTTCCAGGATCGTGATGTCTGGTTGTGAGCAACCTGGTTTGGGACTCCTTGTGTCCATCTCCCTTCCCTGGAGAAGGCGATTGACGAGTTACATCCCACACCTACCGCTCCTCTGTAAGACACTGAGCATAGCCAAGGAGTTGCTCCAGCCCCTGGACACAGATTTATTAGCTATCTGTAGAGCATATCACCCTCCCATGAAGCTGCCACAAGAGATTGTTTGAGATGTCCAAGAAAACCGTGCACAGCCAAAGGTGCTGACAGCTTGGAGGAAGGGGGGGAAGGGAGATCCTGGAAGGCTACAGATGATGACCTCAAATCTCTGCCTTCACATATATCAGATATTTCTGTCCACTGGTAACTGATGTATGGCTGTGGTGGTATCCAAGCTAGATACAAGGTGATCACTCAAAAACTGTATGCATATACTGCAACATAGTTTCATCATTATTTAGAAATATTTGATATGAAACATTTTATTGATTTCTAAATCAATTTGTTTACCCTCAGAAATTTTGACATTATATTTGTCATGAGAAGAAGAACTATTAAATTTTAATTTCAACTCTTGCAATTTTGAATGGTTACAAAAAACAGTCTAAAAATTTTTAACTCTTATTGGGTGAACAGTTTCTTACCTACAGAGACTATTCAAGAATTTTAAGAGATCACCATTAAAAAAATCTAGATTAGTAACTGCATACAGGCATTTCAACCATAAAACTTGATATTAAAAAACGTTACCTATACCCAAAAAAGGAAATTAAGAAAATAATTCGATTTACAAAGAAATTTGCTGCAAAGTAGTAAGAGAAGACATAAATACATGGAAAACATAGCATGTTTATGAACTGGAAGACAATATTGTTAAGATGACAATACCACCCAAAGCAATCTACAGATTTAGTACCAAAATCCCCATAACATTAATTATAACAGATCTCCACCAAAATCCCAATAACATTATTTTTTGCAGAAATAGAAAAACTCATCCTACAACTCATATGGAATTTCAAGGGACCTCAAATAGCCAAAACCATCTTGAAAAAGAACAGATTTGGAGAACTCACATATCCTGATTTCAATACTTACTACAAAACTACAGTAATCAAAACAGTGTGGCATAAAAAACAGAGATAGAGACCACTGGAATAGAGTCCATAAATAAACCCTCTCATACATGGTCAAATGGTTTTCAACAAGGGTGCTAAGACCATTCAGTGAGGTGGGCGCCTGGGTGGCTCAGTTGGTTAGGCGACTGCCTTCGGCTCAGGTCATGATCCTGGAGTCCTGGGATCGAGTCCCATGTCGGGCTCCCTGCTCAGCAGGGAGTCTGCTTCTCCCTCTGACCCTCCCCCCCTCATATGCTCTCTCTCTCTCATTCTCTCTCTCAAATAAATAAATAAAATCTTTAAAAAAAAAAAAAAAAGACCATTCAGTGAGGAAAGGACACTATTTATCAACAAATGGTGCTAGAAAACTGAATATCCACGTGCAAAAGAATGAAGTTGGACCCTTACCTTATAGCATACACAAAAATTAACTCAAAATGGATGAAAGACCTAAACATAAGAACTAAAACTATAAAATACTTCCCAAAAAACATAAAGATAATTCTTTATGACCTTGTATTTGCCCATGGATTCTTAGACATTACACCAAAAGCATGAGCAATAAAAGAAAAATCGGACTTTATGAAAATTTTAAAATTTTGTGCATCAAAGGCATCTATTAAGAAAGTGAAAAGGCGGGGCGCCTGGGTGGCTCAGTCGTTAAGCGTCTGCCTTCAGCTCAGGTCATGATCCCAGGGTCCTGGGATCGAGCCCCGCATCGGGCTCCCTGCTCCACAGGAAGCCTGCTTCCCCCTCTCCCACTCCCCCTGCTTGTGTCCCTGCTCTCGCTATCTCTCTGTCAAATAAATAAATTTTAAAAATCTTTAAAAAAAAAAAAAAGGGGCGCCTGGGTGGCTCAGTCGTTAAGCGTCTGCCTTCGGCTCAGGTCATGATCCCAGGGTCCTGGGATCGAGCCCCACATCGGGCTCCCTGCTCTGCGGGAAGCCTGCTTCTCCCTCTCCCACTCTCCCTGCTTGTGTTCCTGCTCTCGCTGTGTCTCTCTGTCAAATAAATAAATAAAATCTTTAAAAAAAAAAAAAAAAAAAAAAAAAGAAAGTGAAAAGGCCACCTACAGAATGTGAGAAAATATTTGCAAATCATATATCTGATAATCAAGAAAAAGATAAACAATCCACATTTTTTAAACGGGCAAATGTTGTGAATAGACATTTCTCCAAAGAAGAGATTCAAGTAGTCAATAAGCATGTGAAAAGATGCTCAACATCACTAGCAATAAGAGAAATTAAAATCAAAACCACAATGAGATATCACTTCACATCTACTAGGTGGGCTGCAATTTAAAAGAAAAAAAAGTAAAATAACAAGTACTGGTGGGGATGTGGAGAAATTGGGACGTTTGTACGCTGCTGGTGGGAATGTGAGATAGTGTAGCTACTGTGGACCATAGTGTGGCAGTTCCTCAAAAAATATTATATATAATTACCATATGACCCAGCAATTCCGATTCTGGGTATATGCCCAAAAGAACTGAAAGCAGGGACTCAAATAGAATTTTGTACACCCATGTTCATAGTGGCATTATTCATAATAGCCAAAAAGTGGAAGCAACTCAAATGTCCATTGACATACCAAAGGATAAACAAGATGTGGTATATACATACATGGAATGGTATTCAGCCTTTAAAAGGAATGAAATTCTGATTCATGCAACAACATGGATGATCCTTGAAAATGTTATGCTAAATAAAATAAGCCAGAGACAAAAGGACAAATATTGTATGATTCCACTTATATGAGGTACCTAGAATAGTCGAATCTTTAAAGACAGAAAGTAGAATAATGGTAACCAGAGGCAAGTTACTGTCTAATGAATACAGAGCCACTTGGGTGGCTCAGTCAGTTGAGCATCCGACTCTTAATTTCGGCTCAGGTCATGATCTCGGGTCGTGAGACTGAGCCCTGCATTGGGCTCCGTGCTGAGCATGCAGCCTGCTTGGGATTCTCTCTCCCTCTCCTTCTGCCCTTACCCCCCTCCACCCCCGCTTGTGCTCTCAACCTCTCTCTAAAAAAAAAGAAAGAGAGAAAAAGAAATGTTTAGGGTTGATGTCTATCTTAGGGATACCTGCAACTTACTTTGAAACATATTTTAAAAGTGGATTGATGGATAAATGGCATAGTGGACAGGATTAGAAACATGTAAAAACAAATGTAGCAAAATGTTAATAACTGTGACATCCTGGTGGTGGGTATATAGGTGTTCACTATACAATTCTTTCAACTTCCTTGTATGTTTAAAGTTTTTCATAATATAATGGAGTGGAGACTTATGTACAAGGAAACAATACCCAAGTCTCTTGGCACCCTATGGACAGCCTTCTTAGCCTGCTGTGTACTAAATGACAGATCCCAAATCACTATCATCCTCTCTAGAATAAACCCCCGGACATCTGATCATTTTCTGACTACTACCCTGGGATCCCATCCTCTAAGGGTCAGATCCCTAGCACCTCTGCTTCACCCTCCTGGTCATAACGTGCCAAACTTCATCTTCCCTACCCATCCTTAACCACACCACACTATGAATCAGTCTTTCTAACCACATCTCTATTAATACAAAGAGATCCACCTGTCTCCCCAATCCCCAATCCTTTCTATCACAAAAAGAGTTTATGATTAATGCAATTTGGCTACTGCCCAGCTGTCCAACCCCAACTCGGACTACCATACTTCAGTCATAGCAATTTTTTTTACAGTTCTGCACCTTTGCACATGCTAATTATTCTACCTAGAAAATCTTTTCTTGCCTTATTCTCCTATTTATCCTTTTTCTTTCCCAAAAGTCATCTATGTTCCCCCATCACAATCTTTAATACTTCATACTAAAACTGTCTGTTTACATGTCTCACCCACTGGATCATGAACTTTTGGAAGAAAAAGACAGTTTTTTATTCACTTTTTAAATTCCCAATGCTTTTATTTTTCTTAAGATTTTATTTATTTATTTGAGAGAGAAAGTGGGCGAGAGAGAGAGCACAAGTTGTGGGGGAGTTGGAGAGGGAGAAGAGCAGGGAGCCTGATGTGGGGCTCGATCCCAGGACCCTGAGATCATGACCTGAGCCGAAGGCAGCCGCTTAACCAACTGAGCCACTCAGGTGCTCCCCCTCTTTTTTTTAAGATTTTATTTATTTAGATTCCCAATGCTTTTAGGGGCACCTCAATAACTCAGTTGGTTGAGTGGCTGACTCTTAATTTTGGCTCAGGTTATGGTCTTGGGGTCCTGGGATCAAGCCCATACTGGGCTCTGCACTCAGCATGGACTCTGCTTGAGATTCTCTCTCCCTCTCCCTCTGCCCCTTCCCCTGCTCTCTCTCTCTAAATAAATAAGTAAATCTAAATAAATAAATAAATTCTCAATGCTTTTACGTAATAGATGATTACAACATTTTTGTTGAATGAATGCTTGAATGATTACATTAAGGACATGAAACCTGAAAAGACTGATAAACCTAATAAAGACTCTAATAAAACAATATTAATAAAATAAAAAGGAGAGATACTGCTAAAAGATGAAAACAGTCAGAAAACGAGAACACAGAAACGAGAAACAAGCTCCACAAAGTGGCTTGTTGAAAGTGTACCTTGCTTATATCAAAGCATTTTGGGAAACTTAAGAGCTCATAGTGCATTTCTCAGACCCTCACTGGTTCACAAAATTGACTGTATTATGAATGTACTCTATGAACGTGGGAGAAAATAAGGGTAGCTCAGGACACCTGGGTAGCTCAGTCGGTTAAGAGTCTGCCTTTGGCTCAGGTCATGGTCCCAGGGTCATTAGATCGAGTCCCGCATCGGGCTCCTTCCTTGGCGGGGAGCCTGCTTCTCCCTCTGCCTGCCGCTCTCCCTGCTTATGCTCTCTCTCTCTCTTTGACAAATAAATAAATAAAATCTTAAAAAAAAATAAGGGTAGCTCATGCAATTTAAGTATGGACTCTCCTTTCATTCCCAAGAGTTATCATCACAAATTACAATCAGCACCTATCCAGCAGTACTTTTCTTTTTTTTATTTTTAAAGATTTTATTTATTTGAGAGAGAGAATGAGCAGTGGGGAGGGGCAGAGGGAGGTAGGGAGAGAGGGAGAGAGAGAGAGAGAGAGAAGCATACTCCCTTCTGAGCAGGGAGCCCTATGTGGGGCTTGATCCCAGGATCCGGAGATCATGACATGAGCCGAAGGCAGACGCTTAACTGACTGAGCCACCCAGGCGCCCCAGTATTTTTCTATTTGATTTCTGTTCTCACTGTCTCTACTGGAAGAAAGTCTCAAAGACCTGGGGAAGGTAAAGGAAGCTCTCAATTACTTTTCATTCAATTTCATCTCAAATCAAACCTACTTGGCTTTAGTCAGTTCATTTGGCCAAATACCCTAAGGCTTTCTCCCTGTACAAAGGTCCTTACAACCTGACATTCTCATTTAAAAGAGAGAGAATGGGGCGCCTGGGTGGCTCAGTCGTTAAGCATCTGCCTTCAGCTCAGGTCATGATCTCAGGGTTCTGGGATCGAGCCCCACATCGGGCTCCCCACTCCGCGGGAAGCCTGCTTCTCCATCTGCCACTCCCCCTGCTTGTGTTCCCTCTCTCGCTGTGTCTCTCTCTGTCAAATAAATACATAAAAAATCTTTAAAAATTAAAAAAAATTAAAAAAATTAAAAAATGAAAGAGAGAGAGTACCTCCCACTCTTTATCACCTCTTCTTCCATTTTACACCTTACCCATGGGTAAAAAGCTTCCCTAAGTCCTAATACACTTTTGGTTCAAGCCTCAAAATTCACACTTAAACATAAACTGCTTATCCTCTTTTGTTTCACATTAAAGGTCATGTCTGCAATCAGAAACTACACCACTTTGGGGAAGAGTGACTGACAATGTGTGTCCCCAGTAGCACCTAATAAAGCGATATATGCAAGTAGTTGCTTAACAATATACTCGTTCACTAACTTATTGGTGGAACTTCTCATGCAGTTCCTGGAGTTCGAGAAAGCATCAGAGAATTAGATTCCACCCAGAGAATTGGAGTCCACAGAGATGGAAGAATTCCAAACAGCCTAACACTTTCCAAAGGACTTCCAGGACCTGTCTCAGTTTCCAAATGACTTGCTGGAAACACTTCTGGCACATCCTCTTTTTTTTTTTTTTTAAAGATTTTTATTTTATTTATTTGACAGGGAGAGACACAGCGAGAGAGGGAATACAAGCAGGGGGTGTGGGAGAGGGAGAAGCAGGCTTTCCGCTGAGCAGAGAGCCCAAAGCGGGGCTCCATCCCAGGACCCTGGGATCCTGACCTGAGCAGAAGGCAGACGCTTAACGACTGAGCCACCCAGGCGCCCCCTGGCACATCCTTTTAAGAAAAGAAAGGGAACTGGGGGAAAGAAGGAATGGTGCCTACATTTACCTGCTCCTGCCCTCCACCATTCCCAAAGAATGCCACCTCTGTGTTTATTATCAGTTCATTCAACCTATACAAATCACAGAGTATGAATTTGAACAAGCTAAGGATTAGCTAAAAATGAATATCATTTTTAACAAGTATGATACAGTAAATACTGCATGAACTAGTCTCTCTTGTTTTGATGGTAAAAATAAAGGGATCTGCTTTTTTTTCCACTTTTTTTCTTTTTTAAATGGCATCTGCTTTTAAAGTTAACGAAAGTGGGCTTCATATATCAGACGATTGTCCAAAAAAGAAGTCACTGTACTACAAAATTTTTACTCTACAAAGACTATTTTTGAGGCATGACGTACCCTCCTGCATAGTTTCAAACTATGAAATTTTTAGGGGTGCCTGGGTGCCTCAGTTGGTTAAGCGTCGACCCTTGTTTTCGGCTCAGGTCATGATCTCGGGGTGGTGGTATTGAGCTCTGGGTCGGGCTCCTTGCTCAGTGGGGAGTCTGCTTGAAAGATTCTCTCCCTCTGCCCCTCCTCCTCCAAAAAAGTAAATAAATAAATCTTTTTAAAAAAAATTTCAAGGCACAAGAAAAAAATATGATTATTTTGGATTTAAGAGTCAAGTAGTTAAGCTTTTAAATGAATTTATTTTCTATTTTAAAGTTAAAAATAATTTAGCAGTCACTTTCACTTTAAACTCTTCTCAATGTATACCTAACACATAATCAAATCCCAATGTAACATAAAGCAATCTGAACTCAACTTTTCTTGCTATGACAGATTTATATTTCAGTTTTTATGGAATATAAAAATGAAAGGGGCTTGGGTAGAAGCAAGTGATGAAAAGAAGCATTCACTTTATCACTTTATTACTTGAATTATTTATAAGGATATTCATACATTGCTTTTATAATTAAAAATATACCCCCAGAGGAACTGATGAGAAAATTGAATGTATTAACATTTTTGTATGTATTTTCCCTAAGAGAGAATTATCAAAAACCAATCAAATACAAAGTTAACAAAGACACTGAAGTAGAAGAATGCCAGGAGAGAGGAGCTTAAGAAATATAGAGTATATATCAAAAGAAACTTTGCAAAAAAAGATAATAAGTGAAACATGGCATAACATACAGAGAAGTTGAATCACTATGTTGTACATCTGAAACTAATGTAACATTGCGTGTCAACTCTAAAAATTTTTTAAATAAAACAAAATAAAAAATAAATGAAATAAATCACACTAGTTTATCATATATGAAAATATCCATCAACCAAAATGTATTAATCATCTAATAGCATATTCTGGACATTGTGCTGCTACACACCACAGGGTATATTAAGATTGTACTGAGACCCAGTACCAGCCCAGTAGGAATTCACAATTGTGTGAAGAAATTGCAAATTTTCCACATAAAAAGTTAAATCATACACAAGGCAATGTGTCCCTGACAACAAATGATTTATTCTAAAAGACAACATTTTCTAGGCTTCCTTACATTTTCTAGGTCCTAAATGTGGTCATGTAACCAAATTTTGGTCAGTGGAATGTAAGCAGAAATGGCGCGTCTTACTTCTGGAAAGCTGATGCCACTTCTACCTCATGATCCCAGCTGACTGCTTCCGCTCCAGCATCACACCCTCCTTCCAGCCAGCAGGAAAGAAGAAAAGGGCATGGTCTCTCGCTTTGTGTATTAGATAGAGTCAGTTAGACCCAGGTTCTAATTGTGGCTTGACCAGGTACCAGCTGGGTGACATAGCAGTCAGTTATTTAATCCCTGTAAACATCAGCTAGAAAACGTAGTCTAATCTAGAAAGCAACGTGTCTAGCATGTATCGTGGGAAAGGGTAGAATCGATCTGGGCGAGCCAGAGAGCTCTGCCACATTATTTCTCTAAGAATATCAATGAGAAAAAAATTATTTTGACACTTTTGAAAAACTGAGGTAAATATATGTGCAAGGCATGAATCATTTAATCTATCGATAATCCTGGGTGAGCACATGAATTGCAGGAGCTGGTCACAAACTGGTCTCTAGGGCAAGCTGCACAGAGTTCAAAGGCAGTCCAGACGACGTGAGGTTAGTCAGCTGTCATTGAGGAGGTGAGCTGGGCCTTGAAGGGTGTGCAAGACTGGGAAAGGGACGCGGAGGGTAACGGAGGCAAAACCTCATGGCAAAGGCAAGAGGGCAAGAGGAGCAGTTTGGCTGGAGCAGAAGAAATGTGGAAGTACTTAATAATCCCAAAACAGTATGAACATTGTCTATCACACGGAAAGTACTGGGAGGTAAGGTTAAAAAAGGCTAAAAAGCCATAGAAAAGATTTTGAATGCTGGAGGGAGGTGTTTGACTTTCCGGCTCAGCCAGTTACTAGAGGTGTGGCCTCCAGCCAAGTTGGTTAACAGTTGTGGACTTCAACTTCCTCATCTGTGAAACGTGGGTGATTAATAACAACCTAATGGAGTTGTAATGAGGTTAAATACTAGCCTGTAGTCAGCATTCAATAAATAGGAGGATTAATAAAAGAGTGGAGCAATCAAGGAACGTGGTAATTCTTTAAAAGAGTTAATAGTAATCTGACAGCCAGGGAGCCAGGGCAGGAGTGATGGGAGGGGGAGAATCTGAAGGTAGACAGAGCAAAGCAATAATCATCCAGCGCAGGCAATGCACACGAGTTTGCACTTTAAGCTTTAGGCCAAGAAAAATTGGAGTCGACAGAGTGAATATTGGAGGCAGTGATATCAGTTAGGACTACTGCCAGGGTCCGGGCCCGGGATGAGGGCCTGAAATAAGACAGTAGCTGTGAGGCTGGAGAAAAAGACCCAGATAGGAAAGGAACTTGGTAAATGATTGCAGGTGGGAGGTGAAGAAAGGGGAAGAAAGTTCTGGCTTCTTGGACGAAGGAATGGCCAGTGGTACCATGAACCAAAACAAGAAAAAGAGGAAGAAAAACAGCACAGGGCTGAGGGGAGCAGAGAGAGAAGGTCACTTTATCACACTCTTGAGAGAGTGTGGAATAGGAATGGGACTGTGGCGGTGATGCAAGGACATCCAGCTGATGAAGGTGCCCCATAACCCAACGGACATAGGGTGCTGGCATCAGAAGAGGTGTCTGGGCCGGAGACGTATAGATCTGGAAGCTCTGGGACATAAGAGTAGCTAAAACTATAGGAGAAGAAGAGCTCCCCCAGAAGTAGTCTGTGGAACAGAGTCCTGAAGAGGGTCAACACTTTCACGGGCAAAAGAAAGAGAAGCCGGAAATGGGGACATGAACAGGAGAGATGGGAAACCAGGAGATGGCGGTATCAGAGACACCAGGAGAAAGAGGGGTGGCTAATGAGTCTTGGAGCTGTTACGAGTTCCCAAACAGTTACAAAGACCTGAGGGGTCAGAAGGCTACTCAAATGGTTAAATACAATGCTGCTGAGTGCTCCTCAGAGAATTTATGGTGGAATTGTATGGGAAAGATTGGCTCCAGAAATGCTGACCTCCTGCAGGAATGAAGAACAGTTCTGGAAACAGTTTAAAGAAATCTGCCACTACCCAGGGTTACACTGAGGCAACAAGAAGATGGGTGGAGTTTCTGGCATGCTGTTTGTGTCTCGACCTTGATGGTCTGTCTGTCTATCTGTCTGTCTGTCACTCTCTCTCTCTCAGTAGTGGACCAAAGGTCCAGAAGGGTGAAAATGGAAGGTGCTAAAAAATCTAAAAAAAAAAGGGGGGGCGCCTGGGTGGCTCAGTCGTTAAGCGTCTGTCTTCGGCGCAGGTCATGATCCCAGGGTCCTGGGATCGAGCCCCGCATCGGGCTGCCTGCTTGGCGGGAAGCCTGCTTCTCCCTCTGCCACTCCCTCTGCCACTCCCCCTGCTTGTGTTCCCTCTCTCGCTGTGTCTCTCTCTTCAAATAAATAAATAAAAAAAATCTAAAAAAAAAAAAAAAGAAAAAGAAAATGGAAGGTGCTAGCAGATGCAGCCCCTCACCCTCTCCTTTCACAGCCCCTCCCAGCTAGACTGTAAACTTTTTGAGACTTATCTTCAGCATCTAGTAGTGCACTGTGAATACAGAGGCCCTCACGTTTGTTGAATAAAAAGCCAAAAGCAAATAAGGTAATTGGCCAACAAGAGAAATAAGTGCTGGAAGACATAAGCCAAATAGCACAGAGAAGTGGTGAAGGGGAGGAAAAATTCTTCTCTGCCCTCAAGGCCTTCCAGCTAGACTACGAGTTGCATTTACATGGGACAGATTAACAGGAGAAGATCAGATTTAATAGTGTGCATATGGGGAATCCACAAAGACATGGAAATTCCAAAGATAGGCAAAATGAGGCCTTTATGTCCTTCTGACTCAAGGAGAAGGGGTAGGGGTGTGAGAGTTCCAAGGGAAAGAGCGCCATTCACAGGAAGATGAAAAAGAGGAAGTGTTTGGTAAGCAAATGTGTGCTGGGCCACTGGGAAACAATGGGACATGGAGGACTTGGATCAAACAGGCCTTGCCAGGTTCTTCCCTGTCTACCGTAACTTGTTCATACCATAATGTTGTTCTCTGTGGTGATGGTTCTCTTCCTGGATCCTCTACCTAAATTCTTTTTAGGCAGTTGCAGGAGAGATAAAGAGCTGTTCCTCAATCTGCTGGGTTTTAACTGCTTTTTAACTGAAAATAATCTTCATGCCAAAGTGGCCCATCATGGAGCAGCCGGCCCTTGGCCCCTACAGTGGTTAGGGCTCTTGGAATCAAATTCCAACCTTAGTAGGAAATGGGCTCTACTACCTCCTATCCGGTTGTTTAACTTTGAGCAAGTTCCTTAAATATCCAACAGGAGTTACAATAGAACCCATCCTAAATGAAGCACTCACTTAAATGATCAAGGATATAACCTATTTGGCAAAGTACTTATTACTACTCAACTCACCAGAAGTCTGACCTGAAACATTCAGTACATTTTTAAAGTAATTATAACTATAAAGTGACCACTTGTTATCAATCAGCGCCATCTACTAATGTTTACACAACCAGGAACTGCAGCGCCACATCACAATAAAACCATGGAGATCTCACGGAGTCATGAAAGAGTTTAGAGAAATTAAATGAGGTCATTTATGTAAAAACATCCACCATAAAAATCAACTGGCCTCTTCTTAAAAATGTACCTGTTAAAGAATGTAAAAATGCTTGTACTCAGCACCACTGTTACCGAGCCAAAACTTCTATTATATTCATTTGGCAAAAGGAGAAAAGAAAATATACAGCTTTTTTCTACAATCTATGATTTTAAAAAGCCAAGAGGGAAAAATAGTCCTCTAAAATTGTACTTACAAATCCTTCTTCTGTAATATCTGGTGGCTCTGAAACAAGATAAAATATGACATTATCTCACTCAAATCTGATTTCCTTTTAAAGTAAATGAAATAATTTGAGACAGCACCTAGCCCTGCTTTATACATGGGCAAGCTCAGTAAAATTTTGGCCCTCCGTTCATTCTCTGCACATGGATTGAATTTTAAGTTGGAATTCAAGGTGGAAGTGGGGAGGAAAGGCCTCTGGAATCCAGCTTGGTCACTAATTCACTGTGACCCTGAAGTTAACCTTGTAGGCTTCCATTATTCCGGCTGCAAAACGGAGAATTAAGCAAGACAAAATAAGACGGTGCCAATGAGGCAATGCAAACGGGGGTCGCCGGGGGCGGAGGGGGGGGGGGGGAGGGGGGAGGGGGTGAAATTCGCAATAAAATGCTAAGAGAGCGCAGGGGAGCCAGGGTTTGGAAAGTGTGGAAGGGGGGCGCCCGGGCGGGAAGTCACGTCCGGAGGCGGGTGTGTGGTCCCCGCCGCCGCACCTACCCGCGGTGAGCCGCTTCTGGGGCATGCCGCCGCCGTTGCCCGCGCCCGGCGCCCGCGCGAGGCCGTCAGGGCGCCATCGCCCGGCAGCGCCCGTCTCTCCCCGGGAGCGAGAGCCGGAGCGCACGCCGACGCCGCCGAGTTGCTATGGAGCTGAGACAATGCGGGCCAGGCGGGCGGCGGCGCGCGCCTTCCCGGGGGCCCCGGGCCGCCGCAGCCCGTCCTCCTCCTCCGGGGCAGGGGCGGACGCCGCCGCCAGGGGCCGGGGGAGCCGCGCGGCCTCCCCGGGAGAGAGACCCGACTCGCCCGGGCCTGGTGCCTGCGGTGCCCGCGGCTCCGGCCTGTTCCCGCGCAGCAAGACCGTGGCCGCACCGTCCAGGAAACTCGGTGAATGCTAGTTAGAAATGACCCGCCGGCGAGCGCGTGCGGGAGCCAGGGCCCGAAGGGCTGGTCCTGAGAAGAGCAGGAAGAAAGGGGAGTCGGGCCTCAGGAGTTTCCTTGAAAAGGAAGGAAGGAGGACATAGTCACACACAGCGCCTGAGCTCATCCCCAGCTGTAGGAAATGCCTACACCAGAAGTCAAATATTCGTGTGCTTTAGGAACGAGATCTGCCCCCACGTTTTTGCTTCAATCTGTTACAGCTCCTGCCTTTTCAAGATAGCAAAGCTTTAAAAATTACCCGAGGAGGCCGTTGACAAGAACAATAAATCGACGACGTCCGTAGTGTGTGTTCCGGGAAAAGTTATGATGGAAGTAAAAAGTGAAATTCGAAAAAAGAAAAACGGTACTTCTAATTATGAGGAGGGGGAGGGAAGGGGGGAAGGAGAAAAAGAAGATTTTTATTAAAGTCATAGTCAACTCAAATTTCTAGTCCCGATTTCCACTTCAGGCTCTCCCTGCTCCTGAGAACCCTAAATCCAGTTGCTTGCTGCACGTACACAGTGGTGGCTCATCCTTGGATGCTTCCAAATCAAAATATCCAAAAGGAAATCTACATTTCCCCCTATTCCTTATCTTCAAATTTCATCTTTCTGCATATATCCCGTGTTCAGTAAGTGGTACCTTCATCTACCAGGTGACTCAAGCCAGAAACCCCATATTTAGACAAGGTCCTGCCAGTTTTAGGTCCTGCCAATTCTACAGTAAAGTATTTCTGGAATCTGGAATCTCCTCTCCACTCCCATGAACAACCATACCCTAAGCACAGGCTCCCATGTGGAGTGTCATAAAAAGTTCCTTAACTTTTCCCTCTTCCACTGCTTGCTTCCAGTGGGGTTCCCCTTAAATCCATTTCCCGTGCTGAAAGCGAAACAATCTAAATACGAAGATGGCCTACTTAAAACCTTCAGTGGCTCCACATTTGCCTCCTACACCGCGGGGGACATCCAAGGCCTGTCAGGGTCCTGCAGGTATGTGAATGCTTGAGCAAGCAAGGAGTCAGACAATGGGTGCTTGCAGAGGAAGGAACGGGTACACCTGCCTACTTATAGTTCCTGCCTTTTCAATAGTACATAGTCAAAGAGAAAAATAAAACTATAAACCACTACTTGGACCAAACAAAATCAGAGGGCCAAATGAAATCAAGGGGGAGTAGTGGAAGCAATCAGAAAGGCAAGGGAAGGTGTGAGGCCAAAAACCACGGAAGGGTTTTGTCGGCCCTTGCAAGGATCCCAGCTTTCATCCAGAGTGAAATGCAAACCATAGAAGTTTTGAGCAGAGAAGTACTATGATCGTACTTTTATTTGAAAAGGGTCTCTCTGGGTGCTATCTAGAGAATGTAGATGGGCACAAGTAGAAGCAGACAGGAGTTGACAGCGGCTCAGACCAGGGTGGTAGCAGTAACAGGTTTGAGAAAACTCAGATCCTGCATACATTTTAACGGCAGAGCCAAGGGTATTCCTGACAAGTTGGTTGTGGGGATGAAACAAAAAGTAGCTGAGAATAACTCCAAGGATTCTGGCATGAGCAACCAGAATGGGGTTGCCATCATCCGAGAAGGGAAAAGTTGTGAGTGGGCCATGTTGTGGGGGAGAGTTTAAGAAGCGTATGAGCCTTACAAGTGAAGGTTCTGAATTTGCAGTTGACATAGAAGCTTGGAAGTTAGGAGATGTAAATTTGACAGCTGACCTATAAATGGGCTTTTTAGGCATTTATTTGCTTGCACTGTTTCTGCTGCCACAGAAGCCCTTCTGGCCTTTTTCAAGCAAAATTTTCTCATTCTTCAATACTCAGCTCGAGTGTCATCTTTTCCAGTGTACCCTCCTATGAATTCCTTTCATTGGCCTCTCCTATTTTTCCTGTATATTGGGTAAAAACTCCTATCTTAAAACCATATTAATATTAAAATAATCGGTACAGAGAGGTGTGCCCACTACCTTAGTGTCACCTAGCAGACAGTAAATTCCTGGGGATTGAAAGAGATCCATCTTGGGACGCCTGGTGGCTCAGTCAGTTAAGCGGCTGCCTTCGGCCCGGGTCATGATCCCAGGGTCCTGGGATCGAGTCCCACATCGGGCTCCTCGCTCAGCAGGGAGCCTGCTTCTCCCTCTCTTCCCCTCTGCTTGTGCTTTCTCTGTCAAATAAATAAAATCTTAAAAAAAAAAAAAAAAGAGATCCATCTTATTTCACCCCCAACCCCCACCCCCACACCCCTCTACTGAGTGCCTGCCACTCAGTACATATTTGTTGAAATATCTTCTCTGCATTGCAATCATTCCGCACTGTGCCCTGTTCACAGAAGACTTGTTTATCCCTGTTTCAGATAACCACACCCATAAGAAGTCAATTGTTTTATCATCAAGTGTGGCTACCACTTACTGCACACTTAACTATGGGCCTCTAACAATACCCCTAAGAGATTGGTATTATTATTTCCAACAGTCTAGGAAACTGAGACTTCCAGAGGTGAGATAATTTGTTCAAAGACAAACAGCTTTAAAGTGTTGAAGCCACAAGTTGATCCAGGTCTGATTCCAAAGCCTTTGCTCTTTAACAACAATGCTATGCAGCCTTTCCCTCTAAAAATAATCTCATGAGGGGCGCCTGGGTGGCTCAGTCGTTAAGCGTCTGCCTTCGGCTCAGGTCATGGTCCCAGGGTCCTGGGATCGAGCCCCGCATCGGGCTCCCTGCTCAGCGGGAGGCCTGCTTCTCCTTCTCCCACTCCTCCTGCTTGTGTTCCCTCTCTCACTGTGTCTCTCTCTGTCAAATAAATAAATAAAATCTTAAAAAAAACAAAAATAAAAATAAAAATAATCTCATGAGGTTTAAAAAAACAACCTAAGAATCACAAAGACCGTAACTTGAGCCCAAATGTGTAGGTTTTAAGTTATTCTAATGTTTTGGTGATTTTATTTTTTTGTAATAGCTTCATTGAAATGTAATTCATATATCATACAATTCATCTATCTGAAGTATATACTTCAGTGATTTTTAATATATTCAAAGTTGTGCAACTATCACCAAAATCAATTTTAGAACATTATTACCTCAAAAAAGCAATCGCTAACCTACCCTGTGTCTTTGTGTATTTTCCTATTCTGGACATTTCATATAAATGGAATCATACCATATGTTGGGCTTTCATGACTGGTTCCTTTCACTTAGCATGTTTCTAATTTTCATCCATATTGTGGCATGAATCAGTACTTCATTCCTTATTGCTGAATAATATTTCATTGTGTGGATATATCACAGTTTGTCCATTCATTAGTTGGTAGACATTGGGTTGTTTCTACTTTTTGGCTATTATGAATAATGCTTCTATGAACATCCATGTACAAGTTTTTGTGTGGACATATGTTTTCATTTCTCTTGAATATATACCTAGGAGTGGAATTGCTGGGTCAGAGGGTAATCCTATGTTTGTTTGACAACTCTTTGTAGCCTTTTGAGGAACTGCTACACGGCTGTTCCATATTGGCTGAGCCATTTTATATTACCCCCAGCAGTGGGTTAAGGATTCTGGTTTCACCATGTCCTCACTAACATTTGTTATCATCTAACTTTTTTATTATAGCCATCCCACTGGGTGTGAAGTGGTTATCTCTTGGTGGGATTGATTCACATTTCCCTGAAGACTAGATTTAATTTACTTTTAAAATATTTTATTCTGTCTCTGCCCCCCAACTAGCTAGTTTTTCCAGAAATGCCTTTTTCTACCTTTGGTCTGTATCATTGTTGAAAACTGATGCTGTCCAAAACCAAAAGTTTATAATGGGAATTATATCTACATAAGTGGAATTAAATTTCTGTTTACTCTGATTCTGGACATATTGGTAGCAAATTTGAAGGATGTGCTTGAGATGGCCTTACTTAGAAACAGACTTTGTAGTACACCTGTAGTTCAATTTGGGGAACTCTGGAGAGCATCTCAATCTCCCTGCAAAATATCTAAAACTGTTGACGAGAAGCCAACATAACCATGGGACAGAAGTGATATCATATTAAGCTGCTGTGGACAAAAAAAAAAAAAAAATTGATTAGGTTTCAGATATGAGCCCTAAACCAAATGTTTTGAGGGCTGACCTAAATTGCAAAGATTTATTTGCACTAGGGCTACTCGATAGCCTGCTCAGGAGGCAAAGCTGCAGGGATTTATTCACTGATTCTCCCAAGTACTGCTGGAGAGATGTGCTAGTGTGTGTGTGTGTGTGTGTGTGTGTGTGTGTATCTCGACAATCACAAGCAAAATTTCAGGCATCCTACATGTTTAATGATTTAGAAGTACTAGTCCTTTCTTGAGTTTGATGTGGTAGGGTCCCACTTAAGCCTAGTTCTAAACTTTTCTGAATGTGAACAGGAATAGCACCAAAGGCTGAAATTTATATCATTGTGATTTTAATTTTTAATGGTAATGAGATTTTTTATATGGCTGAGAGTCTGAATATACAAATGGACAATGGCCAGACCCTATATGCCAGTAGAACTCTGACTCAAATCTCTGCAGCAACCAGTCTTGGAAACCAAACCAAAACCTCTATGGCAATAGAGCCAGAATGGTCAAGACATGGTCAGTAACTGCCAGTATCCCTAATTTTTGTCCCTATTTCCAATTAAGGACCAACCAGAGAAAGCCAAATAAGCTTCCCAAACCAATCACATAGGATGCCCTGTAGATTATAGTTAGCCCGCTTCCTGCTCCCCCGTGCCAACAACCTCCGATCAGAGCACACCTGAAGTCTTCCCCTTTTTGCACTATACAGCTTTCCCCCTCTCTTGCCTGCCTTGAGTCTCTACCAAATGCATATGATGGTGTCTGACTCCCTTGCTATTGCAAGCTCTGAATAAATACCCTTTGCTTGTTCTTCTCTGGGTTGTTTTCATTTATTTCCATATAACTAAACCATTTTTTAAATTTTTACACACAAATGAACCAGACTGACAGAAGAGTGCAGTATAATGTTTTTCCTAGGAGCTGGATTGCAACTCAACATCTAATAACATATTATACCAACCCCCACTGCAGTCCCGAAAGTAACTGCCGTTGTGGCAAGATCAGAAACACAAATTACAAAATTTATATGTTGTTTATTTCCATTCTCTTTTTGATAATCATTATCTTTCCTTTTTATGAAATCACACATCTAAATTAGGTAACTACACACATTCCTATCACATTTAACTAGAAAACAGCATTTTTTTCTATTTCTTAACAGTTCATGATTTTTTGAAGAAGGAATATAATTAGTTTAATACATTCATTAGGCAATTTCTTAACTTATCCAAGATAACTACCATCTGGACCTGCTGGTTTAGATTTATTATAATTGTCAATATATTCCATTACATTACTTTGCTTCTTGCACAAACTGATGAGATAATTCCATTTTTAACCCTTCCCTAGTTAAAGTTTTAAAACTCTAATATTGCTCTAGGATGTTGTAGTTTTTACAAATAGAGAATATAGTTGAACCTTAAACAACGTGGGGGTTCGGGGCACCAACGCCCTCTGCACAGTTGAAAATCCACGCGTATCTTTTGACTTCCCCAAAATTTAACTAATAGCCTACTGTTGACCAGAAGCCTTACCGATAATAGCAAGTCAAATGACACATATTTTGTATGTTATATGTACTACATACTGCATTCTTACAATAAAGTAAGCTAGGGAAAAGAAAATATTAAGAAAATCATAAGAAAGAAAATATACTGACAATAGTCTACTGTATCAAAAAAAAAAAAAATCTACATATAAGTGGACCCACCCAGTTTAAGCCCATGTTGTTAAAGGATCAACTGTACTCGAACGTTGCTAAGAGAGTGGATCTTAAATGTTCTCATCACAGGAAAAAATGGTAATTATGTGATGGGATGGAGATGTTAGATAATACTATGGTGGTGATCACTGTGCAATATAGAAGTGTATCAAATCAATGTTGTACACCTTAAACATCCACAATGCTCTATGTCAATTATATCTCAAGCTGGAGAAAAAAGGAAAATTATTTTTCTTCCTTTATTTAATATAAGGGCAATGTCTTGAATATATATTTCCTTCTTTTGAATACCAACACAAAAATATCTTTGCTGCCCTAGCACATAAAAATTAAAATGTTGGGGCACCTGGGTGGCTCAGTCGTTAAATGTCTGCCTTCGGCTCAGGTCATGATCCCAGGGTCCTGGGATCGAGCCCCGCATCGGGCTCCCTGCTCTGCAGGAAGCCTGCTTCTCCCTCTCCCTCTGCTTGTTGTCTCTTTCCCTCTCTCTCAAATAAATAAATAAAATCTTAAAAAAATTTTTTTTAATGTTATGTTGTTAACTTTCTGCATGTGTATTTTTTTACCACTTAATTCTAAAGTGATGCATATTTCACCTCTAAAGGCAATATACTCTACCCCTAAACACCTAACGTGTATATACACTTAATACATACATACATATTTTAATTCTCATTCAGCATATCATTATCATATGGTTCATTATCATATCATGTGACAATCATTAATTCAACAATTCAGTTAATATTTGCTCTATCATCTATCATGTAAGACATTCTGCTAAAGGAGGTAGAGAGGTGAATAAAACAGTTCTGCTCTTAAGGAACTTGCTAATGGTGGAAGACGACAAGAATTTATTTTTTTATTTGTATTTTTTTAAGATTACAAGAATTTAATACAAATAAGACATGCCAGAGACAGCACAAGAAAGGTATAAATAAACACTAGATTCAAAGAAGGTAAAAATTTCATCTTGTTGGAGAGATCGTCGAAGATGATTCATGGAAAGAAACTAAGGATTAGCTGGGTTTGATGGGATTTAGTATGGCAAGAGAGAGGGGAAGAGGGAAAAAGCAGAGGGGAAATTTAGGAAGTAGTAAGGAGTCTAGTTTGGCTGGAACAAAGAGTACAGAGTGGAATGGTGAGAGAGATTGCTAGAAAGTTAGGACCATTAGGAGATACTAAATTCAGCTACATTTTTAATAGGAAGCAATATAATTGGAGCCACATTTTAGTACAAATAACCTGGCAATGGCTATTTAGGACAGATTTAGATGGGGAGAAAGTAAAAGCAAAGAGACCTGGTAGGAAGCATTTACAGAATCTAGGCAGGCTGTGATTAGGATCTGAACCAAGCAAGCACCACCTTTCTGCAGAAAGGAGAATGCCAGAAGGAAATGGTTGGTAGCACGCTACCACCCTTCAAAACCAGAACTCACCTCCATGATTCTACTGCTCCTTCCACTCCTCTGGCTCCACTGTCCATGATGAGGGAGCCAGGAGGGCAGAGCTGCTGGGCAAGTAAATACAGATGGCCAAGGCACAGACCCAGCCGCCAACAAGGTGTTCTGTTAAAAGTCATCCCAGAAACGGAGCAATCTTGCAAGCCAGCTAAAATATTTTAATTAGCAACTCTGAGCAATAACTATTACCTAAATTTATTCTGTATGCATTTTTAAAATTAAGTGAAGGAACATTTCCCCTACCTGGCAATGTCACAGGACATCAGCGTCAAATATATAAAAGTTAAATTAGCTTTTTTGAAGGAGGGCCAAAATCCCCATAAATGAGTCTTTGGTGCCCCCTTGTGGAATGTTTAGTGTGAGCTTTGAAATATTTACCTTTTGCACAGAAACAGTAATGGGTTACTGCCATCCTTTAAGACATTTTAAGTACTTTCTGTACATGTTACACTATTCCTAAGGCACATAACTTAAAATAAGGCCATATGAATAATTTAATTCAAACTAGAAACATACGAGGCCAAATGTTGAAAATGTTCAGTAAATTTTTATCATAAATTTATGACAATTTTGCTCTGTGAATCATAAATTAAGCAAAGGTAATGGAAAACTTAGCTTTACACCGTGCTAGGTAAGTATCAAAACTGTTTTCTCAATAGCACTTCTACCCTTAAATTATTGCTAACAAATCCTTAAGACATTATTAAGTATTTAAATAACTGGAATAATTGTAAATGTCCATATTTGTGCCCATAGAAATGCTAGTATAAAATAATCAGGTAACTTTTATTTTTTATTTATTTATTTATTTTTTTTTTAAAGATTTTTTATTTATTTATTTGAGAGAGAGAGAATGAGAGAGAGCAAGCACATGAGAGGGGGAGGGTCAGAGGGAGAAGCAGACTCCCTACCGAGCAGGGAGCCCGATGCGGGACTCGATCCAGGGACTCCAGGATCATGACCTGAGCCGAAGGCAGTCGCTTAACCAACTGAGCCACCCAGGCGCCCAATCAGGTAACTTTTAAAGTGTTGTTTCTCTTTATATCACTTATCACAAGTTTCTGACCATTTATTTTCCAAACTAGGGAATGAAAAATAGGAAATTCCTGTCTTTCCTGGAGACAAGTAGAAGTCAAAAAGAAAAAAATATTCCTGCCCATTAGCTGACAAGGCTGTCAAGGGGGCAGACCACAGTGGGGAAAGGTAGATTCTTATCCTAAATCAGTAGAAGGTAAAGTGTTGATTTTCCCCAGATTTAACACTCCTTCTCTCCCTTATGTCCTTATTAAGCAGTGGGAAAAAATACAAAAAGAAAGTGCCAAATTTAATCATCCCTCTTGTATTGGAATCTTCTTGGAAACACAGAGCAGACCTATCAATAACTGGTAAATTTTTTATTACTTTCACTCAATAATCAAAATCTGTAAGAAGGTAGTAATGACTGGAATGTGTTAATACTTATTTTCATGCCTTGTGTCTTTAGATTACAAAGACCTTGGGCCTGGAGCTAAGTCTTTCTCTGGAACTGAGCTCTCAGATAATAGTATATTCATGCAATTCATTCAGTTTTTCAAATTATAAAGTTGTGAGGAACTACGGAGCTAAGGAACGACTTTATAGCAGAACTGTTTTAAGTCAGAATTTTTTTCCTGACATACCAATAGATTTTCCTTTAATGGCAAAACAATCTTCCATTTAAGACATGGTAGTTCGATGCATATTGAATTTATCAACAGGGATTCTGCGGAGTCTTGTCATGTACAAGTGGCAGGCTACCTCTGGTAGAATCTTGGCTCCCCTGCTTGTTGTCTAAGGGATCTTAGATGATTTAACCTACTTCTTGGCTTCCTGATATATAAAAGGAATAAGATAATAACTGCCTTATAGAGTCAATGTGAGGAATAAATGAGTTAACACACGTAAGGGATTTAGGACAGTGTCTATAAATAGTAAACACTCAATGTATGATTAGATGAATTTTTTTTTCAAGCAGACATTTTTTACAAGCAAGTTAGAGGCTGGCTTTATAGTTTCATTGAGCATAATGCTAATGATATCAAGATCATATATTCTAGCCCCACAAATGGTATTTTGTTTTATTCTATTCATATTTAGCCAAACACATAGCCATACAGATTAGTGTAACACTTAGAGTTTCAACACTTAGAGTGATCAACTCTCTTAATTTCTCTCATTTATAGACAGAAGAAATAGGCTCAGAATCAATAAGCTACTTGCATAAGGGCACAGCTAGTAAGTAGTTTAGAATACCCACTCCGGCTTTTTGACTCCTAGTCCAGTGCTCTTTCCATTACACTTTCACAAACTGTAAGAACAGTAGCTAAAAGAAGGAGTAAACCAAACAAATCCACTGATTACATGTGTGAAGCAATTTAAGAAATCATTTAGATCTCACTTTTTTGTGTCATGAAGCATTAATCACGAAGATCAAATATTATGAAATTAACATCATAGAATAGAGTTGTAAGCGTTTATTCGATAAAAATTACTAGTAGCACTAAAAAAATCGACTCATTCAAAAAATACTTATTGAGCACCTTCTAGTTGCCTGGCACTGGGCAAGGTGCTAGGGATGCAACAGCATTTAAATCAAACATGATGTGGTCCAGGTCTTCACAGAGCTGACAGGCTCACGGGGAAAGAAAATCAACAAACAATTTGAATAAAGTAAACTAAGTGCTGTGACAGGGGAAGCACAGGATGCTACCGGAGCATAGAGCTGCTACTACAATACATAGTCGTTTACAATAATTTGGAGAATGCTGATTATTTTCTGGATAGCTAAAGCCTTTGTTTAATAAAGTTATTCTGGAAACTGTATGATTTTCTTCTAGTTAACCTACCTCTGAACCCCATCACAAATATAAAGCTTACCAATAAAAAGCTTATCTTTCAAATTCCTACTCTGATCTTTTTTCTTCAGAATTTTTATTATGAAATCATTAAAATATGTGGTACTGAGTCCTTATACTATTTTACTCGTAACTACTTGATCATGGTACTCAAATCCCAATCAAAACCAGAAATATAAAAAATTTGAAACTCCATTGTTAACAGTACCTGCGGTAGACAAGAATACATGGAGATTATTGATTTCTAAAACAAAACGTGGTAAAATCTACATTTTCAACAGTAGAGTAAGATAAAATATTACATTTGAATGGACTGAGTAGCTACAAGACCACAAAGGTGATCACACGGAGAGGGCAGTGTGACTGTACCACACAAGACAGATGCAAGGTGCTTCCTAATGGACAGGAGATAGGATTCCAGATTCTCGCATTGCAATACTGACAATTTCAAGTATAAGGAGGCAAAAAAAATGCTTATCCTTCCTTTTTCATTTTCTGTAATAGAATAATAAAAATCCATAGGATATTGGGAAATAAACATTTTAAATTATATAAAATAGAAAATCTTCCATGTCATTTTTAAAAAACATACCATGAAACTGGATCTGTGATTTTTACAACTTAAGAAGTTGCTTCTGGAATGGCATTTAGGCCAGACAGAAATCACGAGCATAAAATAGCAAAAATGTTCATATGACAGAAGAGGATATGATTTGATCTGAGCCCCAGAAAGAGAGGTCAAAGACAGGTAGTCAAACTAAATCAAAGAGTTGTCTTCATAAATAAAAAGAATCAAGACTGGGAATAAGTTTCCTAAAAGCAAAAAAACTTCAATTAACAATGTTTATTAAAAATGTTAATAAATATATTGACCCTGATGTGGAAGATACCTCAGGAAATTAAGCAGACACTGAGAACTAAACTTGATTAGAATCAACTGAATCAGAAAATTTGATATAAAATGTATAGACTGGGTAAATTATTAAAGACAACTGACAATTTACTTATATTTATATTTAGCCTCCAAAAATTCTTTGTGGAATTAGAAAGGATATAGATAAAATGTAATATTTAGCAGCTAAAATTTTTAGTGAGTTAAACAACAAATTAAAATTTAGGGCAGATTTTTCCAAATATATTTATATCCAGGGGCGCCTGGCTGGCTCACTCGGTTGAGTGTCTGACGCCTGATTTCAGTTCAGGTCATGATCTCAGGGTGGTAGGATGGAGCCCCATATCGAGCTCCACACAGAGTCTGCTTATCCCTCTCCCTCTGTGCCTAGCCCCACTCACCTGTCCCCGACTCTCTAAAATAAATATCTTTAAAAAAAAAGATTTTATTTATTTGACAGAGAGAGAGATAGCAAGAGCAGGAACACAAGCAGGGCGAGTGGGAGAGAGAGAAGCAGGCTTCCCGCGGAGCAGGGAGCCCGACGTGGGACTCGATCCCAGGACCCTGGGATTATGACCTGAGCTGAAGGCAGACGCTTAACGACTGAGCCACCCAGGGACCCCAATAAAATCTTTTTAAAAATTAAAAAAACCAAATATATCTATACCTAATTCACACTTTAAAACTGTCTTATTAAAATACTGTGTACGAAGAGCTACATTTTAAATCTGTGTGTATAGTGTGTACACAGACATATACCCACTCAGTTACCTAAAGACAAACAAATAAAATATGAAACCATCTTCAAATTTTCTCCTGGTCTTAGTAATTTGTTCAACAATAGAACTTACCTCTTTCTTGCTGCTATTCTATAAATGGAACATGCTACCTCCAACCATTTTTGGAAAGAGGTACATTATAAACAATTCAGTAAATTTTCTTATTTAAGAAAAGCAATCTAAAACTAACTGTTGAGAAAAGAAAAACCAACAACAATCTTCTCTAACTAGTCCAAATTTATCACAATAGTGATACCCAAGCTGGATTAAACAAATGGAACCTGTGATTATAGTTCTGGAATTTTAAAAAACGCTTAAATGAAATGCAGGACTTATAAGGGTTTATTAACTGACTGAGACTCTCACTGTGAATTAACAACATATGTCTAACAACTTAGTTTTTATGTCTTCTTAGTAATCAATATTAAGTAAATTTTATTTAACCATAAGTCTGCTCACATATGACACTCACTAAATTAAAAGATTGAAATTATAGAGTAAATTCAATAGAACTTCTGAAAACATTTTATTTATATTTCATTTCAGTCAAATACTCATTTTCCAAATCTATAAGGCCATCTATCTCAAGTTCAAAATTTGTAATATTACTTGGAAAACTATTTTTAAAAAGTGATCAAAGAACATTTCAACACAGAGTGATGAAATGCACAATTTTCAAAGGTTACATGAAACAGTTAAATACATATATATGACAACATTAAAAACTCTTTATTTAAAAACACTTATTAAAATGGGAAAATGTGACACAGTAAAATAAAATTTTTTCAAACTCATCACTTTAAAGAATACAGACATAGATTATGATATATACAAAATAGGAAATAAATCACCATCTGTCATTAATGGGAAATGTTGCATGCTTTCAAAATATTCATAATTTTAAGTCAGACAAGACGCTGTTTAGGGGGAATGCTTCTTTTATTTGAGAGTCTCTTTAAAGGCGTTTTAAATTCCGCTTACTCTGGGCACTTCCTGGAAGAGCATCTTTCCTATTTCTCGGCTTTGCTGCTCCTCTACTACATTCTTCAGACCCATGATAAGCACACAAACATAACACACAAAAGTCAAAACCACAGGCTGTGCGGCTGCACAGTCCCCTTTTCTTATATGGCTGGTACTTAGCAGGGGATTGGCACCTGGGGCAAGGTTTTAATGCTTCATCAATAAATAGTGTTTTGGCAACCTGCAGTGAAAGCATACACACTAAATCTTCCAGTTTCATACAGAGAATCACTTTATTTCAAACTCTAAATATTTATGTCTAATCACTTGTGAGAAATACTCACCTTAACATATTCATCCTGTTTACTACTTAAGGGAGTAACAGAAGAGCTGGCTGTAGGTGTCAAAACTTCTCCCCAAGGAGAAAACGTTGAAACTTCTCCTTTCTGAAAACCTGGTATCCTAGCCTGAGCTTGTACAGATCTTAAAGCTGATCGATTTAAGAGATGGAGCCGAGTGGCAGCATCCTCAACATTTAATATAGCCCCCTGCAGTAAAAGATAAGAGGGGTCAGTACTCTAATATCAAAAGTTCCGGAACAGTTTTCTGATGCACGTGCATTTAAATATTGAAAGTGATTTCACACTAAATTCCATTAGAATTTTCCCCCTAAACTTTCCCTTTTAGACAAAAATTTTCTCTCAGCTAACACTTAAATGTCAAAGAAATATAAATGAACGAAATTAAAACAAGAAGTGTTAGCTTTAAGCTTACACGATGGGTTATTTTTCTGCTAAGGTATAGGTTGGAAAACTTTTCCTGGAAAGGGCCAGACAGTATATATTTAATGTTTTGCAGGCCAGATAGTCACAGCTACTCAACTGCCATTTTAGCAAAAGCAGCTATAGAGATGTGTAAATGAAAGAGCAACTTACTTTAAAAACAGAAGTGATGGACAGGATTTGGCCCACAGACTGGAGTTTGCCAACCCCTCTTTTAAGTCAAGGTATAATTAGAGGTGAATCTTTGTAAAGTTTGCTATGGGATATCATGGAATTCTTTGAAGGTTTCTTACCTTAGCCACATGTCAGAAGAATAATGGGCCTGGTTAGACCATGAAATCCAATTGGTTTGGCTAGTTTTTATAATATGTGTAAATACTGGAATCATTTTTACACTTACATTGTAATAAACATGCTTAGGTATTTTAAAAAGAGAAAAAAAGGTATCTCTTCTCTGAACTGGATTTCCACATTACTTAAATATTCAGCCAAGAAATATTTTCAATAAGCCCTCTATTTTGTTGAGGTTGATGACGGAAAAAAACTGGTTGTTTTTTTTTTTTTAACAAATTGGCCTTCTTAACCAATTATCAAAATAAAATGTACTGAGAGTTAATTTCCTCATGTGTCTAACTAAAACTGTGCTTCCTCTCCCATGAGAGTTTCCCTTTGCCACAATTGGCTCCTAAAAGTGAGGAGAGAGAAAATAAGAGAAATTATAGTAGGATAAGTATAGGAAATAAGATAAGCTGGTCATGAAAAATTCCATGATTAACAGTTTGACAACATATGCATAAGTGTAATGGATGAACATTGGTTTGCCAAAATTAGAATGAATACAACTGAACTTTTTCAAGGACTCAATACATTTCTATATAGTACATTTGTATAAATAATTTGCAGCCTAGGACACAAGCACACGATAAAAGAGCACACCAAAATTTTGATGGATTCGATGCAATTGGTAAACACAGTGATTGTGTATGAACCAACAAAATGAATAGAAATACACTGTTGAAACACATTTCAGCCACAGAATAAACATTCATTTATTTAACAAATATTTATAGAACTCCTAAAGGTGCCAAGTGAATAAAACAGTCTAATCCCAGGCCTCGTAGAGTTTAAAATGTGTGCTTCCATCTCTGAGCAATAGGAGGCAAAGAAGTCAACCAAGGCACATGTTCACGAAGGCCAAAATTTTTCAAACACAGTCACATCATGTTACCAGAAAATACTTAAATGTGAGAGTTGAGTCACCATGTGGTTGTTCATTTCCATAATTATAAAAGAACAGTGAAGAATACAGTAAATTAAGAAATTTGATGGAAAAGCTGTATCCCGATTCTAACACTCATTCTCATGGCTGCAAAGCAAATGGATGAAACTGAGATCCTATTACACGTAGCTGGTGTTTGCCTTCTAACTTTTATACATAAGGAGCTTTCAGAGACATTACACGAGTATGAGGAAAACTATCAAACAACTTTGTCTTACAATGTTTCTGTTTGGGTTAATGATATACATTAGGATAGTACACGTGGAAAGTAACCAGTCCATATCAGAATAGGAGGGCAAAGTGCACCAGGAAGGATGTCTCTACGGAAAAGAAGGAACAGGAAGAATACCTGATTTGTCTGGACTTACACAGAGGAGATTTCCAGTTCTGGTGGATAATAGGAGATGAATCGGGGATCTGTACAGAGAAACACTAAGCAAAACAAAAGAAAGAAACTGGGCAATTAACAACTCTGGAAAAAAAAGTTATATAGGAAAAAAGGTGTAATCATAGTGTACTGCATGTTTCAGCAGTCAACAAACTCATAGTCTCAATACAGTCTTAATAATGTCAGCACCTATTTCTGATTCACTCCCAAATGGTGGTAT
Source organism: Phoca vitulina (assembly GCF_004348235.1). Taxonomy (NCBI): domain Eukaryota; kingdom Metazoa; phylum Chordata; class Mammalia; order Carnivora; family Phocidae; genus Phoca; species Phoca vitulina. The sequence goes on from NW_022589728.1 coordinate 45,752,897, forward strand.
GGTTACATCAGTGAGACAGGAGAAAAGAAGAAAGGAGTTCAGAGAGACGGGTGGGTGGGTAGGTAGTGGTAGGAGCGGTGAGAGGTTAGAGAACAAACTCTTCGAAGATAAAAGCCAAGAATAGCAGGAAAGGCATGCCATTTAGAAACGTGGAGGTAAATCTCAAAAGGAACAACTGAAGAGTTGAAAGTGATTAACTTGGGACAAGAATCAAGAGTAGGAAGAGACAAGTAAGAGAATGTGTTTTGTTATAAGCCTCATAGTCCAGTTTGACTTTTTAAACCATGTACTTGTTTTACTTTGAAAAAAAAATTTAAAAAGCAAATCAAAATAAGAAAAAAAGTTCAAGTAAGGAAAAACATATAGTCCTTTAAGAAATAAAGTTGGAAAAAAAAAGTGGTGGCCAGGATATGAATATTTTATCTGGAATTACCTGAAGTGTTGCCAAACACAACCATGCTTCTTTCCTTGTACATGTACATGGAGCTAATAGTTTAATATTAATAGATACTTGCTTAAAAATTGTTTTTTTGGGGGGCGCCTGGGTGGCTCAGTCAGTTAAGCATCTGCCTTCGGCTCGGGTCATGATCTCAGGGTTCTGGGATCCAGTCCTGAGTCTGGATCCCTGCTCAGTGGGGAGCCTGCTTCTCCCACCCTCTCTGCTGTTTTATTTATTTATTTGTCAGAGAGATAGAGAGCACAAGCAGGGGGAGTGGCAGGCAGAGGGAGAGGGAGAAGCAGGCTCCCCGCTGAGCAGGGAGCCCGATGTGGGACTCGATCCCAGGACCCTGGGATCATGACCTGAGCCGAAGGCAGTTGCTTAACCGACTGAGCCACCCAGGTGCCCTAAAAAAATTATTTTTTAAAGTAAGTCCTTAGCACATAGAGCAGCACTCTAAAAAATAAGACGTTAAGAAGGCAAATATTTTCTCTAGTATAAGCTCTAGTATAAGCTCCCAGGCCCAGAAGCTGCAGCAGTAGGTAGCCAGGAGCTGTGAGTAAGTTGTAAGGCAATATGATAGGTGAGAAGGTAAAAAAAAAGTAAAATAGAAAGTCAACATTTTAGTTAAGTGCAGTTCCCCAATATTTCATTGTAATGAGAAACCCACCAATCTGTAACTAGGTATTTATATTTGTTTACACCATATATCACCTCAATTATTATATTTTGTCAAATTAAAAATTTACTTATGTTATTAAATACTTTTTACTAGAACAAGGATAAGAGAGTGAACTCTCGTGGTTTCTTTTGGTATTAATGGCTAAGAAAGGTCTAAAAGCTGCATATACAATATACACGGGGCCAGAGTCATCAGATGCCTAGTACACAAAGTAATGTCGCTAGGAAGAATAAATCAGCTTCTGCAGGACTTTTCCTGTCAATTCAAAGCTGGTTCCCAAATCTTCAAGAAAATACAAGCTTATGATGCTTTACCAGCACTAATCTGCCACGCTCAATCACTTCCAGGCCTTCCTCTATGCTATCCTCTCTGCTGAAACGCTCCTCCCTGTCTTCACCTGGCTAGCCACTCACTCCCTCATCCATCAGGTCTCAGCGGAGTTGCACTGTTTCTGAAAAGCCTTCTCTTGATTCCCAAGTATCAAATACTCCTTTTAAATGATCTAATAGAATGAACTCTGGGCTTCCTCTAACACACCTGTATTATAATCCCCTGTTGACTTTTATCTCAAGTCATGGGACATGAGTTCCAAGAGAGCAGGGACCATTTCAGAAAGGTTCACCATTGTAATCTGAGCAATTGGCACATAATATCCACTCAAAAGACTGGATAGAAAATGCTTTAAGGATATCTAATTATGAATAGGATCCAGCATAGCACTGGTATTCAAACCCTGCTAACAGCACACACACCTAAACAACAAAACCCTACAAGACGCTCTTGATGCTGGGTAGTCTACTCCACTATGGACTGGAAGGAATGGAGTTTGAGAGAAGTAAAACATTCATGAGTGAATGTCTGCTAAATGAAAAGCGTTAAAAGATAGCAGGAAAACCAAATTAGGTTGTCCAGCAATATGAGATTATTTTACAAATCCATTTGAGAAAAGTATTATATACATTACCTCAGAATCTGCTTTCAGTTGTGAGATATAACATTTCCTCCTCCGATTTGCTTTTTTATCTTGAACAATAATTTCACGCCAATTTCTGCTCACTTTCCAAACACTGCAACAAAATGATTGGTCTTTATATTGTATATCTTCCACAAAATTAACATTTTTGCATGTGACAATTAATAAGAAAAACTTGTTTTAAAGATTTTGGACAGTAAATTTAAACCTAAAATTTACATTAAAAATATGACTTGATATACATTGTTGTTCCATATTGTTTCACCATATGAAAGAATTGTCATTAAAATATTAAGTATATGCCAGCATTATATTGACAGGTTATTATCTTACAAATGGTTAAGAGAAAAACATAGTTTCATATAAAGCCAATATGAGTCCACTGGGAGACTGATTAAGAGGATTTAACTTCAAATGTGAGACTAAAATTAAAAATTTGGAACACAACATGTAGAAAATGATTATCATCCATATAGCACAAGAGGTGTTTATCTATTCCTCCTATGAATGTACTTAACAAAGCTATCATTTTTTATTAGACATTTTTTATTATGTTATGTTAATCACCATACATTACATCATTAGTTTTTGATGTAGTTTTCCATGATTCATTGTTTGCGTATAACACCCAGTGCTCCATTCAATACATGCCCTCTTTTATACCCATCACTAGGCTAACCCATCCCCCCACAAACATAAGAACTATCAATAATTCATTGGATGTACTAAGTGCCAAATAACAATCATTATGATGGGTAGCACTACAAAGTTTCTATTTTAGAAACCAAAGTTGATGAGAATGAAGTAGCTAAGAAAAAAAAAAAAACCTCAATTTATATCCAGAGATTGCCTATTTATCAATAACCTTGGCTATACTATTTATGAAAGAAAAGATAATCTCTCAGCTGTTAATCTGGTCTTTTTTATTACTCTAACTTAAATCACTCAAAGGGAATAAGATCAGACAATTCAAAAAAGTTCGCTTGCTGTTATGGGGTAATACTGTCCTTCCAGTTACCATGGCCACTTCAATTGCCTTGCCTCTCCCTAAACCAATAAATGTGTCTTATATCAGATTGATGGAGAGGAAAAGGCAGAAAGTCACCTCTAAATGGGGAAGAAATGAACTATGCAGTTGGTTATTTGCCACAGTTATTTCAACTGACCATAATCTCTCACATTACCAAGAATAAACACTGCTAACATTATACATGCATTCTGCAGTACAAATACTATACATTTGGAGGGGTGGGGAAAAGTGGTAACTACAAAAATATGACCAAATATCAACTGTTCCTACAAGTGAGCATCCAAAAATATCACCCAAGTTTTTAATTGGTCTCTATCCAAATACTACAGCATATAAAAATAAACTTCCTATATTTCAGCCATCTCCTTGATTTTTTTAAACAAATAATTTATCTCATTCAAACATTTTTTTAAAGGCACATACATACAGGTACACTAATCTGTTTATTATCCTACTTGGGTTACACCAAGTACATTCCCGGTCAAGTTTATTTAGAAAGGCCTTAAATCTCAATATAAGTTTGTGAGGCAGTATTGGATTGAGAATCAGAGGCCTCAGGGCACCTGGGTGGCTGAGTCAGTTAAGCGTCTCACTCTTGCTTTCAGCTCAGGTCATGATCTCAGGGTTATGGGATCAAGCCTGGCATTGGGCTCTATGCCCAGCGTGGAGTCTGCTTAAGATTCTCTCCTTCTGCCCCTGCCTCCACATCTCCCTTTCTAAAAAAAAAAAAAAAGAAAAGAAAAGAAAAGAAAAAAGAAAAAAAAATCAGAGGGCTCAATTAAAGACCTAGATACATTCCTATCTCCTTGAATGACTGTTGGCAGGTACTTAACTTCTTTGGAACAGTTTCCCCATCTGCAAAACATGTGATTAGACCAGGTGTCTCAGAAGACTGCCAGCTACGAAATTCTACAATTCTCTACAGTAGCCTACAATTAATTTGTGGAGGAAAGGTAAAGAAGGGCTTTAATAGCAGCAGTGGCCATAAAAACAGCAAGGATTCTATGAACCAAACTCTTGACATATCTCTATCAAAAAACAAATTCACAAACTCTCCTGCATGTCCTCCCTCTACCGTCACCTTGCAGAAGTCCTGTTCTACAGGCTTCCCTCCTTCCTGGTCATGGCATTCCCAAAGGTCTTGTCTTCTGATAGTCCTGCAACTCCCCAAAATTGCCAGTATGAACACAGTCTCACATTAGTCTTTATAACCCTCGTTCCTGCCTTCAATACTCCTAAATGTCTGTTTCTCTTTAATTATGTAGCAGCATCCAATATACTGAAATCTTTGTTAACACAAATACTTCAGTTTCTAATTCCTTGAAATTCCCAAAAGTAATTACCTTCCACTGCCCTGTGAGCAATGAAAATGAACTAATCCATATGCCTTGGTCTCTAGAGAAACTAAGCCCTAAAATGAAAGCTAACCATCATTTTGGATTCTAGAATTTAGATTAAATAACTAAATGGTATCCTTTGTATGCTGTCACTTCTTAGTCACCATAATACTTTACATTGTTTCTGACCAAGTGTCATAACTTTAATACAATTTGCAATCTGACAATAGGATGTGAACTATTAAATCAGTAAATAACTTTTGCAGAATATAATTTGCCATCTTGAAAATTTAGAGTTCAACGTTTAGAAACTCTCTTCCCAAATGACAGTGACATGAACTTTATCCAGAAGACTATATTGATGCTTCTAAAACAGGATTTTATTTTTCTTTAAGATTTACTTATTTATTTTAAAGAGAGAGAGAGAGAGAGAGAGAGGTTGGGGGGGAGGGGCAGAGGGAGAGAACCCCCAAGCAGACTCCCCACTGAGAGCCGAGCGCAAGGCGGGGCTCCACCCCACAACCTGACTCCAGCCAAAACCAAGAGTCGGACCCCCAACCGACTGAGCCACCCAGGCGCCCCTAAAACAGGATTTTAAACAGAAGGAACTATATTAGTAAGCTCTTCTAGGAAGCTCACTAAACCACCTTTGATAAAGTGTAAGACAACCAAAGATAGAGATAATAAAACAAAACGAATAGAAAACAGGACAACTACTCAACTCACAGAAAAGCTTTCCAACTTAAAAAAAAAGGTGGTAAGAAGGAAGCTTTACTTCAGAAAAAAATTTTATTTCTTACCTGCATAGGCTTTCTGCAGTCAAGGAATCTAAAACCATAGCAAGAATATGTTTTAAATTTCTATATTTTAATTCCGTTAAGATGTCCAGCTTTTCTATACCCATTTTCTTGCCAATCAGTCCTGCAAGTACACACTGCAGTACAGCTATTTGCCCCCCATCCTTCTCTTCTAAGAATTCATGTGCACCATTTTGCTGGAATCTTTTTCTTTTGTTTCTCATAAAGAGTTCGTGCACTAACTGCAAGGCTGGGGTCTTTGATAAATTCTTAAAGCTTAAAATCTCATTGTCACTGCTCGGCTGATTCTCCGAGGTGTCTGAAGCAGCTGCTGGTGTTGCTTCTGAGTCAGAGTCCCTTTCTGTCTCAGACTGTGAGCTTTGTTCCTGAAGGGTGGACAATCTTCGCAGCCTCCGAAGATGCCCTGACTTTTTTATGGTGTCCCCCACTTTGACAGTTCCCTTACGTTTCCAAAGTTCTCGAAAAGAACCCTCCTGGTCAGAGAGGGAATCTTCTGATTTATCCAAACAAAGTGAGTTAAAACCACTGTCTTCAGGTGTTGAAATATTGCCCCTCACTTCAGCTGAAGGAGAGAGCCTTTGACTTGCATTAAATTTAATGTTTGCTACAAGATGACTTATTGGAGTCACACATAAATTCTCATTTGTTCCACAAGATGTTCGACTAGCAGAAGAGCCCAGAAGTTTGGGATATGTATTCTCATCATTAACAAACAGACTGCTATCACTAAGGTCATATGTGATAGAGTCTTTAGAACTATTGCCCTGAATCGGAGATATACATTCAACTTCAAATAGGCTACAGTCATCTTTGGAATCATCAACTGTGGAAGTCTTCTGTTGAGAAAAATCAAGTCTCAATTTTTGACTGCTGGAAGTTGCTTCTTCTGTTTTCAAAGTACTAGTAACTAAAGGACTAAAATTGGTTTGCCTTGGAAAACCTGAAGCACAGCTTGGATTATTTTTTTCTAAGTTGAGGACTTGGTTTATACTACTTTCTAGAGAACTGTTTTGTGATTCACAGTCCTCCTTTAGGAAAGAGAAAGATATGTCCAACCTTCTACGTAGTAAAAATTTTTTTCCACTGACTTTAGGGGTTTCACAAAGTTCTGGAGTTTTATCATTTTCATTCCTAGAAAAGACAAATCTCTTTTTTTGAGCTGGAGATTCTAAAGGATGAGTTAAGCCCAGATTTGAAGTTTCAGGATGTTCATGGATTAATGTTGGGCCTTTTTCTTTCTTTCCAAAAAATTCTTTATCTGTACTACCAAAGTTGCAAGGTTGTAACAACTCATTGTAGCCACTATCTTGAAATGAAGATGTGGAACAGAAATCTCTGAAGCTGGAGGATTTGAAGTTGACGGTAGGAGAGTCCACCTCATTTTCTGCTCCAGTGCAAGCTTGGCTTGAACGTCTCTCTGACATCTTCAAAATCTGTTTCTACAAAGTGCAAACAGATTATATTCTTCCTTTGAAATGAGTAGCCTAGCAGCTTATCCAAAAACATATGAATAGGGATAATAGAAAATGTTATGGCAATAAGAAAAGTTACCTTAAAAAAAAACAAATCTACTCTAATACATACTCATGTGTATATTACTGAACCCAACTTTTAACGTCATAAAAACCAAAACTTTTGGGTTATACATATTCATGGATTACTTGGTTAAGCATAGTCCTAAGCACCATGCACAAATATTTTCTTGAACTACACTTGAGGAAAAAATCTGGCAGCATCATTTTTAGATTTTATTACCTTACGATTTTAACAGCACTGAAGTACATATAGTTTTAATATTCTAGCTTATTTGTACTGGCCTATATCTAGTCAGTTGGATATTTCCCTTCAAAGTTCTGGTATATAAGTAAAGCTGCTTAAAAAACTATATGCCAATTTTTAAACATGTTTTTGGAAATGTGTCAAATGAGTGCTACCACTAGATTTAATGGCAACTTGGCTAAGCAATACCAGGATAATGTTATTCATCTTTGTGACATAGGCCTGCCACAGAAATCCAGTCCCCATGACCATTTTCAAGGTCTGAGTTCCCAGACTCATAACTCTGCAAAGACTCCTTGGCTGATTGATAAATTACTAATACATTCTTCTTGACCTAACCCAAATGAACCAGCACCCCACAGATAGAGGGCATGTTATTCTTGTCTCAGTTTCTAAATATTTTGAGACATCAGGTCCAGCTGCAGGTTTGAATTCACAGATAACAGACAACTATTTGTGGGAAACTCACCCTTTATAATATTCTTGAAATTACAAGAACAGAAGTCAAGTAAATTACTTGTAATTACTTATTGAGTTACTCAGTAATTATATTTGTAAGGAATGACACTAGGAGATACTTTACTCCTTAACCTTTTCTTAACAGTATTATCACATTCCTTCTTTCTAGAAACTCAAATCTTAACTCAAAGGGTGTGAAGGGGAGAAAATCACCATAGTTTCTGATATTTCTCCAGATTATTCAAAGAACACTGAGAAAACTGTCATTTTTCAAAGTTTTCTCCAGACCAAATACATGATTTTTCTCTATTAAAAGATCCTGGGAAAATATATTTTAGTTGACTATAATGGGAAAGTAATATATTTATGCTTAGGTTATACTAGTTAAGTACCTAAGTGAATGAGTTTTTAACAACAACAACAACAACAAATTGCTACTCCAACCACAAAACAAAAGTTTCTTTATGGTAAAATGATCATGGGAAGATTACTACTGGGCAAAATACCTAAGTGTTTTTCAACCTTTTAAACCTATATTCAATTCTGGTAAATCTCATACATGTTCTCTTCTGATCTAGATCCCCACAGATCTTAAGAATAACTGCTATCTTCTGTACATGCTTACCAGCCAAGATAATCAAACTTTGCTTTCTATAACTTGTATTATACTTTAAGACAATTTTGTTTTCAAAATATTAAGTTAATGACATATAATGAGCTTCCAAATTACACCTGCACCCATGAATATTTTCCCCTCTCTGAGAATCATTCTATAAAGTTAAAATTAGGTCAACAAATCCTTCTAAAATTTTAGAGCAAATGTAACTATTCTACCTTACCACTAGGTGTCTCACCATGCTAGAATTTGGGAAATAGGCAAATTGTTACAAACAAAACCGGGATGCAGATATCCTCTCCCCCTACCACCCATAGGCCACTTGATATAAACATAAACATAAACAAAAAACTAATTTTTTTCTGTTCATCTACCCATCTGAAGTTGCCTCCAATGTGCTTTCTCTGCTGTCATCATCTCCATCTTTCTACTATCCCAAGATGTTGGTCTCAAACAAAAATTGGTTCTTCAAAACTTAATTTTTAAATCATTTAAAAAGACTCATGCAAAATTTTGAAATGTCCATTGACTTACCTAATTTTACCGATTCAACAGTTCACTAATTAATCAAACGAGCCTCCTTGATACTCATTTTTTAAAACCAGGCTCCTGAGTGTTGAGAACACATCTCTATGTGCCCTCAAAAAAGAAAAAATTGGCAAGGATGTGGAGAAAAGGGAACTTTCACGCACTGCTGATGGGAATGCAAATTTGTGCAGCCACTATGGAAAACGGTATGGAGGTTCCTTAAAAAATTAAAAATAGAACTATCATTTGATCCAGCAATTCCACTTCTGGGTATTTACCCAAAGAAAATGAAAACACTAATTTGAAAAGATACATGTACACCTCTATGTTCATTGCAGCATTATTTACAATAGCCAAGATATGGAAGCAACCTAAGTGTCCATTGATAGATGAACTGATAAAAATGAGGTACATATATACAATGAAATATTACTCTGCCATAAAAAAGAATGAGATCTTGCCGTTTGTGACAACATGGGTGGACTCATAGGGTATTATGCTAAGTGAAATAAGCCAGACAAAAACAAATACCATATGATTTCACTTATTGTGGAATCTAAGAAACAAAACAAATGAACAAATAAAACAGGAACAGACTCATAGAAATAGAGAACAAATCTGAAGTTGCCAGAGGGGATGGGGGTAAAGGGTGGTCAAAATGAATGAAAAGAATTAGAGGTACAAACTTCCAGTTATAAAATAAATAAGCCATAGGAAGGTAATATACACCATAGGGAATGCAATGAATAATATTGTAGTAACTTTTTATAGTGACAGATAACTAGACCTATCAATGGGATCATTTCATAATGTATAAAAATGTAGAATCACTATGTTGTACACCTGAAACTAATATAATATTGTATGTCAACTATAATTCAGTTTAAAAACACTTAAGTTAGAGAATGAAATACTTACTACTTAACTATATTAAAACCAAATTTTCATTTGTTAAAGTGGAAAATCTTACCATCAGTAAATCTTGAGCTCTTAGATGTCAGTTATGTGAGCTTCCAAACAAGAAAATCTTTCACTTTGCTTTCAAAACTCATGCCAAAGTATTACCAGTTAAAAACTGGACAATTGAAACCTGCAGCAGCATGATGACTGCTAAGATTGGAAAGGTACATAAGCACACGCTGCAGGGATTATTCCTAACATATGAAAAGGCCTAAACCATTTTGAACTTCGTTCAGCTCTCCAGGTAATGGTAATTTCAATATCCTCGTTCTCTCCAGCGAGTCTGGGAACTGAGGAACCTTCCCCAATTCGGGTTTTTCTGAAAATGCAGTGTAACAAGCCACAGCGCGGTCATTTATTCCCCCCAAGGTGCTGTCAGCGGGTGGCTGGTTAACGGTCTCACCAGGGCGTCTTTTGGCCCCGTTCGTCCCTCCTGGACCTTCCCAAGGCCAAGCTGGCGGAGGGACGGGGGTCGCCTCGGCTCCGCCGCCAGGGCCCAGGGCCCAGAACGCCGCCGGAAGGCGGAGGGTGGGTGGGCGTCACCTGGAGCGGAGCGAGCGGGCAAGAGATGGGCTTCGGGGCGCCTCTCTAGTCCCAGCACCTGGAAAGCAAAGTGGGCGCCGGGCCGGGGACGCCGGGAGGCCCGCTAGCCGGCACACCCTGGGGCCCCCCACTCCCGCCCACCTGGAGAGCGAGGCGCGCCCGCACCGACCGGGCCGCGGGGCCAGGCGGAGGGGAGTCAGGCAGCCGCCGCTGGGAGCGCCGGGCAGGAGCCACCGCCTCGCCCCCAGGGATGCCCGGCTATGGCAACCCCCACGCCAGGTTCGCGTGGGGCCGCCGCGTTTCCCTCCTTCGGTTTGAACCGCCCGCCTTGAGTAACCGCTACGCGCCGCCCCGCCCCGCGCCGCCTCTTCCTCCGCCTCCGCGGCGCCCCCCGCCGGCCGCCCCGCGACCCGCAGGCCCGGTCCCGGCTTCCCCCGGAGGAGGTCTCGTCCTCCCTTTCCCACCCTTCCACCCCCACCCAAAGCTCAGCCGGGCTTCCTAACTTCATGGGCTCTGCCTCTCCCCATTCTCACCTTGGGGAGCATTACGTAGAAAGGCCACTAGGTCCTACAGTGGGATGCCATTAAAAATAATGCAGGTGAGTGGTCACTTGAAAATGTTTCCTGAGGGGCGCCTGGGTGGCTCGGTTGGTCGAGCGTCTGCCTTCGGCTCAGGTCATGATCCTGGAGTCCCGGAATCGAGTCCCGCATGGGGCTCCCCGCTCAGCGGGGAGTCTGCTTCTCCCTCTGACCCTCCCCCATCTCATGCTCTCTCTCTCATTCTCTCTCTCAAATAAATAAATAAATAATCTTTAAAAAAAAGAAAAAAGAAAATGTTCCCTGAGATAGGTATAAAAAGCAGGTTACAAACTGAATGACGCCTTTTAGTAGTATAGATATACACAGGATGAGGTCTGAAAGGTATGACTAACTTGGTTACAGTGTCTCTACACCGGGTTATGCTTCATTCTGCTAGACGGGATGTTTTATATTGTTCACGGACACCTATTCTATGCCAGGCTCCATCCTTCTGCTCTTGGCAGCTTCCTCCTAGTCTCCTTTTTCTGGCTTCTTTTTCTCTGCCTTTTTCCTAAATGAGACGTCCTACCTCAGCACTTTTTTTTTAAACTTTGCCATTATGTTCTTACATAATTCTTGTGCAGAACCTCACCCATTACTTTTAAGCCAATAATAGCAGCTACCACCACTCTCCTCCAACTGGACATTTATTTCTCTGTCTGGATGCCCTTTAGTCATCCAAAATGAAATATATCCAAAATAAAACTCACTAACAATTAAGTTCTGCCAATCACTAGGCTAGCTACTGGGAATACAAAGATGAGTACAGCACAGTAATGGCCTTAAGGGGCTCACGAGCACTCTAATAGAGGAACAGTAGTAGTACAAAGGAAAGAGGATCAACTAACCCTAAGGAATTCGAAGAAGGGGTGGAATTAACTTTATAAAGACCATGACTTAATCAGAGAAAGACATGTATCATACGACCTCACTGATAGGAGGAATTCTTAATCTCAGGAAACAAACTGAGGGTTGCTAGAGTGGGGGGGGCGGCGATGGGAGGGATGGGGTGGCTGGGTGATAGACACTGGGGAGGGTATATGCTATGGTGAGCGTTGTGAATTGTGTAAGACTGTTGAATCACAGACCTGTACCTCTGAAACAAATAATACATTATATGTTAAAAAAAAGAAGAAGAAGAAGAAGATAGCAGGAGGGGAAGAATGAAGGAGGGGAAATCGGAGGGGGAGACGAACCATGAGAGACTATGGACTCTGAAAAACAAACTGAGGGTTCTAGAGGGGAGGGGGTAGGGGAATGGGTTAACCTGGTGATGGGTATTAAAGAGGGCACGTTCTGCATGGAGCACTGGGTGTTATACACAAACAAGGCATCATGGAACACTACATCAAAAACAAATGATGTAATGTATGGTGATTAACATAATAAAAAAAATAAAGACCATGACTCGAGGTGGATTTTGAGGGACAAATGGCAATTTAAAAGTCAGACAACAGGTGATTTCAATCTCAAAATGTGCAAGAGCAGGAAAGTTGGGACAGTTGGGCAAACTGTAAATAGTTTGTTATACCTAGAAACTCAGATTTATTTGAGGAAAGGGCAAAGAAAATTCTTGAGAAGGGGAAGAAGCCAAGTCATGGAGAATTTTGGATGCATTTAAGAGTCTGAAGTTGATCCTCTAGGCATTGCAGAGCATTTTAATTTTAGAAAGATCATTCTGGGGCGCCTGGGTGGCTCAGTTGGTTAAGCGACTGCCTTCGGCTCAGGTCATGATCCTGGAGTCCCTGGATTGAGTCCCGCATCGGGCTCCCTGCTCGGCAGGGAGCCTGCTTCTCCCTCTGACCCTCCCCCCTCTCATGTGCTCTGTCTCTCTCATTCTCTCTGTCTCAAATAAATAAATAAAATCTTAAAAAAAAAAAAAAAAAAGAAAGATCATTCTGGTGGCAGAATGGAGAACAGAAGGAAAAGAGGTGAGGGTGGTTGCAAGGAGACCACTTAGGAAGCTATTGCATGACTCTGGAAGCCAGTGGGGCTGGAGAAGAACCTGGACTCAACATGTTCAGTTAGCAGAATCAAGTGCATGGGGCAGGGGTTGAGGAAGCACAGAGGACAGGTTTGGAACAAAATAAGATGAATTTAGTATGAGGTTGTTAAGTTTCAGGTACCTGTAGGACTTAAAGAATTGGTGAATAGCACCTCTCTGAAGACACCCACACGTACCCAGATACAGTGAGTAGTGCCCGCTCTAGCTCTTCAAACAAATCTCTATTACAGCCATTTTGCCCTTCCCTCCACCATAGCATTTGCAATCCTCCTTCTTTGCTGAATTTTCTCCATGTAGTTTATCACCTTCTAAAAATGTCATATTACTGGGATGCCTGGGTGGCTCAGTCGGTTAAGCGTCTTCAGCTCAGGTCATGATCCCAGGGTCCTAGGATCAAGTACTCGGGCTCCTTGCTCAGTGGGAAGCCTCTTCGCCCTCTGCCTGCTGCTCCCCCTGCTTGTGCACTCTCTGACAAATAAATAAAATCCTTAGATAAAATAAATAAAAATTAAAATGTCATATTACTTACTTATCTAGTTTAATGTCTGATCCTCACTCCCACTATAACATAAACAGGGCAGGGGATTTTGCCTATGGTTTAAAAAATCCACAAAATCCCAAACATAATTTAAACATTGCTCTTTTCTCTTTATCTAGTTAATTTATTTTTCTTTATTTTATTATGACTGAAGAGTGCAAAAGTATAACATAACTCCCTTCTATCATAAGAATAATTTTTACTCCCTCCCCCCGACCACCGAAAAGGCAAAAAGGAACCAGTTACATATAGCTTGTCCTGGCTTTACTTATATACCCCAAATACAAATCCCTGAGCTATATTCTCCTATTCTTTTTTTTTTTTTTTTCTATTTACCCACCACGGTCTTTGGCCTTTTTGCTTCCTTTTCTGGATTGGATGTCATCCCATTACTGACCTCAGAATTTTAAAACCATCTGTTTTCCACAAGATCTCATTTTTCTTTTGGGGACCATCCAGCAAAACATAATGAAAGACTTTTCCAATCACGATGACTCAAGCTATGCAGATATACTTAAAAGAATAAGATCAAGGAATATGAAAAACAGTGTTTCAGGGAGGAGAAAAGCAACTTGCATCTCCATAACCATATTTTAAGGAATTAAAAGTACTAGTATCCAAGATAACAAGACATCTGCCCTTATTAGGAGAGGGCAATGGAGTGATATCTGCACATGGTAAGTGCTCAAGAAAAGTTAGCTGTCACCAATGATAATAGTTTACATTGACCATGCTCCATAGTGATTCTAAAACTATTGGTTCCTGCTGATAGGAAAGAGGGTGTTGGATTGAGAACTAGCATCAACATGGACTTTTGTTGAAATTCTGGATCTCCTCGATATCACTTGTAATTACTCTACCCTTCCACAGGGTCCCAAGACCCATTTCTATCCTACTTTTGCGATCCATTCTCATCTCCATAGACTGTTATGTGCCAGAATCATTTTGATACATCAACTGGAGAGTCAGAATCCAGTAAAGTGTGCAATGATTAAAGTTATACTTTCTGTATCACTCCATCATCTTTCTCTTTTTTAAAAAGATTTTATTTATTTATTTGACAGAGAGAGAGAGACCGCGAGAGAGGGAACACAAGCAGGGGGAGTGGGAGAGGGAGAAGCAGGCTTCCTGCTGAGCGAGGAGCCCGATGCGGGGCTCGATTCCAGGACCCTGGGATCATGACCTGAGCCGAAGTCAAGACGCTTACCGACTAAGCCACCAAGGCGCCCCTCCATCACCTTTCTCTTACAACAGTTTTATCTAGTAATTCTTGTAGGAAAGCTTATTTTGATTGTTTTGTTGCATTACTCTCTTCTTTTTGGTTGAGAGGGGAGGTAGTTTGTAAGAGAGCTAATGGTCAAAATATTTATGCTGTATGTTGGCCTGTCTGTGAAAGAAGAAGCAAGAAAATCCATTATGTTTCCCTGGAAATTAAAAAATTGGCAGCCAGGAAGACCAGAAAGATCAAGTTAAATCTCCCAACCTGGTCTGTAAAGGTACGATCAGTTTGAACTCCTGGAAGTGAAAGGTGAAGCCTGGCCCGACCTGTCCCCGCTGTGGCTGGGCCGGGGGCGGTGGGGGGGTGGGGGGGTGGGGAGTGGGGGGGGTGGCTGAGGAGTCTTGGAGAAAAGGTTTTGTGCCCTCGGGTGGGGCTTACCCTTCATATTTATGATTTTAATTTACACAGTGCCCGCCGTGGAAGCAAATGTCTCCTGTATCACTGTATACATACCCGATCTGGGGGTGTAAATAGGCTGTTCTGTGTATAAATAAAATCTTCCATTGTCAAATTGCTGGATGGAAGACAGGAAAGCAGTATATGCTGCTTAATAAGAAATCAAAGACATGTTGGGGTGAAAGAAACCTGTTTCTCTGCTTAACTATAATCATTATTAACAACTATTTTCTAAATTTTAATTCATTTTCTTCTTCCTTCTGATGTAAGTGAAAACCTTCTGTGAAAGAAGCAAACGAACGTAAATGTTGTGAACCCAATTGCTATTAATCTCACTGATTTTGATCTTTCAAAAAACACACCTCCACTGCGCAGATCCTTTTGTTTCATCTAGGGAGGAATACATGAGATGGAAGGAAGGTCAATCAATGGATAGTGACTGCTACCAATATCCCTTAGTTTTAAGTGGAATTAATTTATGTAGCTGCCTTCATACCGCCTTTGCTTTTTTAAAAAATTTATTTTAGAGAGAGAGAGACAACACGAGTGAGAGGGACAGAGGGAGAGGGAGAGAGAGAGAATCTCAAACAGACTCCACGCTTGAGTGCAGAGCCTGATGCGGGGTTCCATCCCAGGACCCTGAGATCACGACCTGAGCAGAAACCAAGGGTTGGGGGCGCCTGGGTGGCTCAGATGGTTGAGCGTCTGCCTTCGGCTCAGGTCATGATCCCAGGGTCCTGGGATCTAGTCCCGCATCGGGCTCCCTGCTCTTTGGGGAGCCTGCTTCTCCCTCCGCCTCTCTCTCCCTTTTTTTTTTTTTTTTTTTAAAGATTTTTTATTCATTTATTTGACAGAGAGAGAGAGAGCACAAGTGGACAGAGCAGCAGGCAGAGGGAGAGGGAGAAGCAGGCTCCCCGCCGAGCAGGGAGCCCGAGGCGGGGCTCGATCCCAGGACCCTGGGACCACGACCCTACCGGAAGGCAGCCACCCAACCGACTGAGCCACCTAGGCGCCCCCTCTCTCTCTCCTGAATAAATAAAATCTTAAAAAAACCAAACAAACCCCCAAACCAAGAGTTGGAGGCTTAACCAACTGCGCCATCCAGGCGCCCCAGCCTTTGCTTTAAAACAAGCAAAAGGAGTGGGTCAGAGGGACAACAGGAGCCTACGAAAGTTTCAAAAAGCAAAAATGAAATTATGTGAAGGATAGGGGGCGGCTGCTCCACTGGCCCAGCACAGGTATCAAACAATAGGAAAAACATAATCTGAAAAGTGCTTTTTAAAGTGAAAATCAGTGATGCAGTCGCTGCTTCTGTGTTCCTCCGAGTAACGGTTAGCCTAGGATTCCAGGGGCACTTGTCATTTCGCTTTCTCTCCTAACCCTCAGCCCTCCTGGAAAAGTTTACTTTCTACTGACTTCATTAGTTAGAAAAGCAGACTCCCTCCGATTTGAGGAACTATTGAAATGCTTTGCTATCCTGAAAAATGAAATAAGCTGGATCGAAACACGAATTCTTCTCCACAGAGCCTAACATACAAAATTCCCGGCTTTACCGCTTGTGTACAATCCGGGTTCCTCGGCCACGCCCGGGGGCGGAAGAGGCGGGGACTACAGGCGTCATATGCCAGCGCCGGAAGTTGGTTGAGACACAACGAGGAGCCATAATCTGCCGCGAACTTCAGAGTACTTAGTTTCTGGGGGTACGTGGGTGGGGAATTGGCTGGTTGTATTTAGAGGTGGGTATTTGGACCCAAATTGGTAAGACCCTCAAGGTTAAAAAGGTCCGGTATGGGGTTAGAATTGGGAGAAGCTGGGGGTTGAGTGGATGGTGTTAATCCTTTGCCCGGTTTCGTTCAGGTTAGCTCTTTGGCTTTGGGGAGTTATTCTCCCCTTATTTTCGGTTCGCATGTTCCCTTGTTGAGGGATATAATTTATTGCTTTCTGCTGAATTTTGGAACAGTAGGACTTCTGTTAAATGGGAACGCGAGCTTTGCCGTCAGATCCCAGTGCCCCTACCTCTTAATAGCTGAATAACCCTACGCAAATTGACTTCTACAGGGCTGGGTTTCTTCATCTGTAAAGTAAGGGTAATAACTCCTACGATTGTTGTAAAGATTAAAATGACATTATATGTGTAAAATGTTACTGTGTCTAGTTTGGGGCTAAGTGCGCAATACGTTGTCGTCCTTTAGCTCTACCCATAGGGTTTGAAAAAGTACACGTTAGGAATTGGGACTTTTTTAGGTTTCCCTGAGAAAAATGAGGCCTGGTTGGATTTGTGAGGAGCCCTTTTAAGATATTCAAGATATAAGTCTGTGATTTCAGGGACTATCAATGGACACCCAAAAGGACGTTCAACCCCCGAAGCAGCAGCCGATGATATACATCTGCGGAGGTAAGAGTAGAACTTACATAAAGTAGGAGTGTTTTACTTCAGAGTTTTGAAATAATTACATTTAACTTTGTCTTGAATGAGTCATCTTTAAAGTTATAAAGCAGAATACTAGCAACTGTAAAAAAAAGAAAAAAATCTTATTAAGAATTCGTCCTCCTTAGTATATTGTTGTTAAATAATAAAAGTTCAACTGAGTACATTTTAAAGGTGTAATAGGCTTTATTAATGGATTCATGAATCAGGCAGCATCCTGCCTAGCAAGTAGATGGGAGCTCCAAAAGGCTACAGAAAAGGAAAGGTTTTTAAAGGTAGAGAGGAGTGGGGAAAAAAGGGAATTATTAGCAAAGACTCCATTGTTTTAGGTAAGGTTGCCTTTCTAAGAGGAACCAAAAAACAGTAAATTTCCTAATGCTGACAAGGAAATTCCCATGTTGAGTGGTCAGGGGTTATATTTCTGAATGGTTGAAACTGCAGTTAGGTTAAGTGTTAAGTCTTGGTTTACTAGGTTTACGGACTTGGCATCTTAACCTAAGTGAGGCCATTTGGGTCCTGTGGTTTTCTTTTCAACATGGTCATAGCACCATACTCTTGAGATTGAGTACATTTTAGTGCTTTGGGTGAAAAATACAGTTAAGATAATTTGCTTGTCTGTCCTATTTGCCCTTTAGACATTGAATGACCATGCTTTCTTTTTTAGAATGTCACACAGAAAATGAAATAAAATCCAGGGATCCAATCAGATGCAGAGAATGTGGATACAGAATAATGTACAAGAAAAGGACTAAAAGATGTATCCTTGTAACTTGCTAAATATGAAGTAGGTGGGAGTGAAGAATAATGCTTGGGTTGTTAGTCAAAGACTAATTTCTGATAAAAAAAAAAAAAGGTAATAACTTTTAGACTACTTACCAAAAAGGCATGATTAGGATTTTCATAATCATTTTATTTTTATTTTCATAATAAAAATCCAGTGAAGAGGTATATACTAAATATTTAAATACTAGTTGATTTTAGTTCTCATAAGTCTATTTTTCAGGATCGGTATTTAACTTATTTTACTTATAGTCCTTCTTGAGTTTGAGTTGATGGACAAACTAAATTATACAAGTAGAAATACAAATACTGTGTATGAATGCTACTTAATGGATAAAGTGAGGCTTACAAATTAGCTGAAAGACAAAGTACATTGTTACATGGTAATTAATAATACAATTACAGTATTTTTTAAACCAGTAAGTTACCTTGCTAACATGGTTTCAGTGTTCTTTGGTGCATTGGTCTTTTGTATCATGGAAAGGGGACTAATAAAAATTGAAACCTTTTTTTTTTTTATTTCCAGTTGTCATAGTAAATACTGAGTTCCATTCTTTTGTGCATTGTAGCTAAATAACTAGCTTATTGTAAAGAGAAAGTGACTTGGAAGTGTTAAATCTTTCATGTAATTTTTAAATATGTTTTTGTCCTTAACTCATTTTAATACAGTGGTGGTTTTTGATGCTCGATGAAACATGGAATTCAGAGGATTATCTTCATTTGTACTTGGATTTGCTGTTAATGTTGTATAGCTTTTGATTAGTGTATATATCTTTACAAATACAAATAACATTTCATTTTAAAATCCATCTTGTATTTAGATATCTATTTAATAGTTTCTATAAAGAAAAGTTTTTTGTTCAATTACATGATTTATAATTTACTTTTATTGTATATGTAATCTGACACAGAGTGAAAGTTTAAAGTGCTTCCCTAAAGCACACTTAATTAAGGCCTAGAATTTTTGGGGATTCTTGTTAAAAATGAAGTTTTCTAGGGCCCTGTGAAGGTCTGATTAAGTAAGTTCCTTGGAAACTACTGTTTTACATCACCAACTGTAAACTCTCCAGCATCATTTTGTATTGAGTATACCAATGTGCTTAGCATGCATGCACTATTTTGAGTTAAATTTTTCATTTTACTTGATGTAGGCCTTCTGTATGTATATATAAGGCTTGACTATATTTTAAATCTTGGGTGAGGAAAAAGAAACTTTAATGGTTGCATCTGTAAGGCAAAATCAACCCTAAGTAAAGTGGATGAAGCAGATTATTAAGGCAGGTGTAGTTTCTGAGGTATAATCATTAAGGTAAAAAATTCTGCTTTCAGGATATATAAAGATATAAATATATATATATGGACTTGTTTACACTGACCTATGGATAAATGTTTAAAACTTTTGCCCTTTTGCCTTGATCTTAGGGATATGGATACTCGGATATTCCCATTTGTTCCAGGATTTCATCATTATGGGATGTCATCTGACATTCATTTTGAAGATTAGATATTCCATCTTCACTATTAGCTATGTGTGTCTCTGACATTCAAAAAATTAACTGTGCCATTTTAAAAAGCACCTATATTTCTATTAACATCCTTGAATACTAAGTTCTATAAATTTTTTTTTTTTTTTAAAGATTTTATTTATTTGTTTGACAGAGAGAGACACAGCGAGAGAGGGAACACCAGCAGGGGGAGTGGGAGAGGGAGAAGCAGGCTTCCCGCAGAGCAGGGAGCCCGATGTGGGACTCGATCCCAGGACCCTGGGATCATGACCTGAGCTGAAGGCAGACGCTTAATGACTGAGCCACCCAGGCGCCCCAAGTTCTATAAATTTTTTAAGTGCTATACAAAGTACTACCATGCTCAAATTTTTATTTATTTATTTTTTAAAGATTTTATTGGACAGAGACAGCGAGAGAGGGAACACAAACGGGGAGTGGGAGAGGGAGAAGCAGGCTTCCCGTTGAGCAGGGAACCCGATGCAGGGCTCGATCCCAGGACCCTGAGATCATGACCTGAGCTGAAGGCAGACGCTTAACAACTGAGCCACCCAGGCGCCCCCCATGCTCAAATTTTTAAAGAGTGCCTCATAGGTCCAGGTTTTCCTTTAGCCATACCTTTCATAATTTTGTAATTCTGCTCTGTTCCTTCTTGACCTTGTCTTTTTCAGACAAAAGAGTCCCAATAAATATGATAGGACAGTCCCCTAAACAAATCGTAACACTTCGGATAATGTTGCTCTTAGCTGTTTTGATTTTATCATAGTTCTTTTATGTATCATTAATTTAATTGAATATTATTTGGTTAACTAGACAGTGGTTTAATGGAAAAAACATTACCACTGGAACTTAAGACCAGCATTTCAACTAGTCCCCTCTTTGTGTCCCTTACATCTATAAAAATGGAAGCCATTTTACCTCTTGCCTCCCTGGACAGTTTTAAGAAAAAAAGGTAAAATAGGTATAAAATTGCTTTAAAAGATGGTTTTGGGGGTGCCTGGGTGGCACAGTCGGTTAAGTGTCCAAGTCTTTAGTTTCAGCTCAGGTCATGATCTCAGGGTCGTGGGCTCGAGCCCCGTGTCAGGCTCTGCACTGAATGCAGAGACCCTCTCCCTCTCCCTCTGCCCCTCCCCTCTGCATACACTCTCTCTCTCAAAAATAAATAAAAACAAATCTTAAAAAAAAAAAGACTTTCAAATAGTGTTCTGTAAGTATAAATATCAGCAAATCTGAGCTTAGAGTTACCACATAACTTGTCCCGTAATTAAACTGCTTACCAATGACTATGGACATGCATGTCCATGAGAAAAGCATGGAAATTGATTCAAATCCAGCCCTGCTACTCAGTGACTTGCCAGTTCATTTCTTTTAACTTCAACTTCATTATCAAAGTGGAGGAATTTATGATGGTCAATATGGTGCTTTGAGGCTCTGAAGTTATCTTCAGAGATTAAAGTTGTGAAAAATGTAAAAATAGTAGATGAAATCAGAAATGGCCAATCTTGGGGCTCCTTGGTGGCTCAGTCAGTTAAGCGTTGGACTCTTGATTTTGGCTCAGGTCATGAACCCAGGGTTGTGAGATGAAGGTTCTCTCTCTCCCTCTGCACACCTCACCCTCCACTGTGTTTGTCTCTGTGTGTGTGTGTGTCTGTCTCCAAAAAAAAAAAAAAAAAAAGCCAGTCTTAGGAGTGTCTGGCTGGCTTAGTCGGTAGAGCATGCAACTCTTGATCCTCGGGGTTGTGAGTTCGAGCCCCATGTTGGGTGTAGAGATTACTTAAAAATCTTTAAAAAAAAAAAAAAAAGGCCAGTCTTAAGACTAAATTATATAAGTTGAGAAGATGTAAAAACAAGTTGCCTCCTCACATATACAAATACATGGATATCCCCACCCTTCCTAGAATAAGTTCTGTGCAGAAAATTAGTCAAGAAGGAGTGGTTATTTGAGCAGAGGGCTGAAGGATGAGATAGTAAGACAAGGGGAGGGAGCATTCCTGAAATTGAGGAAATAGCCATTGTAATGTCTTGGGGTGGATGTTCCCACTTTAGAATGAAGCCCATGTGGCTCAAACTTTGAGTTAGGCAGAGGCCTGCTTATGTATGGTCTCGTGATGGGAGTAAACAGGACAGTAACATGATTTAAGACAAGATTACTTGAGCTGGGGGCGCATGGGTGACTCAATCGTTAAGCATCTGCTTTAGGCTCAGGTCATGATCCCAGGGTCTTGGGATCAAGCCCTGCATCGGGCTCCCTGCTCCGCGGGAAGCCTGCTTTTCCCTCTCCCACTCCGCCTGCTTGTGTTCCCTCTCTCGCGGTGTCTCTCTCTGTCAAACAAATCTTAAAAAAAAAAAAAAAGATTACTTGAGCTGTTCTGTGAGAATGGATAATGTAGGGATGGGTGATGGATGGGGAAGCCAGTTAAGGACCACCTGTAATAGTTCAGGGTAACAATGATGATGGCAGGCCAGAGTGGTAGCAGTGGAGGGACTAAGAAGTGGCTGGTTGTAAGATAACATTTTGAAGTTGAGCTAAGGGACTTATTGATGGATTGGCTATCATTTTAAGAGCTCAGTAAACAGTATGGACTTAAGTGAAAGGCTTTGGGTTCAAATATCCACAGTGTCTTTTGTTAACAGTGTGACTTCACCAGGATTCACTTTCCTCATTTGTAAGGTAGGCATGAAATAATGGCACCCACCTCACAGGTTAGTTGCAAAATAAAATGAATCCATAAAAACTCTTAGCCTAATCAGTGTTTATTATTATCACCATTGCTGTATTATTTTCCACACATGATTAGTTTCAAGATTAGTCTCCCAGCTTCCAGCCTTGCTGTCTCCATCCTCTTCAGATTGCTGTTTCAGAAATACGCATTTCATATTACTGTCCTGAAAATCCTCAGTGGCTTTCCATTTTGATAAAGCCAGAAGTATTGGAATAGTATATTTGACTCCTTTTCTATCTCTGTCACCACTTCAACCCACCTCTCACTTAATCTTTTGGTTCCAAGGAGATGTTTGCAGTTCTTTAAGCAGGTAACAGTCCTTACTTCTTTCTTACCTGTGCCTTTCTCATGCTTTTCTCTCTGCCTGAAATGACCTTTTGTGTTGTTCTTAACCAGCATCAGAATTCTGAAGGATTGTTTCATAGTCTCCTAGCTTCCAGTATTTTTTTTAAGATTTTACTTATTTGAAAGAGCATGCTCAAGTGCACGGGGGGGGGGGGGGGCAGGGGGGGGGGGGAGGGAGAGGGAGAAGTGGACTCCCCGCTGATCAGGGAGGCCAATGTGGGGCTTGATCCCAGGACCCTGAGATCATGACCTGAGCCAAAGGCAGATTCTTAACTGACTGAGCCACCCAGGTGCCCCCATCCACCTCCCCAGTATTGTTGATTCTTATTCCTAATTCTTTCTCATTTTTTCTCTGGAAATGTAGGATTCTCTTTGCCAGTGTACTGAAATTTTACAGTATGTGCCTTAGCATGGGGCTATTTTCCACTGTTCTGGGTACTTGATGGGTCCTTTCAATCTGGAAAGTCAAGCTCTTCAATTCTGGGAAATTTTCTTGAATTATTTTTTATTTGAGAGAGCGAGTGCATGAGTGTGCAATTGGAGGGCAGAAAGAAAATCTTCAAGCTGACTCCTGGCTGAGCACAAAGCCTTGTGCTGGGCAGGGTCTCAGGGCCCATGAGATCACCACCTGCCCTGAAACCAAGAGTAGGATGCTCAACCAATTGAGCCATCCAGGTGGCCCCTCTTGAATTAATAACTTCCTACCTTCAATATTCTCTTTTCTCTAGATCTTTTTAAAAAAAGTGTTAGACTTCATTGACCTTTCTCATCATTCCTTTTCCTTTTTTTTTTTTTTTCCTTTGCTCTTTGGAAGATTCCTTTAATTTTACTTTCTAATCCATATATTGGGATTTTCATTTCTGGTGTAATTTTAATTTTTTTTTTTTTTAAAGATTTTATTCATTTATTTGAGAGAGAGAGAGAGAAAGAGAGAGCACGAGAGGGGGGAGGGTCAGAGGGAGAAGCAGACTCCCTGCCGAGCAGGGAGCCCGATGCGGGACTCGATCCAGGGACTCCAGGATCATGACCTGAGCTGAAGGCAGTCGCTTAACCAACTGAGCCACCCAGGCGCCCTGGTGTAATTTTAATTTGTATAAGCTTATTTTTTCTCTATGTTTGAATGTATTGGAATGTATACATTCGAAGAAAAACTAACACATACCTATCCTTGTTTCTTGGCTGCAATGTCTTACCTCTATGAAGATGATAGTGGTAATTTTCATTTGCCTACATAGTCTATCCCCTTCAAGTTGCTTTTTACCCTACTTTTTAATTAAGCATAAATGTATATATACATAATTATAACCAGAACAAAATATTGAGTGTGAATGAAAAGAAAATTACAGAGTATGTGGAATTACAACCATTTCCCCAAATATTTAAAGGATTTCCTCCTGTGCTGGAAGTAAAACTATGTCAAGTTACAGTAGTCAGTGTTTTAAACCTAGGACATAGTTTTGAGTGAAGTTTGCTGGCTGGAATGAGGTATGAAGTGACTTTACATGGACTGGGGCATGTGATGCTGACAAAGCAAACTAAGGATTACTCTGAAGTTCAAATCTGTGCCTATGAAGGTGCAAATTTCGCATTCTCTGGCATTGGCAATGGAAATAATAAAAATATAGTCAGTCATATTTGCAGCAGAAGTTTTACCGCTATCAGTGTTTTTACCACTGTCAGTGACTGCTAAAGGACTGTAGATCTAATTTAAGTGCAAAGGGAAGGAAAATAACAGTTCCTATTATGTACCAGACATTAATCTGACATTGTAAAAGTAAAATACATTCCCCCAACAATCTCTACTGTTTTATTCATCTGAATTGTATTACGTCTTACTTGCCTTTGTATCCCAGTGCCCAGTACGGTGTCTCATAACCAGCACTCCGAAGATGTTGAATGCATACAAAGGAAGAGGGAATCTTGTCTTTTCATTTACTCTTCTAGGTAAAGGGAAGGAGCTAAGTCTGGGTTGCATTTTAGATATTCCGAACGTTTAATTATATTTCTATAATTAAGTTGGAGTAGTTATCAATTTATCTTGCGGGTAGTGTAACAATCCAGAACAGTAACGGCGTTTTAACTCTATGGGAAAAGGGTCCTCTGTGCGGGAGAGCGTGGGCTGTGAGGCCTATCAGCGAGGTAGCAAGTCGAGGGCCAGCCAATCATCCGCAGAGGCTGTGGTCCCGCCCCCGGCGGTCAGCCTCTCACCGGTGGGGGCTGAGGCGGGGCCACACGCCCCGATCTCGGCACCTGCGGCGTCGGTGGTAAATTGTGCAGTGGTCACGTCCGCGACGCGGAGTGGCGTCTGGGAACCAGGTGAGTACCTGCCGGCCAGGAGTAAATTACATCTCCCATCGCAGTTCCCTTCGGGAGCTGGGGTGAAAAGCGGGCCCCGAGAAGCAAATGCACGGTCGGACTCGACTGAGGGAGCCGGTTATGGGGTGGAGAAACTGGGGGCTTTAGTTTACTGTGGCGGAGGGTGGCGGATGTTGGGACAGGGTCGCAACACGGGGGTTGCCGGGGTCTGCCGGCGGCCACTAGTCCTGGAGACCAAAGCCGGGGAGTGGGGAGCGATTTCAGAGGGTCCTAAAGTGCCCCCTGACCGTTGGGTTGACGGTAGAGCTCCGGGTTCCTGGCCGGCCCCTGACCCCTGCAGTTCTCGGCCGCGCTGTACACAGAAACCGTTGCTACGGCTGAGGGAGCCATTTCCTTTCGATCTCCGCCTGCAGGGGGCGCTGGACCCTGTGGTTGTGGAGAGAACGTGCCTGGGGGAGGAAAACAGGTTTTCGTGTTACTTAACCATCTCAGTTTCCGCTGGAGGTATTTCTGTCAGCTGATTAGGGAATAGGGGAAATGGATGTGGATCAGGATGACGGAGAAGAGATTAAATCCAACTAGAATCAAGGATTTTCCTAATCAAAGAAATTCCAACCAGATGTGGGAGTGTTCTAATGAGAGCAAATAAACTGTTGTATGATTTGTTTTTCGGAACTTGAGAGTTAACATTTAGTAGTCTTGAAATGTTCATCCCACCGGGGGGGGGGGGGAACCCCAAACAAATATAAAGTTTTCAAAAAGGATTTTCAGAGAAATGTTAAACCAGTGTGCAGAATGAAATTAATTTGATTAGA
The DNA here is from genome assembly GCF_004348235.1 of Phoca vitulina. NCBI lineage: Eukaryota > Metazoa > Chordata > Mammalia > Carnivora > Phocidae > Phoca > Phoca vitulina. Next base: position 45,778,766 of record NW_022589728.1, read on the forward strand.
TAAGAGATGGCTCTGTCATTTAAAATGTTTTTTCACTGTATTTTATTCAAATCGTGAAATCTCAGGGGTTGCAAGACAAATTCGAGATCATCCATTTTAATCCTGTTGGATGCTTAAGTTTCTCCCATCAAAAATCTGCCAACTCTTTAGAAAAATTCTCCTAATGTAACCCGTTCTGTTCTGGGCAGCATCAATAATTTAAAAGTCCTTCAAGTTGCTTTCCAGTAACTTCCACTCTTAAGGCTATCCTTGTGATGAATGTATCATCATCCTGGGCCCTGCCAGTATAGGGCGAAAATCATCTCATTTTTCAGCTGGATCTCATCAGAAAGCCGATGAACTGTCTTCTGTGTTCTGTGCCCCAGTCAAAGCCAGCAGGAATATAGAGAAGTGGACAGAGGCCTTCTCTTCTTTTGCAGAGGTCTGATGTATGACCAGACTCCCAGAGGGCAGGCATGCTGAAGGAGATACTTTTGGTCAATTAGACCCATTGCTACTTCTTGTTTTAAAATTTATAACCCAATGTGTTTTACTGTAGTGGTTTTTAAAACACTTTGACAATGACTCACGATGAGAAATATATTTTGCAACATGTGCATTTATGTTCACACTTGTCATTTGTTTGTATAGACACGAAATAAAAGTTTTTACAAAACAGTATTCACTTCAATGGTATGTGAAGTAGTCAGATTTTTTTGTTGTTGCTGTTCTAGTGTGTCTCATAAAACAATGCTAATTGCAGCTCACTAAATTGATTTCAGGGGTTGCCACCCACAATTTGAAAAGTCTGGGTATGATGGCTAAGTGTGTGGGCTCTGCAGTTGCCTACTGAGATTCAAATCCTCAGTCACTAATTATATGACCTTGAGTAGGTTACTTAAAACACAAGCACTTCCTTTTCTGTAAAATGGGAGTAATTATTAATACCCTTCATGAGAGTGGTTTTGAAGATTATGTGAGATAATAATCCATGGCACAGTAATTTAGCTCCATAACTGTTAACTGTTATTACTGCTCTTTACTTAAAATAAAACCTACCTGATACAGCAGTTGAAAGATTAAATGAGGTAATATATGTACAATTCTTAGGATGGTACCCAGCACACATTAAGAGCTGTGTAGTATTTGTTGGTGTTATTATCATCATCATTAGCAACAGTATCATTAAAGTGAGTCCAAGGCTCCCTTTTTCCCAATTCAGTTCAGCAAGTGTTTCTTAAGGGTATAAGGCACTACTTATGTTGGTCCTGAATATATGACGATGAATAAAGTAAGATCTCACAATCTAGAAGGGAAGACAAAAATAAATAATTAGAATATGTGCTATGAGAAAGGTATGGGCCCAGTGTTGTTAGAACACAGCCAGGAGTGGGCAGCAGGGAATGGCGGAGAGGGTGATGTAAAGGACAGTTAAAGGATATTATTTGTGTTTGTGCTGAATCACAAAGCATGGTTGGGGTCTGAACAAACAGCTGAAGTAGAAGTAATTGAAATCAACATTAAAAGCTATCTTAAAAAGCAGTTTGAGGGTGCCTGGGTGGCTCAGATCATGATCCCGGGGTCCTGGGATCGAGTCCCCTCCCTGCTCAGTGGGGAGCCTGCTTCTGCCTATGCCTCTCTCTCTCTTTCTGTCTCTCATGAATAAATAAAAATCTTTAAAAAAAAAAGTTTGAGCACCTAAGGGGACCAGAATATGCCACCTAAGGGGACCAGAATATGCCATCCCCAAATAAGCCATTTAAGCATAAGGATTATTTTATTTTTTTATTTTTTTTATTTTTTTAAAGATTTTTATTTATTTATTTGACAGAGACACAGTGAGAGAGGGAACACAAGCAGGGGGAGTGGGAGAGAGAAAAGCAGGCTTCCCGCTGAGCAGGGAGCCTGATGCGGGGCTCGATCCCAGGACCCTGGGATCATGACCTGAGCCGAAAGCAGACGCTTGACGACTGAGCCACCCAGGAGCCCCAAAGCATAAGGATTATTTTAAACTGAAAACAATTAAGGATTATTTTAAACTGAAAACAATTAACAGGAAGAATTCTCACCCTCCCCCCTTTCTGCCTAATAGGGCATAAATTTCCCTTTGTAAAGGTGTCCCCTCCTCCCCTCTCACACCAGGAGGAGGAGAACAATCTTCATCATAGTAGATAGCACCAGGATAAGGCTGCATAAACAAATCTTAATAAGGAAACCATTATCGGGGTGCCTGGGTGGCTCAGTCGTTAAGCGTCTGCCTTCGGCTCAGGTCATGATCCCAGGGTCCTGGGATCAAGCCCCGCATCGGGCTCCCTGCTCTGCGGGAAGCCTGCTTCTCCCTCTCCCAGTCCCCCTGCTTGTGTTCCCTCTCTCACGGTGTCTCTCTCTGTCAAATAAATAAAAAATCTTAAAAAAAAAAAAAGGAAACCATTATCTTTCACTAGTTTCTCCCATATATTTACCTTCTCCTAAAAGCCAAACCCCCTTTTCCTTTGTCTAATCACTTACCCACTACTTGTCACCCTTTGTTAAAATGGTATAGAGGCTCCCAGGCCTAACAGTTTCTTTCTTTGGGTTTTCACTTTTCTATGAAGCCCCGCCCCCCCATGCATAAGTGTATAAAATAAACCTTTTCTCCTGTTAATGTGTATTTTATCAGTTTAATTTGGGAGTCTCAGGCACTGAACTTAAATGAGTAGAGGAAAAGTCTTTTCCTATTCTATAGCACCAAAACATGCTTTGTGTTCCAACTTTGCTTAAGTGGAGATTGAGGTAATCTATGTATGGTACTTAGTAATTTAGTTCCATGACTGTTAACTGTTGTTAGCAAGGAGAGAGTTTAAAATGAGTAGCCTTCCCCCTCAGAGAAAACACACCTCCTTTTTCCATAGAAAGGAAAAATCAATGTTATAGAAATACCTAGATGGCTACTACTATCTAAATTCAGTATTAGTATATATATTTGCTTCATAACTATTTTCCTATACTACATTTCAGCCATGACTGCCAAAGATTATCCATCACTATGGGGCTTTGGAACAACAAAAACATTTAAAATTCCTGTGGAACATTTGGATTTCAAGTATATTGAAAAATGTTCAGATATTAAACACTTGGAAAAAATTCTTTGGGTACTCAGGTAAGCATTCAAAAATCATTTTATGTTTCAGTATACCAATTATATTGTTGCCTTCTGAAAATTGAAACTCTTAGAAATATTGCACTTTCACATATTGAGATTGTTGTTTTGTTTTGTTTTTTCCCATGTTAGGTTCCAAAACTGTTGTTTTGATCCTGTGGTTAGTTCAGAGGGTTCTGGCTAGGTCTACTTCCAGCATGCAACGTAAGGCTCATCAGTGTTCAAGAGGACATTTTTCTTGCTTCCTCCACATTTTCTAGGAAAAGGTAGCCATGAGAGTAGCCATTAGAAAATAAGGTTAGCTCACCAGCCTACCAGTTGATAAAGTTCTTTGGTACTCCCCCCACACCATACCATCTGCCAACGTGGGTGGTGACTCACCGTGAGCTGGTCACAAGGAGAGCATGGTGGGGAGGCCACGAGGTGGGACCAGAAAGCAGGGAATCCAGACCTTCTCTGGGTAAGGGCCCCGCAGTGGTGATTGTCAAACTTTAATATAGGTCAAATGTGATTGTTAAAAATGCAGATTTGAGGGTCCCATTCCCAGGGACCCTGCTTCAGGAAACCTGGGGTGGGGCCCAGGAACATGTGTTTTTAACGAGTGCCCGGCTGACTGACATGCAGGTGGTCAAGGGAGCCCACTTCAAGCAGCACTGCTCTGGGTGATCCCAATGCGTGCCACCTATTTGGGATGTACTGAGGGGTTTTCATTTGGAGAGTAGCCTGATATTGTGGAAGTGTTTGTGAAGCATGAATCCCTCCTCCCTGGACATCAGTAGCGTTCCTTTTGTTAGGTGGTAGTTATCTGTTTTCTGTCTTCTGACCCCCTTCCTCATCACTGTGTCCTCTCCTTTTTCTCTCTCATCACCTTCAGCCTCCTGTCCTCCCTAAGCATCCCTGCTTGTGCCCGGACACAGTCAATGTCAACCTCATCATTTCTGAAATGGAAAGTGAAACATGTATTTTTCCTTTTGTTTTTCTCAGCAGTAGAAAAACATTTTCATTTACCTGTGGTCAAAGACTAATAAAGAAAATGTGACGTTTATGTGATGGAAGAGTTTGAAAGCCACACGCTGTTGGTTCTAAGAAATTCTATGAATAGCTTAATTCAATTATATTGCATTGATTCAGAATTTATTTATTTTTAAAGATTTTATTTGTTTATTTGAGATAGAGAGTGAGAGAGAGAGATCACGAATGGAGGGCAGAGGGAGAAGCAGGCTCCCCGCTGAGCAGGTAGCCTACCCCGAGGCTCCATCCCAGGACTGTGGGACCATGACGTGAGTTGAAGGCAGACGTTTAACCAACTGAGCCACCCAGGCACCCCCAGAATTTATTTTTAAGAAAAATTTATTTGAAAATGGGAATTTTTTCTATTTTTCTAAAAATTTAAAGGTAAACAGACTTAGAAGGGGAAACGGTTGATTTTCCTTCAGAAACAAAGAACAGAGTTCTCCATACAACTCTCTAGGAATGAATTCTGTTCCTTGAGTTGGTTGAATTTAGAGGCATGTTGTTCTGAACCACTCCTCTGCCATTTTCTTCCTATCCCTTTGGGGGAAAAAAAGGAGCTACAAACTCCTCCTTGGGAAGGAAATCCAGTCTCAGTTTCTGCCTGTCTCTAATATTGAATTTTCATTTATAAGTTAAAATTACCTTATATAACAAAATGAACACATGTTAAAGAGGGGAGAAAATGTTGTTTATTCAACTTTCAAAGTGTGTGATGGAAGCTGGTATCTTTGGAGCTCCATTATTTCCTTCATTGCATCACTCCATAGATGAACATAAAAACGAAGGTTGTGCTGGTTGAGGAAGGTGAGTGGGAAGCCCACGCACAGCCCAGCCTTCATCCCTGTGCAGGGGCAGCCCTGGAGAGCTCCACAGAACCCCTCTGCTCCATGGAGCCCAGCCTGCAAATCTACATTGGTCTCTAAATAAAGTGGTGACTCCAAAGTTCTGAATTTTTTTAAAGGTCTGGTGAGGAAGGATATTATCCTGAACTTACGGAATTTTGTGAAAAGCGCCTTAAAGGCTTGGCTCCTGAAAGTAGAGCTTTGAGGAAAGATAAACCTGCAGCAACAGCATCCAGTTTTACAGCAGAAGAATGGGAAAAAATTGACGGCGACATGAAGGTATAGAGTGACGCTGGTTTTTGTGACATTCTCATATTGCATATATGTCTCCTTCCCTTTTCTAAAATCCTAGGCTTCTTTCTTTTATGTCAGTGAAGGGCTTTTAGTGGTATTCATTCAGGTAGTATTGGTTGCTTCTCAAACCCAGGAGAATATTGTGAATGTGTATGTTTGTGTCTGTACACCCACATGTGTATTTTAAATGACTGTCCTAACAAAGAAACATAATTCACTCAGCTTCTATAAACAGTGCTACACAACATGCTGGTTTGTAATTTCTTTTGTACGATCCTGGTTATTTCCTTGGCATAAATTACTGGAAATCCAGTTGCTTGATCAAAGGATGTGAATAATTCTAAGGCTGTTGAAACACATTTCTTTTTTTTTTTTTTTTTAATTTTATTTATTTATTTGACAGAGAGAGACACAGCGAGAGAGGGAACACAAGCATGGGGAATGGGAGAGGGAGAAGCAGGCTTCCCGCGGAGCAGGGAGCCCGATGCGGGGCTCGATTCCATGACCCTGGGATCATGACCTGAGCCGAAGGCAGACGCTTAACGACTGAGCCACCCAGGCGCCCCGAAACCCATTTCTATGTTCTCAGAAAAGTTGTGCCTTTGTTCTCTTTTCAGCAGCAGTATATACGAATGCCCATTTAAGGTATTCTTCACTGGATACTATAATAATTTTTTTTTAAGATTTTAGTTATTTATTTGAGAGAGAGTGTGAGCAAGCATGAGTGGGGCGGGGGTTGGGGGTGCGGTGAGGGGCAGAGGGAGAGGGAGACGCAGACTCCCCGCTGAGCAGGGAGCCCCAACATAGGGCTCAACCTCAGGACCCCAGGATCATGACCTGAGCTGCCGGCAGACACTTAACTGACTAAGCCACCCTATAATCATTTTTTAATCAATTAAATAACTGAAAAATTCGTGTATCTGTTTGATTACTAGCAACATTCAATTTTTTTGTCCATCAGTTGAATTTCTTCTTTTGTTAATGGCCTGTATCTTTAGTGATTTCTTTTAATCAGCTTTATTGAGGTATAATTTACATTCAAACAAAAATTTAATGATCTACGTTTCACTGAGTTTTGACACCTGTCTATGCTCTAAAACATTTCTATTACCCCGAAAAGTTTCCTTGTGCCCCTGTGCAGTCAGTGCTGACCCCACATCCTGGTCCCTGGTAACCCCTGAACTGTTTTCTATCATTGTGGATTTGTCTTTTTTAGACTTCCCTATAAATATAGTCATGCAGTATGTGGTCTTTTGTGTCTTCTTTCACTTAGCATCACGCTTTTGAGATGCATCTATGTTGTTGCATATCCATAGTTTGTTTCTTTTAATTGCTGAGTAGTACTGAATTGTATGGATATCTCACAGTTTATCCACTTATCAGTTGATGAACAAAATGTTTTCCAAAGTGGCATTCCTGCCAGTAATGAATAAAAATTCCTGTTGCTCTGCATCTTGGTTCACACTTAGTATTGCCAGTTTTGTTAATTTCAGCTTTTAGATATGCAGTGGTATCTCATTGTGGTTTTAATTTCCATTTCTCTAATGACTAACTTTGTTGAGTGTCTTTTCATGTGCTTATTTGCCATCCATATATCTTCTTTTGTGAAAAGTCTTTAAATACTTTGCCCATTAAAAAAACATTTGGATTACTTATGTTCTTACTAAGTCGTAAAATACATGTCTTTCATACATGTCTTTCATTAGATACATCTTTTGCAAATATTTTTGCAAAAAATACTTTGCAGATTACCTTTTCATTTTTTACGGTGACTTTGGAAGAGCGAAGGTGTTTAATTTTGATGAAATCAATATTTCTTTTACAGTCTGTGCTTTGTGTCCTATTTAGGAAGTCTTTGTCTAATCCCAGATCCCCAAGGTTCTTCATATTATTCTTCTAGAAAGTTTCTAGTTTTAACTCTTAAATTTAGGTCTAGGATCTGTTTTAATTTTGGGGTACACACACACACACACACATATAATATAGATACCAAGGTTTCAAGCATCACTTAATGAAAGATTATCCTTTCCCCATTGAACTTCTTGACATCATCATCAAAAATCAATTGACCATGTATGTGTGGGTCTATTTCTGGACTCTCTTTATTCTTTTTCATTAATCTAAATGTCTCTCTTTACTCTAATACCTCATTCTCTTGATTATGGTTAAGTCTTAAAATCAGATAGTAGAAGTCCTCCAACTTTGTTCTCCTTTTTCATAGTTGTTTTGGCTATTCTAGGTCCTTTGCTTGCCAGTTACTACAAAATAACTTGCTCGTCTTTGGGTTGGGATTGTGTTGAATTTATGGATCAATTTCAAAATAACTGACATCTTAATAGTGAAATTTCTGATCCATGAACATTATATGTTTTCTGTTCATTTAAGTCTTCTTTAATTTTTTGTGCCAGTGTCTTGTAATTTTCTTTTTTTTTTTTTTAAAGATTTTATTTATTTATTTGAGAGAGAGAGAGAATGAGAGACAGAGAGCATGAGAGGGGGGAGGGTCAGAGGGAGAAGCAGACTCCCTGCCAAGCAGGGAGCCCGATGCGGGACTCGATCCCGGGACTCCAGGATCATGACCTGAGCCAAAGGCAGTCGCTTAACCAACTGAGCCACCCAGGCGCCCCGTGTCTTGTAATTTTCAATGCGTAGTTCTTGCATATTTTTTGTTAAATTTATTCCTAAGTATTTAATATATTTTATGCTATTGTAAAAGTTAATGTTTTTCAATTTCAATTTTTTCCTCATTCTAAGTCACCCTAGCTATGAAATTTTATGTATGTATGTATGTATGTATGTATGTATTTTTGGTGTGGTAAAATACATATCACATAAAATTTACCATCTTAGCCATTTTTAAGGGTACAGTTCATTAGTGTTATATTGACATTATTATATTCAGAGATTTTTAGGTGTGCAGTTCAGTGTTATATTCATATTGTTGTGCAACCAATCTTCAGAACTTTTTTTTATCGTACAGAACTGAAACTCTATACCCATTAAACAGTAGTTCTCCATCTCTCCCTCCCCTCAGCTCCTAGCAACCACCATTCTACTTTCTGTTTCGTAAGTTTGACTAATCTAGATACCTCATATCAGTGGAATTTTAATTTCAATTTTTATTTGTACATTGCAAGTTTATAGTTATCTGACTGATCCTTTTATATTGACTTTGTATCCTGCAATCTTCTTAAATTTACAAATTAGTTGTAGTAGCTTTTTTGTAGATTCATTTTCTTCTATGCAGGATCATGTCATCTGCAAATAATGAAAGATTTACTTCCTCTTTTCCAGGATGGCTGCCTTTTATTTCTTTTACTTGCCTTATTGCACAGGCTTGGACCTCTAGTACAATGTTGAATAAAAGTGTAAGAACAGATATTCTTGTCTTGTTCATAATATTAGGGGGACATCATTCAGCCATTCACCATTAAGTATAATGTTGGCTTTAGATTTTATGATGTGACCCTTTATAAGGTTGAGGAGGGTCCCTTCTATTCCTTGTTTGATGAGAATTTTTATCATGAATGGGTATAGAATTTTATGAAATGTTGGGGCGCCTGGGTGGCTCAGTCGTTAAGCATCTGCCTTCGGCTCAGGTCATGATCCCAGGGTCCTGGGATCGAGCCCTGCATTGGGCTCCTTGCTCTGCAGGGAAGCCTGCTTCTCCCTCTCCCACTCCCCCTGCTTGTGTTCCCTCTCTCGCTCTGTCTCTCTCTGTTAAATAAATAAATAAAATCTTAAAAAAAAATTCCTGCATTTATTGAGAGGAATGTAAGATTTTCTTTATAGTCTATTAATAAGGTAAATTATGTACTCTGTTTTCAAACGTTATACCAGTCTTGCATTCAAGGATAAACTCTATTTAGTCATGTTGTGTCTTTTTTATATATTGCTGGAATTTTATGAAGGATTTTTGTGTCTCCAATCACGAGAGATATTAGCCTGTAGTTTTCTTGTAATGTCTGGTTTGGGTAATAGGGTAATGCTGGCCTCATAGAATATGAGTTGGGAAGTGTTCTCTCTTCTTGAATTTTCCAGGAAAGTTTGTGTGTAACTGGTATTATTTCTTCCTTAAACATTTTCCAGAATTCACCACTGATGCCATCTGGGCCTCAAGTTTTTGTTATAAGAAAGGATTTGACTATGAATTACGTTTCCTTAACAGATACAGTGCTATTCAGGTTATCCTTAGAGTTCTCTCTCTGTCTGGCTCCCTCTTCTTGAATATATTGCACCCCGGATCTTTGTAATCTTTGCCTCCCTGAAGCCTGAACTGTGTTTTTTTTTAATTCAGTGAGACCACAGGGCTGTTTGGGTTTCCTTTCCCTATGTTATAGCCTGGAAATTACGGGCAGTAAATTGGGGCCAATGCAAAGCTTCCCTCATTTGTTTCCTTTCTTTCAAGGATCATTGCCCTGTGCTACCTATTGTCCAATGTCTGAAAACCACTGTTTCATATATTTTATCCAGTTTTAGAGTTTAAGCAGGAGGGCAGATCCAGTCCCTGTTACTCCATCAGGTCCAGGAGGAGATATCCCTTTATTGATGTTTCTATTCATGTGTTCCTTATTTAGTTGTAATAGTTCTGTTGCATATATTCTAAATTTTCCTTCAGTTTGTCATTAGTCTTTTAAATCTTGTGTATAGTGTTTTTCATGTTTATTCATTAAAAAAATTTTATCCCTTGGTTTTATCCCTTCTGTTTTCTTGCTTTTATACTTGAGAAAGCTTCCTCTCCACCAGATGCATATTTACCTGTATTTTCTGAGTTCTTTTGTGGTTTCATTTTGCTTAAGAAATAACTTCTTAAAACAGATTCTGGAGAAACAGTTTTTTGTTTTACTTTATTTTACTCAGCATATTTTACTGGATTGAATAATACATTTGAAGACAATTTTGAGGAATATGTATTCTCTAACTCAGAATGCTATGTTTTTTTAAACTTTCAGTTTTCTCGGGGCACCTGCGTGGCTCAGTTGGTTAAGCGTCTGCCTTGGGCTCAGGTCATGATCCCGGGGTCCTGGGATCGAGCCCCGCATCGGGCTCCCTGCTCAGCGGGGAGCCTGCTTCTCCCTCTCCGTCTATGCTCCCTTGCTTGTGCTCTCTGCCTGTCTCTTTCTTTCTGTCAAATATATAAATAAATAAAATCGTTAAAAAAACATAAACTTTCAGCTTTCTCATTTTGCCATTTTATTGACTTGAAATTGAAAATCTGGTAATTAATCTACAAGTTAAAATATCAGTTTATGTCCGGAGTTCTTTGGCTTTATTGTCCAGGGAATAACAGCGTAGTTTTAGTTGCAGAACCTGCTTTTTTTTTTCCCAGTTGCGTGTTCTTTCTCAGTCACCTCTCGACTTTGCTTCTTCTCCCTTTCTTTCTTGCTTTTCCCTGCCACTTGTCCCTCTCCCCGCCATGCTCTCTTACTCTTTGCCCTCCTCTGTAGTGCTTCCTCTTCCTTTTTACCTTTCTCCCCTTACTGTTTTTCTGTTTCTTCTCCCTTTTTCACGTCTCTGCTCCCATTTTGTTCCCCTGCCTCCTGCACGGTTAGGACAGATAACAGAGTTAATCGCTGTATCACGGTGCCTAATTTAATATAGTGTCTGACAGATACCAGACCCTCACTGTACAGCTGCTGAATAATCATAATAGAATTTCCCAGATAACAGATCTCTCACTCAGTTTCTTCCTAGAACCTGTGAAAATTCAGTTTAATAAACATGATTATGAACCTATTATGTGCCAGACCATGTGCTAGATTCCTGAACCACAAAGGTGAGACTATGACATAGGTTCTGCCCTCAGGGAACTTACAGAATGTGAGAGAGATGAACAATAAATGGCTTATTTTAAATCTCTGTGTTAAAACATGGAGGAGGAGCATTTGTAGCCCAACCAGGTAGTTCAGGGAAAGCTTGTTGGAAGGGATGAGAGTAAGCTTGCAAAATAATAGAAGTAGGAAGAGTAACACAAATATGCATAATAATACTGAACTGTACATTTAAAAGTGGTTAACATGATAAGTTTTGTTTTGTGTATTTTACCACAGTTTAAAATAATAGTAGAAGGGCATTACAGATAGAATGCATGACCAAATTGTCACCCAAAAAAATGAACCCATAGGAAACTATGATAATGTTGTAATCCTAACACCTGATTAATTACTTCAAACTGTTTATCTTCTTTTTTCTCCTGCTTCTCAGAGTTGGATATCGGAAATTAAAAAAGAAGAAAATAAAATGCACTTTCATGAAACTGACACACTTCCAGCACTGGAAGATAATTTGCCTCCAGTTCGTGGTTCACATAGCCATCTTCATGTTAGTAAGGTAGGCCGTTTTGGTGTGAGGTGTGGGTGGCGGGGGGACAAGACTGTTGTTGTTGTTAAGAGAGCTAGCAGCTAATCAGAGTAACTACAGTGTGACGTCCCCTGAGAGCTGGGGATCATCTTTCAGCTGGCTGTGCGCTGTGGCCTTCTTGAGGAGGCTGTGTTTCATCACTTGGAGATCCAAATGAAACATTTCCCTTTGAAGGCTTGCTTCTTGGGCTCTGCCTTTTCTCATTTTTTCTTTCATTGTGATGTCTGCTCTACGCTGACCAGTTTTGATGAGCACATAAGATCCAATTCAGTGGGTGAGAATTTCAGGGAATAATCTTGTCTGTCCAATGGAGGCATAGAGGAAATAGTTTATTACATGATTAACTCTGGATTTAAAGTATTAAATAGATACTTGCAAGCAGTTATAGATGTCATTCCTCTGTTTACTGCATGTTATTACCCCAGCCCCTTATGATTATTTCTCTGTGGTCGATCCCCATTTTGTCATGTAGACCTTTCCTTTTTCACCCATGGGTTCCATAAAGAAGGGGCCTGTTGGAATTTCAGGTCCATTTATACTTAACTTCAACTTAAAACTGAGCTTCTGGGCATCCACCTGACCCTGATATTACAGAATCTAGCCATTGTGTCCTGGGCATTGGGAGTCTCTGGGCTTTCACGTGGATCCTGCATTCTGTTCCCTCTGCCCTACTTTTTTCTTTTATTCCTATCATTTCTGAAAGTTTGCCTGCTCAGGTCTCTTCATTCTGGGTTCATTCTTGTTATTCTCATTTCTTCTTTGAATACTCAATTTTATTTAAAAAACATCCATAGCCCTTCATTACAGTGCTCTCTAATAATTTACCTTCCTGCATCTTTTTCCTCCCCATTAAGAATTGCTCATGTAACTGAGGTACACCATAATCTGGTAAGGATGCCACTCTCTGTAATTAATATATTTGTATTTATTGAACACCCATTTTTTGCTAGGTCTGTGCCCTGAAAATATAACAGGGGGTTATGGTTCCATGGGGTAGATAGACTAGTGGTACAGTGATTCTCAAAGTATAATCCATGGGCCCTGGTTCTCCCAGAGATCCTTCCAGAGGGTCCAGAAAGTCAATGCTATTTTTAGAAAATAATGCTACTGCTTTGCCTTTTTCACTGTGTTGACATTTGTATTGAGGGTGAAGCTGCTGGGCCTTAGCACGAAGCAAGGCACTGAGGGGCACCAAGCTGTGCTAGTAGTCTCTGTTTTCTCCACAGCTCCCCATTTACAGTAAACTATTCCAGTTTGACTTAAAAATGTCTTTGATGAAACAAAAAAACTTATTTTGTTAAGTCTTGAATCTTGAGGACACATCTTTTTAATAATCTGTGTGACAAAAGAAGTGTTCAAAAAGCACTTGACTGTGAGGTAAAATCCGGTGGTTATTTCGAGATTCGAGACTTGTATGAGTGAGTTGCCAGCTTAAGTCACCATTGTTTCCCGGAACAGGTTTTACTGGAAAGCGATTGACAGACAAATTATGGTTATTCAGGCTTGGGTTTTGGCAAACATTGTATTGAAAATAAATGAAGTGGGCCTGTCACTCTAAGGAACAACTGACAGTGTTTTTTGCTAGTGATAAAATCTGAGCTTTCAACTGCAATTTAAGAGAGTATTTCATGTTCTTATGCAGCCCTTAAATACCTGCTTGTGACAAAAAATTTCCCCTTAAGGGGATACCTAAAGACTTTTCTGATGAGCTCGATGAAGATATTAACAGATAAGATTTTTAAATTGTATAAAGAAATGTAGGGATATTTGGAAGCTCTCCATAACTCAAATGACCGCACCCAGTGTTACAAAATTATGCATGGGTAAACAACCCATTCAAACTGGTTTTGGATTGTGACTAACTTTTTTTTTTTAAGGTTTTATTTATTTATTTGACAGAGCGAGAGAGGGAACACAAGCGGGGGAGTGGGAGAGGGAGAAGCAGGCTTCCCGCAGAGCAGGGAGCCTGATGCAGGGCTCGATCCCAGGACCCTGGGATCATGACCTGAGCCAAAAGCAGATGCTTAACCGACTGAGCCACCCAGGCGCCCTGGATTGTGACTAACTTTTAAAAAACCACGTAAGAAACTGTTGATGAGCATAATGGCTCTTGTTTGCTTTCCTCCCATTCCCTTCTAGTGCTCGTAGTGGGCATGCGACCTAGGTTGGGCCACTGAATAGCACCAAGCTAGTGCTTGGTCAGGGATGGGTGCATGACCCAAGCTAGGGAATGCTGAGTCCTTCCCTGGGATTTCTCTAACTAAAGGTGGAGAGAAGAGTCACTCTCCTTCTTTCTGACTGGGAGGCCTGTGAGGTTATGATCCCATACTGCTTGTAGCCACTGTGCGTACTATATGGAAAAAGCAAGTAGCCAGTGGGGGGAAAATGAAATCTGTGGGCAGAAAGAAGCAGAGACTAGGAACAGGGGGAGAGTGGGAGAGCTGGAGAGAGAGAATATACTATCCTTTATCTAGTAATACCCCTGCCCTTTCATCAATTTAGTTATGTAAGCCAATAGTTTATTCTTTTTTTAATAGGATTAGTCCAAGTTGGGTGTCTGTTGTTGCAAACAAAACATCTCTAATGCACCAAAGTAGTTATTCTTATTTCTCCAATGCCTGGGTTTTTTTATGTTTTTTTTTTTTTTTTTTTAAGATTTTATTTATTTATATAATTGTTGGAGATGAGAGAGAGCGCACAAGCAGCGGGAGCAGCAGGGAGAGGGAGAACCAGGCTTCCCGCTGAGCAGGGAGCTGGATGCCGGGCTCATTCCCAGAACCCTGGGATCAGGACCAGAGCCAAAAGCAGACCTTAACCAACTGAGCCACCCAGGCATCCCTCCAATGCCTAGGATTTAAAAGAATGAATGATAGTTGATTACTTTTTTATTATAAGAAAATCACTAAAAAGCACATTTCATACATGTGAGTTTTTAAATCTTATATACATACTTAAAGTCCTATAGATTGCTCCCAGAATTAACTACCAATTTAAAATCCTTTTTAACATGCTGTATGTTAATAGTTACAATACTTGAGTTGTTATAACTTCAAGAGTACCTATTTTTCTTACCCATTCAATTAGTATATCTTAATTCAGTACTTCACATTGCATTTATCATAAAACCTGCTAATCTTATATTAAATATGTCTCATAAAATGTGATTTTATTCTTTCAGGAAAAATATTCTAATAGCAGACAACCTAAGAAGAAAATTCCGAGGGATTATGCAGAATGGGATAAGTATGTTTTATATTTTGTAATACAAAATTTGTCACTGGAAAATTCTCTACCATAAAATATTGTAGTAACTTCTTAATTATTATAAATCTGAACATATCAAGACTACCAAGTTACTTTGGTAGAGTACTAAGAGTATATGGTCTAAGTAATGAAGGATAGTTGGAAGAAAGGCAGGCAGGCAGGGACAAGCCCCCCACTCCCCCTAAGTGGAAACCACCCTTAAAAGGGTTTTATACCATCCTGGAAGGAGCCCTCCACCCTTTCCCATGTGATAGATGACAAAAGCCTGATTGGATGACAGGCGTGTGGAGGGTTAATCAGATTTAAACAGCCTACCAGCCAGGCCATAAAAACCCCTAGACTTAGACACTCCAGGTTACTCCAGGTTGCAACCCTCTCGGTTCCCCTCCCTTTCCAGGAGCTTTGTACTATCGCTCAGTAAACTTTGCTTTGCTGCCCACCACTCTTCCTCTGGTCTACCCCTTCATTCTTCCAAGTGGCGTCACCAAGAACTATGGGCATTGAGGGAAAAGAAATCCTGTAACATAAGCACTTTTGATCATATTTTTTCATTAAATAAATATCTACAGCATCCTTTTGTTTATAAAAGCAACCAAAAATAATTCAGGTAATCCTATGCCCATCAAAAATAAAAAAGAACAAAAACTTTAAATCGAGATAAATTAGTTACAATTTTAATGACAAAGTTCTGAACAGTTTAGGTCTGATAAATATGGAGGTCCTCACTTGAATTACATGGTTTCTCAGAGCAAATACAGATGACTTGTAATATGAACCTGTTAACGCATTTTTGGAATATGTCTCTAAAGGCACAGTGGTGTGAATATAAGACTATCACTGATAAATTTAATTTTCTTGCTTGTACATTTTTTCAGTTTTTTTCTTTCATTTAAGATTTGACGTGGAAAAGGAATGTTCAAAAATTGATGAAGATTACAAAGAAAAAGCTGTAGTAAACAAGTCACATTTGTCTAAAATTGAGACAAGAATAGACACAGCAGGTAATTGGAAAAAAATAATTTCATAGTTTTTACATTTTCAAAATTGTAATAAAAGCTGTCAAACTAGATGACCTTCTCTTTAAGAGCTACAGATTTCCATTGTAAGTTTATGGATTTTCTCCTAGAGTTGACCACTTCTAACAAATTCAGTTGCATCCTTTTTAACTACTTAATTTTATATGAGTAATAGTTACACTACTTAAATTTAGTAAGCCTCAAAATATAGACCTAGTGTTTTACTATAATTTGTTTTTCATTGTATTTTTCAAATCTTTTTTCTCCAAATCCCTCAATTTTTTTTTGCCTCAAAACAAAAAGATACAGCAGTTTATTTGTTTTCACTGGAAGTCAGTAGGTGTATAGCACCTTTAAAGTGAAATAAAACCAATAATAAAAAAAATCTAAACCCCCCCAAATTGTGAATGATTTAAAGAAACATTTCCTAAACTTAGGAAACCTTTATTTTATTTACTTCACAATTTACTGCTGCTCTTAAAATAAGCATTCTTGGATTTAAACTTTTTAAAAATTCTCTTCAATTATAATTTTATTTATAGCAGATAACATTTACTTCTAGGTCTAACTGAGAAGGAAAAGACTTTTCTTGCTACTCATGAAAAGGAAAAAGGAAATGAAGCTTTCAACTCAGGAGACTATGAAGAGGCTGTGATGTATTATACTAGGTGAGCAGATTTTTGTTGTGGTTTATGTTGCCTTTTTTTTTTTTTTTTTTTTAAGTAGGCTCCACACCTAAATATGGGGCTTGAACTCAGGACCCTGATCGAGAGTTGCGTGCTCTACCAACTGTGCCAACCAGGAACCCCTTGTTGTGGTTTAAACTTGCCATTTAGGGGCGCCTGGGTGGCTCAGTCATTAAGCATCTGCCTTCGGCTCAGGTCATGATCCCAAGGTCCTGGGATCGAGCCCTGCATCGGGCTCTCTGCTCCGCAGGAAGCCTGCTTCTCCCTCTCCCACTCCCCCTGCTTGTGTTCCCTCTCTGTCAAATAAATAAAATCTTAAAAATAAATAAACTTGCCATTTAAAAAACATGATAATGTTTATATTTAATTGTTGAAGTGATATAAATAAGCTAAAAAGTCTGTCAGAATCACTGAAGATATTATACTTATGATTTATCATAAATTCACTTGTGTTTGCCTTGTTTTTCAGTACTTTTCTCAACCCCTTAAGCTCCCTAATCCCCAGTTTGACAGAGGTCCTTTCCTATTTTCCAGAGAAAATAGAAGCCATCTGAATGGAACTCGACAGAAACTCCATAGAGCATAGAGGTTAAGAACTCAGGTTCTGTAGTTAGAGTGCCTGGATCTAATCCTAGTACTTATGATGCTACCTCCCACCACAGGGCCTTTGCATATGCTGGGTCCTCTGTGTAGAAATCCTTTCCTCTTATTATCTAGTTAATTCAAACTTGCCTTCAAATCTCATCCCATGCTTCACTTCTTTGGGGAAGTCTTCCTTTGCCTCCCAGACAAGGTTAAATCTCCACTCTACTCCACTCCTCCCCACCCCTGACTTCCAAGGCAATCTTGCCTCTCCTTTGTGGTACTTGTTGGAGACACAATTTAAGTTTGTGTTTTGATAGTAACTGGACTGTAAACTCTGTCAGAGCAGAGCACCCTTGTCAGTTTTCTTATAACTTTGTATCCCCAGTGCCCAACAAAGTACCTGGTTCATAGTAGATATTCAATAAATACTTATATGCACTTTTTTAAAATAAAGATTTTATTTATTTGAGAGGGAGAGAAAGAGCATGAGTGGATAGAGTGGCAGAGGGAGAGGGAGACTCAGACTTTTGACTCAGACTCTCCTTACCTTTGACCCTGAGATCATGACCTGAGCCAAACGCAGATGCTTAACTGACTGAGCCACCCAGGCATCCACTTACATGAACTTTTGAAGCTCTTAACAGTCAATGAAAAGTAGAATAATTTCCTAAAATATTGTTACAAACTAATTGTGCTTATAGAATCCCTTATGCTATCTTAGAAATAAACTCTCTATGATCTTTTTTTCCACCTTTGGAAGGAAGATTTTTTTTTTTTTCAATGTTGCTTCTCTAAAGAAGTTTATCTCCACTGTTTAAGTGAACATACAAGGTAAAGAGACTATTAATCTATTTCTCATTCAGTATTGTCTTCCCTTTTTAGGCAGGTGGATGTCAGCGCTGATGTTGTTCTCTCTCTCCTTGTAGATTTCCACCAGTAGAGACTCTCTTAGTCTATTACAGGGAACACAATTTTTCCTCTTTTAAGAAATCAGAGTGGTGAAAAATTAAAGCAGCATAGCATTAAGGGAACTCAGACTGCCACTTTCTGACACTGGGCAGATTCTTCACCTCTCTTGCCTCAGTTTCCTCAGTGTGATGAGGTTGTTATAGTGAAGTAGTTCAGAGCCGCTGTGAGAATTCAATAAAACAACACTGAAAGGCAGGATAACATGGTGGTAGTGAAAGCAGGTGCTGGAGTACACTGGGTTTGAGTCCTGCCTCCCATTTACTAGCTTGTGACCTCGGGCATGTTACTTGGCTTTTCTGTCACATCTGTTTTTTTCATCTGTAAGATAGGAAGAGCAGTAATACCTCCTTCATGGATTATAGTGAGGCTTCAATGAGCGTGGTGTCTGTGCCTGGCAGGTGGGAGGTACTCAGTGTCAGGTACTTGTATTAGTCATTCTTACTTGTATTGTCTGTCTTTGGTCTCTACCCAACCATGTGATTTCTTTATATTCATCTTTAATGATCTTAGTAAATTGCTACTTTTTGTGGCTTTTCCCTTTTCATTTTCTATTCTTCTGGCTTTAGAAAATTCAGTGCACTGATACCCTTATCTTTCCTAAGCTTAGGAATACATTATTTCACAGCACTCCAAATCAACTTATTAAGCAACAACCGGGGAGGTTTTAAGTCCTTTTCATCAGTTATTTTGCTTTCATACCCTTAATGTAACAAAATTTCCTCTCTTAAAGTCTGTATTCCTCAGTTACTATTACTCTCCTTTGTTTCCTTCAGTTAACTTTTTCTGATTAAATTACGATCATTTCCTCCCAGTTAAATCTACTTTTAGATTACAAACTAAACTCTTGTTTTTAGATTACAAAGTAAACTCACCATAGCAACTTAATAAAGGATATTAGTTGTGGTTGATTGCTCCATTTTTTTGTACTAGGAAATTGTCCCCAAGGAGTCAAAATAATGTATTTGATGTTAACTAAACTGTTTTTTTAGGAGATCTGTGGGTATGTAGGTTACCATGTCACTTCTAAAGCCAGGGTCAACCTTAAACTGCTTACCTAGGTACTCAGCATCTGTCTAAATATTGATTCAGTACGTCTGTAGAACTATATTTTATTACTCTTGATGATGTAGGCTGTGCCAGTTTGCTAGGGCTGCCATAACGAAGTGCCACAGGCTGAGGGGCTCAAACAACAGAAATTTATTTTCTCACCGTGTGGAGGCTGCAAATCTGAGATCAAGGCGTCGGCAGGGCTGGTGTCTTCTGAGGCCTCTCTCCTTGGCTTGTAGGTGGCTGTCTTCTCTCTATGTCTTCAAGTGGTCTTTCCTCGGCATGTGTCTGTGTCCTAAACTCCTCTTCCTATAAGGACACCAGTCATAATGGATGAGGGTACACCCTCATGACCTCAATTTAACTTAATCATCTCTTTAAAGACCATCTCCAAATACAGTTACATTCTGAGCTGCTGGGGGTAAGGACTTCAGCATATGAGTTTGGGGGACACAATTCCACCTATAACACAGGCTATAATTGTTTTCTTTAAAACTTTAGCTGAGTTTTTCTATCTTCTTATGTTTTCCTCTGGTCTACTTGTTGCCAATAAGTGTCTCTTTTGTAGGAGTATATCAGTGCTCCCCACAGTGGCGGCCTATAACAATCGTGCTCAAGCAGAACTCAAACTACAGAACTGGAACAGTGCTTTTCAGGATTGTGAAAAGGTCTTGGAGTTAGAACCTGGAAACTTAAAGGGTAAAAAATATTCACAGAATGCTTTAAATTTACACCAGGATTTGTTCGACAATTTGTGGACACTCACTATGATTATACTAAGACTATTTCAGATACACTCTAATTTCTGTGAATCATCACTTTCATAAAGTTACTTTTAACTTCAAGTTTAACTTGGAATTTAAATTCCTGGTTATTTGCACTGAAGTGGTTAATAATCCCAGGAGATTAAGTAAAATATGTTTTTAAAGAAATATCTCAGGCTTACATTTGAGCTGTAGTGGTTTTCTTTTTATCTTTTAATTTTTTTATTGTGGTAAAATACACATAACATAAAACTTACCATCTTTATCATTTTTCAATGTACAATTCAGTGGTATTAAATACATTCATATTGTTGTGCAGTCGTCATTATCCTCCATTTCCAGAACTTTTTTTATCCTGCGTAAGTGAAACTCTATGCCCATTAAACAATAATTCTCTACCTTCCCCTCCTGCCAGCCTCTGGCAGCCACCATTCTCCTTTCTGTCTCTATGATTTTGCTATTGTAGGTATCTCATCTAAGTGGAATCATATAATATTTATCTTTTTGTTACTGGCTTACTGAACTATCCATTTATCCAAAAAATATCTAAGTATAATTTAATATAAAATTTCTGACATTAATATAATAAGCCCATGCCAGAGCTCTAGAACCTTCTGCCAGTGGCTTTGTGGGCATTTCCACCTACATGTCCATAGACATTTTATTTATTTCTTTTTATTTGTTTATTTGAGAGAGAGAGCAAGAGAGATTGAGCACAAGCGGGGTGAGGGGCAGAGGGAAAGGCAGACTCCCTGCTGAGCAAGTGGCCCGATGCGGGACTCGATCCCAGGACCCTGAGATCATGACCTGAGCCAAAGGCAGACGCTTAACCGAAGGAGCCACCCAGGCGCCCCTCCATAAACATTTTAAATTAAGTGTGCCCAAAGCTAACTATATCTTTTTACCAAAACCTGCACTGTGTTCGGATTTCCTGTCTCAGTGGCTGCACAACCTTGCTGTGGTCTAAGCCTGACTACACAAGTCAGACTCCACTTTCCTTTTCTGTTATCCAGAAGGAATCACTCCACAAGGGAGCGGCATAATTTATAATAGACCCTATTTCTTTAAATGTTATGGATTTGAGTAAATATAAACACTTAATTTTTTTCACATGGAATGTACCCTTGTGCACCCTCCTGCGCACCGTGGGTGTGCTAAGGGGAGATCCTGGAGCATCAGCCCTGACTGTCATTGCCATGGATTGCCCTCCTTTTACCAGCAAAATCCTCTTTGTCTGTAGTTTGTCTCTGTCACAGAGTATGGGTGGGCTCCCAGTTTTAGGACGTGGCAAAAAAGTTTTGCGATCTTCTGATGGGCCCACACCAACACTGTGCCAGGCCCTGTGCCAGGTACTTGGCACGTATTAACTCCACTAATTTCACAATAGGTGAGTAGAGGTGCAGATACTATTGTTAGGACACTCAGTTTACAAAAGTGGAAACTGAGGCATAGAAGGATTAAGCAATTCACCCACAATCACACAGCTAGCAAATGGCAGAGACAGGACTCAGCACTGGGCAGCGGACTCCAGAGCCCACATTCAACCACAGTGCTCATCTTCTGCCACCAGAATGACTTTATGTTTCCATTTTTCCTTGTTTGAGTAATTTCAAAAGCACCAGAATCTTCACTATTTAAAAAACAAACTGGATAGAGTCAAATCTAGTAATGAAGAGGGCCATAAAACATTAAGAAGTCTTATATTTGCTTAAATGAATAACTTCCTTTTCAAAACTTTATGTTTTACTCAAAATATAACTGTTCTAAATGCAGTGTGGTATTTCAGTTCATCCTGCAACAGAAAAAGGCATTAGTGGAAAAACTGGTGAAATGCAAGTAAAGCCTGTAATTCAGTTAATAGTATTATACCAATGTTAATTTCTTAGTTTTGGCAAATATTCCATAGTTATGTAAGATGTTAGCATGAGGGAAAGCTGGAAGAAGGTATATGAAAACTCTCTGTATTATCTTTGCAGCTTTGCTATACACCTAAAATTATTTCAAAAATAAAAAGTTTTAAAAATGATAACTATTGGGCGCCTGGGTGGCTCAGTTGGTTAAGCGACTGCCTTCGGCTCAGGTCATGATCCTGGAGTCCCTGGATCGAGTCCCGCATCGGGCTCCCTGCTCGGCAGGGAGCCTGCTTCTCCCTCTGACCCTCCTCCCTCTCATGTGCTCTCTCTCATTCTCTCTCAAATAAATAAATAAAATCTTTAAAAATAAAAAAAATAAAAAAATAAAATAAAAATGATAACTATTATATCATGCCTACTTCTTTATGGTTGTTCCCTTCTGAGTAGTAATAGTAATAGCTAAACTTGTACTTAAAGTATAGTGTAACAGTTTTGATTAAATTTATGACAAAATGATTTATCCTGTAGATTTTCATGGCTCATTCTAAGGCTAAAATCAAGTTGGTCAAATGTATGTTTTAAAATAGCATATTAAAATATGTTGGATATAAATTTCTCACTTTTCAAAATTTCCAAGCCTCATTCTTTTCAAAATAATGATTTACTATACAAAGTTCTCTGATTATACATGGATAATGATGGGACTATAGGCATTCCTTATCAGTATTAAATAATTGTTGAATTATTTGAAATACACAGAAAATCTGATGCAGATTACCAAAGTGCTCAATCTCTGAACTGAGCCGACTTAATCATCAGGATTCTGTCAGTTCCCTGTGCGCAATACCGTCTAATCATTTTAGAGATTGCTATAGAGGCTTCCTTCACTAATGGCTCATATTATGAGCCATCTGCTGGTCAGCAATATACTAAATTTGAATAAAGGATTTTCTCAATTTTCATAAAGGGGCAAAATACTACTAGTGGTGATTATTAAGAGGAAAGTGTTAATGCTCCATGACCAGCTTCCCAGTAGAGCTGTACAGTGTGGTGCCTCGAGGGTATGTATGGCCTCTCAGTGCTGGCAGGGGCTGGCGGAGCCTGGGGCTGCTCGAGGACCGGGCTGCTGGAAGGGACTGGCGCCCGAGGCAGCCTCTTTGTTTACCCCAGTATCATTTTCTACATGTGCAACAATATGAAAATGGGTGTAATTAAGCTTTGCCCAATTGCACACTAAACTGTTCTGTGCTATTTGTATTCTTCCACTTGAAAAATAGGTTCTAACCATGATACCACACATTAAAAAATATAACTTTTTTTTTTTTTTTGTAAATTTTCAGCCCTTCTGCGCCGTGCCACTACATATAAACATCAAAACAAGCTCCGGGAAGCTCTAGAAGATTTGAATAAAGTACTGAATGTTGAACCTGATAATGAGTTGGCCAGAGTAAGTACAGAAAGTGATACCTCACTTACTTCTATAGTTTTTTTATTTTTATTTTTAAAAAGATTTTATTTGAGAGAGTGAGCAAGTGAGAGAGACAGCACAGGGGCAGGGACAGAAGGAGAGGGAGAAGCAGGCTTCCCACTGAGCAGGGAGCCCGACGCAGGACTCGATCCCAGGACCCTGGGACCATGACCTGAGCTGAAGGCAGATGCTTAATGGACTGAGCCACCCAGGCGCCCAGTTAGTATTTCTGTATTTATGTTAAAATGACATCAATCTTGTTGGATGAATGATGTTGAGAATTAGGTCACAGCTTTAAAAACTAGGTATATCCCAGGGCGCCTGGGTGGCTCAGATGGTTAAGCGTCTGCCTTCGGCTCAGGTCATGATCCCGGGGTCCTGGGATCAAGCCCCGCATTGGGCTCCTGGCTCAGCGGGGAGCCTGCTTCTCCCTCTCCCTCTGCCTCTCTCCCTGCTCATGCTCTCTCTCTCTCTCTCTCTGTATCTCTGTGTCTCAAATGAATAAATAAAATCTTTAAAAAAAAAAAATTAAGTATATCCCCCCCCCAAAAAAACACAAAACAACTAGGTATATCCCAGATGCCCCAAAGTGTTAATATCTATTTGAAGTGGAAGAAAACAGGCTCTGAAATGTCCAAAACTATAAACCTACTTTTGAAGGACAAATATTTATTTATTTAGATAGGTAACATTGTTTATAAGGTGTACTTGTGTTGATTCAATACATTTATATATTGCAGTAGGATCACCACCTTGGCTTTAGCTAACACCTCTGTCACATCACATCATTATTTCTTTTTTGTGGTAAGAACAATTAAGATCTTGTCTCTTAGCAACTTTGAGGTTTAGAATATGGTATTGCTGACTCTAATCTCTATGCTGTGCTTTAGCTCTCCAGGACTTATTTATCTATAATTGCAAGTTTGTGCCCTTAAGCAACATCTCCCAGTGCCGTACCTCCCCAGCTCCTGGTAATAATCATTCCACTTTCTGTTTTTTGTTGTTTGCTTGTTTTTTTTTAAGATTTTATTTATTTCTTTGACAGAGACACATTGAGAGAGGGAGCACAAGCAGGGGGAGTGGGAGAGGGAGAAGCAGGCCTCCCACTAAGCAGGGAGCCCGATGCGGGGCTCGATCCCAGGACCCTGGGATCATGACCTGAGCCGAAGGCAGACGCTTAACCGACTGAGCCACCCAGGCGCCCCTCCACTTTCTGTTTTTATGAGTTTGGCTTTTTTAGATTTCACATATAAGTGATATCATACAATAAGAATATTTGATTTTTCTCTTTCCTGCAGTGTTGTAGGCAATGCTTTTCTCTGAGCCAATCTCAATTTATTATGCAGAGTGGTATAGAAGTTTCCTAGGTAGGATTAGACACGCTCCATGGCCACAGCAGAGTGCATGGTAAGCATGGCACCAGCAACAGCATTCGCTGGCTGACTGAGCAGACTGACTGAGGTATGCACCCCGGGGGCTGTTGGGAGGCCTAATGAGTAGAGGTAAGTGTAGAGAACGGTGAGATTTTACCCTACTGGCAAATTAACAAGGTGGCCTAGCAGAAGACACAGAGGACTCTGTTATTCACACTACAGCAAACTGATGAGCTTCAAGTTCATGTCAGCTCCCTTGGCCCCCAAATCCCATGGGGGTGGTGCAGAGTGGCCCAGATAGAGCTGCACACTCATTGGGTTTGTATCACAGCTGAGGAATCCCAAACTTAGGAAAACCCTCATCTTTTATAATGGGATACAAGCAAACCTGCCCAAAATTCTGTTATGGAGGGAAACATCTTTATTTTACTGGAGAGCAAACATACCTGCTCTCTTCTCTGAAGAGAAATACTCTCTCTGTTTTCCAAGGCTGTTCTCAGTAACAGACATCCTGGAAAAGATAGTCCAGAACAACTGTTATTTATGCCACTACTCACAACATATTTAGAAATGTGAGAAGTCCATGGAGAACTGTCTTCCAGCAGTAAGTTGTCACTGTTTCTACACGCACCTGTAGGGTTATCTGTCTCACTCTCTCTCAGTGGCAGCTGATGTCCCTAGTGTATTTGTCAAGTTAGCATTTCAGTGGATTAGGTTTAGGGCCCGGCTGAAGAACACATCTTTTTCCCATAGTACTTTCATTTTATAGTGGTATATTTATTGAAAAGTTATCGTGACAATATTCTAAAAAAATTCTGAAACAAGGAAAACCACCTTTAATGTCACTACCCAATACAATTTCATGTTTACATATTAACTTTCAGGCCTTAACCATTTATATCTTAACCATATGCAAAGATTAACTCAAAATGGATCATATACCTCAGTGTAAAACCTAGAATATAAGAGTTCTAGAAGGACACATAGGATAGAATCTTTATGACCTTGGATTAGACAAATCTTCCTTAGATATGACATAATGGCACAATCCATAAAAGGAAAAGTTGGTAAATTGGACTTCATCAGAATTTAAAAGTTTTGCTCTTTGAAAGACACTATCAGAAATAAAAAGAAGACAAGTCACAGACTGGGAAAAAATATTTGCAAATTGTGTATCCAACAAAGGACTTGTATCACGAATATACACATGGTCCCCAACTTACAACGGCTTGACTTAACAATTTTTTGACTTTATGATGGTGCAAAAGTGATAGGTATTCAGTAGAAACTGTACTTTGAATTTTCATTTTTTTCTGGACTAGCAATATGCTGGGAAGGGGCAGTGAGCCACGGATCCCAGTCAGCCATGAGCTCACAGGGGTTAACCAATACAGTCATAACCATTCTGTGCCCATGCAACCATTGTGTTGTTCACTTTCAGTACAATATTCAATAAATTACATGAGATATTCATCATTTTATTATAGAATAGGCTTTGTGTTAGAGGATTTTGCCCAACCATAGGCTAATATAAGCGTTCTGAGCATGATTAAGGGAGGCTAGGCTAAGTAAGCTATGATGTTTGGTAGGGTAGGTGTTGTAAATGCATTTTCAACTTAAAATGGGGTTATTAGGACATAACCCCATTGTAAGTTGATGAGGATCTGTAAGAACTGCAAAGAACTCTTAAAACCCAATAATAAGAAAACAAACAGGCAAATAAAAAATAAGCAAAATGTTTGACTGTCAGACTCCACCAAAAGAGATCTGTGAATGGAAAATAAGCATATGGAAAGATGCTTAAGATCATTAGTTACTAGGGAAGTTTAAATTAAAATCACAATACTGGGCGCCTGAGTGGCTCAGTTAGTTAAGCCTCCACCTTTGGCTTAGGTCATGATCCCTGGACTCCTGGGATCCAGCCCCTGGTCGGGCTCCCTCTCTCACGCGCTTTCTCTCAAATAAATAAAATCTTTTAAAAAAAAAAGGGAAGAAACTTTTGGGAATGATGGATATATTTATTATGTCAAAACCTATCAATGTGCATTTTAAGCATGTGACTTTGTCAACTATACCTCCGTAAGCTGTTAAAAATGGGCAATTGGGGGAAAGGAAAATGTTTTGATATATTTTTTTTTCATTCTCATTGGCATAAAACATAAAACATATCTTAAAAAAAGCATGTGTCGTATGATTTTATTTGTATAAAACTCTGTGTGTACATATGTGTAGAAACATATCTAGGAATGTCAGAATGTCATTGTTACAGAGTGGCAGGATTTCAGATGATTTCTTTCTTTCTTTTCACGCTCATTATGCTTTAACGGACATGTATGATTATAATCAGACAAAGCAATGAAGTTGTTTGAAAAAGAAAAACAAGATCACCATAAAAAGTGTTGTCCTATGTACCTTTATCCACTTTTTTTTTTTTTTAAGATTTTATTTATTTATTTGACAGAGAAGGAACACAAGCAGGGGGAGTGGGAGAGGGAGAAGCAGGCTTCCCGCAGAGCAGGGAGCCCAATGTGGGGCTCGATCCCAGGACCCTGGGATTATGACCTGAGCCGAAGGCAGACGCTTAACGACTGAGCCACCCAGGCGCCCCTCTTTATCCACTTTTTAATATCTTCATATTCCTACCTGACAGAATGGTTATATTTTTAATTAAAGGAAAACATTTTCTTTAACATGGTGATTATGTTGCAGAAGACCTTGTCAGAGGTTGAGAGAGATCTGAAAAATTCTGAACCTGCATCTAAGACTCAAGCCAAAGGAAAGAGGATGGTTATCCAGGAAGTAGAAAACTCAGAGGACGAAGGTGGAAAGGACAGCAGAAGAGCACAGGAAGACGGTAGTGGAGATAAGAGTAAGACATCTTTCCTCTTTTGGTTATGCAAAAACCTCCCTTTTTATATGATGAGCTGGCTCAAATTTTCTATTTCTACCAAAATTCTTAGTCCACCAAACTTTTTCTAGCTCTACCATGTAAATCCATAAACAAGTTTTTTTTTTCTTTTTTTTAGAGAAGGAGAGAGGTGGGGGGAGGGGCAGAGGGAGAGGGAGAGAGAGAATCAAGACCAGCAGCTGAGCCCAACATTGGGCTCCATCTCATGACCCTGAGCCAGAATCAAGAGTCAAACACTTAACTGACTGAGCCACCCAGGCGCCCCAAGTTTTTTCTTAATGTTTTTCTTACTACAATCTCCTAAACCCATTTTTCTTCTTAACCTGGCACCTTTCTCTAGTGTTCAACTCAATTCCTCATTATCATAGTATATTGACATTATTGATAATTTGTAGGTTAACCTTAAATCCCTCTCCAAGATGATTGTTTTGTATATAGCTACTTGGTTTTAAACCAAATGTATTGACTTCACAGGGATGAATGCATTGTTGGGAAATTGCTATATAAGTCTCTCAAAAATTTTTTTAAATATGTGAAAGAAATAGATATAATTTCACTTCTGGTATAATTTTTTTAACAGAATCTAGACTAGATAAAGCTTCATCTTCATAATATGTAACAATGACAGTTACATCAGCTTTAAGGGGGAGGATGCGCCTACTCCCTTAACAAGGGTGGGAAGTGTGTCTTTACCCCTTTTCTGAGAGCCCCTGAACAACCAAAGGGAAAGTAACAGTTTTGAAAATTATTCATAGGCAAAAATTAACTTGTAAGCAATCTGACAGAATATTTTAATTTTGAGAGAGAAATATAAAATATTCAGTGCATTCAACTTAAAAAAGTAAAGAAGTAAAAGTTTTAATTTTTTTAGTGACAGAAATATAACGTAAAATATACAGCTCAAGACAGAACATCAGTGAAATCAGGGTAAAGACAAAGGGACAAAAAAGAAGGGAGGAAGAGAGAAAAGGAAACTGTAGGAGCACCAGGGAGATGGGAAAGGAAGAGAGGGCATTAAAAGGATGAAAAAGGGAGAAGTTAAATAGTTTTTCAAGGATTGAGACTTACCTTTCAGACAGATTTTAAATAAATTCTGGCAGTAAATATTGTTCTAAGGGTTTATATTTAAGATATCAAGCCAAGTATCTTAAAATTAAAGGAAATCATTTAATATCTTACCTGGAACAAGATACAGTATAAACTAGATCAGTTGATCCTATTTGTAAATTATTATTTAAATATTTACATATAGTAAAAGTGGACTTTTTTGGTATGCAGTTCTATCTAACAGGTGTATAAAATCACGTGACAGGATACAGAACAGTTCCATCACGCCAAACTCTTTCTTGCTGTCCTTTTGGCCAAATTCTTCCCTCACCTCAAACCTTGGTAACCATTGGTCTGCCATAAATTCTTCAAATTTTGGGGGTTGGGAGAGAATACAGTTTCTCCTCTCCCACAGGGACTGTTACGACAATTGTTAGATCACTTAGTGTTGTCCCACAAGTCCTTGAGGCTTTCTTCTTTTTTTCTCACTCTCTCTGTTATTAAGATTGAAAAGTTTCTATTGATCTATATTCAAGTTCACTGATTTTTTTTATTCCTGATCCCAAATGTACTGTTGTTCCCATTTGGTGAATTTTAAATTTTGGTTATTGTGTTTTTCCATTCTAAAATTTCATCTTAGTTCTGGTTGTTTTTTGTTTTTTGTTTTGTTTGTTTGTTTGTTTGATCTTCCACTTCTCTGCAAACTTTTTAAATCTTTCCATTTCGGGAGTGTTTGCCGTTATTTCTTGGAGCATGGTTATAATAGTCACTTAAAGTCTTTGAGAATTCACATCTATGTTATCTGGGGTTTGGTATTACATAATCATCTTTTTCCTTGCCAAATGTGGAGATTTTTTTTCTTCCTCGTTTGTTAAGTAGTTTTGTACTGTATACTAGCAACTTTAAATATTATGATATGCGATTTTCAGTCTTATTTAAATCTTACAGAGAATTTTTTTTAAGCAGTTAAAGTCTGGTTAGGTTTGGGTAACAGTTTTCCTGGCTGATTTCTGTGAACTATGGTTCTAATGTCAGTTTAGTTTCAGAACCTTTGCAGCGCTATTTGGATCTGCCCCACCTGTACACCACTCAGTGGCCAGCTGTTGTCTGGGCAGTGGTCTTCCCCCATAATTCATTTCTCAAAACTTTTAGTATGCTGTTTAGGATCACATTATGTATGATGTGAGCCCGGGTCACATGCAATTGTTTTCTTGAGCTCCCCCTTCTCTGTGATTCTTTCCAGCTCTTTCTGGCACCCAGAGGTTTTCCTTCCTATTCCTCTAGTTAGAAAGGCAGACTTAATTACCCCTTTCTACCACACACTTCCCATGACCCTGTGCCTCCAGGACCGAGCAGCAAGAGGACAGAGAAGAACAGCAATGGGAACATTCTTGGGACCACAGTTTCTCCGACCAGAGATAAGAGTTCCTCTCCCTCAAAATCTCACGTACCTGTTGGCTGTTACTGCCACTGCAGCGGATGTAGGATTGCCTGGGGGTTGGGATCGGACAGAAAGGAAAAACAAAACAAAAAAGAAACCAAGATTCTGGCACCAGCTCCGGATTTTGGACAGCCTTTGAACCAGGTTAGGAGATGACAGAGGAAAGAAAAATGAGAAGCTCACTGCTGGTCTGGTGGCTTTTCAGGTTCTAGGCCCTTTTCCCAGCTGGCCTGCTACCATTTACTTTTCAGTGTCCTCCTTTGGCTACTCCATCAATTCTGTCTCAGGTTTTTAATTATATTTAGGGGGAGAGATGGGTAGAGTGTGTTTATTCCATCTTGACAGAACTGCCTTTCATATGACTATTTTTTTGAAGGATTAGCACATTTGAAGAACTATAAAAGTTGCTTATTTAGGTTATTTTATTTAATCCTCAAGGGAGCTATAACCCACACTTTTATAGATTAGGCAATGGAAGCCTAGAAAGGTTTAGTTATTTGCCACATTTGCATGGGCTGTAAATCACATGGCTAGGACATGGCCCTAAACCTGTGTGACTCCAGTGTCTATCTCATAAAAGTGGTTAGTGGATGCCAACTAAGAAAGTATAGGTTCTATAAAATCCAGACTGAACATCACCAGGCCACCTTGTCAAAGAAACAGATGTAATTTGGTGTTTATCTCCCTCGTGCTTACTGATGTTGTACCAAAACTCTTATCAGAAGCTGAACCTATGTTGAAGAGCAAGTGAGTTAAAGACTAATGTGATAATTTTTGATTAAAAAAAGGAGCATAGGAACTGAATAGACATTTTTCCAAAGAAGACATTCACATGGCCCATGGGTATAGGAAAAAGATGCTCACATCACTAATCATCAGGAAAATGCAGATCAAAACCACAATGAATCACAGACCTGTACCTCTGAAACAAATAATACATTATATGTTAAAAAAAAAAAAAAAAAGATAGTATGAAGGGAAAAATGAAGGGGGGGAGTCGGAGTGGGAGACGAACCATGAGAGACTATGGACTCTGAGAAACAAACTGAGGGTTCTAGAGGGGAGGGGGGTGGGGGGATGTGTTAGCCTGGTGATGGGTATTAAAGAGGGCACGTTCTGCATGGAGCACTGGGTGCTATACACAAACAATGAATCATGGAACACTACATCAAAAAAAAATAAATAGGGAAAAAAAAGAAATATCATAAAACATAAACAGAAAAGCATACATAGAAGAGCATGGATGTAGAAAAGGGGTTGAAGAAAATGTGGAAATTAAAGAATGTTAGTTAAGTCTAAAAAAAAAAAAACAAACCACAATGAGATATCACCTCAAATGTGTTTGAATGGCTGTCATCAAAGAGACGAGAGATAACAAGTGTTGGTGAGGATGTGGAGAAAAGGGGACCCCGTGTACTGTTGGTAGGAATGCGAACTAATGCAGCCACTATGAACAACACTCTAGAGGTTCCTCAAAAGATTAAAAATAGAGCTCCAATCTGGTCCAGCCATCCCATTTCTGGTTATATGTCCAAAAGAAATGAAACCACTATCTTAAAAGAGATATCTGCACCCCTATGTTCATGTCAGCATTCTCAATAGCCAAGACATGGTAATGTTGCAGGATTTCTTTTCCCTCAGTGCCCGTGGTTCTTGGTCACGCCACCTTGAAGTATGAAGAGGTAGACCAGACAGAGTGGTGGGCAGCAAAGCAAGGTTTATTGAGCGATAGTACAAAGCTCCCGAAGAAGGAGGGGATCTGAGAGGGTTGCCACCAGAGTTTCTCAGTCTAGGGGTTTTTATGGGCTTGCTGGTGGGCTGTATTAATCTGATTAACCCTCCACACACCTGTCATCCAATCAGGCTTTTGTCATCTATCTATCACGTGGGAGAGGGCTCCTTCCAGGGTGGTGTAAAATCCTTTCAAGGGTGGTTTCCTCTTGGGGGTGGGGAGGGCCCTTGTCCCTGCCTTCCTTTCTTCCAACTATCCTTCATCAATAACAACCTAAAGTGTCCTTCAGCAGATAAATGGATAAAGAAAATGTGAGACACACACTCATTTAAACACTAGAATATTACTAGGCCACAAAAAAGAAGGAAATCTGCCATTAGCAAAAGCACGGGTGGACCTTTAAGACATTATGCTAAGTGAAATAAGTCAGACAGAGAAAGATGAATACTGTGTGATCTCACTTATGTGTAGAATCTAAAAAAAAAGCCAAATTTGTAGAAATAGAGAGTAGAACAGTGGTTGCCAGAGGTGGAGGCTTTTGGGATAAGTTGGTCAAAGAGTACAAACTTCCACCTGTAAGTCTGGGGGAGGTAATGTACAGCACGGTGACTGCGGTTAACAATATGACATTCTATACTTGAAAGGTGCTAAGAAAGTAGATCTTAAATGTTCTCACTATAAAAAAAAGGTTATGTGAGGTGATGGATGTGTTAAGTAACCTTACTGTGGTAATAATTTTGCAATATATATCTATACCAAATCACGTTGTACACTTTAAACGTATACAATGTTATATGTCAATTATATCTCAATAAAGCTGGGGAGGGACTGGAGATACTAAAAGGCCCTCCTCCCACCTAGAGATAAACAGGAAAGGGCTAATCATTAAACAATGAGTAATTACTATTCTGTGATTAGAAAAGTGAGTCAAGATTGTTGTGTAATATTTTTTTTTTAAGATTTTATTTATTTATTTGACAGAGACACAGCGAGAGAGGGAACACAAGCAGGGGGAGTAGAGAGGGAGAAGCAGGCTTCCCGCCGAGCAGGGAGCCCGATGCGGGGCTTGATCCCAGGAGCCTGGGATCATGACCTGAGCCGAGGGCAGAGCTTAACTGGGATCATGACCTGAGCCGAAGGCAGACGCTTAACAACTGAGCCACCCAGGTGCCCCAGATTGTTGTGTAATATTAATCATTTAATAGACTGATGTTTCTCTCTGAGTTAGGTGGTTATCCATAACATCAGAACCACAGAGAAACAATGTTCCCATTCAGATCTCCAAGCAGCCAGAGCTTTAAGAGAACCATTTCTTTTTTTCTTTTTTTTGAGAGAGAGAGAGCATGGGGCGGGGGGGGGGGGGGGGGGGGGGGGGGGGGGGCGCATAGGAAGGGTTGGGGTAGGGGTAGGGGCAGTGGGGGAGAGAGAGAGAATCTTAAGCAGGCTCCACACCCAGCACAGAGCCCAACACAGGGCTCTATCCCCCAACCCTGAGATCCTGACCTGAGCGAAATCAAGAGTCGGAGGCTCTACCGACTGAACCACCCAGGTGCCCCTGAGAGAACCATTTCTGATCTTGTCATTTGTGCCCCTCAATAATTATTTTGTAGATTAGGGAATACATAAAGATATGTGAAATTCCGAAAATAAAAATGTCTTGATAGGAATATAAATTTTAAGACTAGTTAGTTCCCTTTTTTCAGGAAAGCAAATCAAGATTAGCTGGGATAAATAGCTGGAAGCTCAGAAGTAGTCCTTTTAAGATAAAATAAAGTCAATAGGACTGTAGTCCTTTTAAGATGAAATAAAGTCAATAGGACTGTCTTATGCTCACCTCTACCAAGTTCCATTGTTAGAGGACATGTAAAGAGAGGTCCTGGAGCCTTGGACAAGACAGGAGAAATCCAAGTCACTTTTAGGAAATCCTGTTAAAGCCCAGAGGGAGGTCATCAGGATGGAATCCTTGCATATGTTTCCCCATCCCACCACATTCCAAAAGAGAATTCTTAGTCATGATGGGCTATGATGCAGGGAGCCCTGAAGCCCCTGGGAAAATGCAGCTTTGACTGTTGTGTAACCTCAGCTGATAATGCTGCTCACCTGTAAGCACCACTCGGATTGGCCAGGCCCAGTTCATCCCGACTGAGGTATAACGTAGCCAGTGGATTTGATTTAATAGCTGACAGTTATTGATCACCTGCTCTGTATCAGGTACTGAGACAAGACCATTGACGATTGTCCTTCTAGGGACGAGTTTGAAGAAACACCTATTTGCCAGGCTGATTAGACCCAAGGATTTGAGATCCTGGGCTTTCTTGGGAACTCCCCATCTATTTGTGTTTTCCTTCGCTAGTGGAGAGCATTTAGACGTGACCATCACCATACGACTAGCTGTCAGAGACTTTGGTATTTATTCTGTCTTCTTACAGAGTCTGTGAGAAGTAATCAGAGGAAAGTAACCATCTAGCCTCCTTTGTCGTGCTGTTGCTTATTCCCTACTTAAAAATGAAATATAAGAAAATTAAATAGTAACTTGCAAACAGAAGAATAAAATACAGTTATTTCTCTTGTCCTAGAATTGGTGGGATCAGGACGGGGGAAGGGTAGGGATTTCAAGGAGTTAAAACAATAGATAAAATCATGAAAAGAAAGGTGAATGATGTTGACTGTGTATAAGTGAAAAACCACTATCAGTCAGATGCTATAAAAAAATTAAAAGGTAAATGACAAACTAGGAAAAATGGCAAGGGGTTGGTAACCTTATGATATGAAGAGCTTTTCCAAAACAGTAAGAAAATGTTAAAAGAGCCCAGTACTAAAATGAACAAAGCATATGAACAATTAATCACTAACGGAGAAATTAAATGATCAACAAATTTTGTACTGCTAACAAAAAAAGAAAATAGATTATTTTTCTCTCCCATCAAATTGGCCAAGATGGGGGATTAAAAAAAAAAAAAAAAAGAAAGAAAGAAAGAAAGAAAAGTATCCTTTGTTGTCAAGGGTAAAGTGAAATAAGCATTCTTTTTTTTTTTTTAATTGAGATAGGATCCATATATCATAAAATTCATCGTTTTCAAATTCAGTGGATTTTAATATATTCACAAGGTTGTACAACCATCACCACTGTCTAATCCTGGCACATTTTTATCATCACAAAAGAAATCTCATACCCATTAACAGTCACTTCCATCTCCCTCCCCTGGCAACCATTAATCTACTTTCTGTCTCTGTGGCTTTGCCTATGCTGAATATCTCATATAAATGGAATCATACAACATGTGGCCTTTTGTGTCTGGCTCCTTTCACTTAGCATAAGATTTTCAAGGTTCATCCATGTTGCAGCATGTATCAGTACTTTACTCCTTTTTATGGACAAATAAACCCCATTGCATGGATAATACCACATTTTCTCTATCCATCTGTTGATGGACATTTGGGTTATTGCCACTTTTTTGGCTCTTCTGAATAATGTGGCTATGAAATTCATGTACAAGTTTTGTGTGTGTGTGTATGTTTTTAATTTTCTTGGGTATATACCTAGGAGCAGAATGCTGGATTATATGGTAACTCTTGTTTAACTTCTTGAGGAACTGCCAGACTGTTTTCCAAAGTGGCTACACCATTTTATAGTCCCACCAACAATATATGAGGATTTTAATTCCTCCACATTCTTGCAAATGCTTGTTATGGTTTGCCATTTTGATTATAACCATTATAATGGGTGTGTGAAGTGGCAACTCCTTATAGTTTTGATTTGCATTTTTGTAATGACTTATTATGTTAACCATTTTTCTGTGTATATTATTATTGTTATTTGTGTATCTTCTTTGGAGGAATGCTTATTCAAGTCCTTTGCAGCCTAATTTAAGAATTAGGTTGTCTTTTTATAGTTGCATTATAAGTGTACTTTATATAGTCTGGATACTAGACCCTTGCAGGTAAGATATATGGCTTGCACATAATTTCTCCCATTCTGTGGGTTGTGTTTTTACTTTCTTGATAATATCCTTTTACGCAAAGTTTTTAATTTTGATGAAGTTCAATTTATTTTTTCTTTTGTTTCCTGTGCCTTCGGTGTCCTATATAAAAATCCATCACCAAATCCAAGGGCATGTAGATTTACCCCTTTGTTCTCTTCTAAGAATTTTATGGTTTTAGTTCTTATATTTAGGTCACTGACTTATTTTGATTAATTGAGGTAGGAAGGAGTCCAGCTTAGCTTTTTTTTCAGCATGTAAAAATCCAATTGTCCCAACACCATTTGTTAGACTATGCTTTCCCCATTGAATGGACTTGACACCCTTGTCAAGAATCAACTGGCCATAGATGTATGGGTTTATAGAATCTCAGTTCTATTCTATTGGCCTAGATGTCTATTCTTATGTCAGTGCCACACTGTTTTGATTACTGAAGCTTTTAGTAAGTTTTAGAAATCAGAAGTATAAGTCCTTTGATTTGTTCTTCTTTTTCAAGATCGTTTTGACTACCCTGGACCCCTTGAAATTCCATATGAATTTGAGGATCAACTTTTCCATTTCTGCAGAAAAGGCTGTAGAATTCTGATAGGGGATTATGTCAGATCTGTAGATCACTTTGGATATCTTAACATTAAGTTTTCCTATATATGATCAAGAGATATCTTTCCATTTGTTGGTTTTCTTCCAGTAATTTGTATTTTTCGGCGTACAAGTCTTTCACCTTCTTGGTTAAATATATTCCTAAATATTTTATTCATCTGGCTGCTACTGTATATGGAATTGTTTTTGTAATTTTCAGATTGTTCATTGCTAGTGTATCTTGTACCCTGAAACTGCTGAATTTGCTTTTTAGCCTTAGTAGTAGTAATGTGTGTGTGTGTATTCTTTAGGATTACATATACCCTCCAAATATAAACACACACACACACATATATATACATAATATAAAATATAATCACGTCATCTGTTAATAGTTTTACTTTTTCCTTTCCAATATGGATGGTTTTTATTCAATTTTTTTTGCCTAATGATGAGGCTACAACTTCCAGTATAATGTTGAGTAGCTGTGGTGAAGACAGCATCCTTGTCTTGTTCTGAACTTCAGGGGAAAACTTTGAGAATTTTACCATTGATATGATGTTGACTGAGTTTTTCATAAATTACTTTATCATTTTGAGAAATTTCACTTCTGGTCATAGTTTTCTGTTTTTTATCATGAAAGGGTGTTGGCTTTTGTCAAATGCCCATTCAATGTAAATAATGATCATGTGATTTTTTTCCCCCTTATTCGATTAATGTGGTATGTTGTATATTGATTTTGTACTGTTGAACTACTTCCTGAGATAAATCCCACTCGGTCATGGTGTATAATCCTTGTACTATGCTGTTGGATTTGGTTTGCTAGTGTTTTGTTGAGGATTTCTGCATCTACCAACTACCCAAACTACTGAAGGCTACTGAAGTGAGTCCTCATGGCTTTAGATCTAATGGTTGTCGGTAGGCTTTAGGCAGCTGATACTGCTGGCCATCCCTTCTTTTGATATTTGTTATTCTTGACTCCTTCCTCCCTGAAATACTCTTTCTTCTTGGTTTCTGAGGCAGTACTCCCTCCTGGGCTTTCTCTCATTTCGAGATACTCCTCCATCTCCACTGAAGATTTTTCTTATTATTATCCTTTACATGTTAGTATTTCTTAGGGATCCTCCGGAAGATGGGAGTGACCTCATCCACACCCAAACTCCAATGATCCTATTTATATCAGCAACTCCCAAGTCCATTGGGACTTACTGAAGACTCTAGATAAGGCCACTCCTCTGAGCTACATTTGGAGCCACCTCCTGACCAACTCCGCTGGAATGTCCCTCAGGTAGTACAGTACACGCCAGGACTCACAGGGCTTTCAGGGTCAGGCCTCGGCTTACCTCCAGAGACTATCAAAGTTGTTCAAGGACCCTTCGATCTTAAGGAGAGAGGTATGCCTTTCAGTTCATTTCATTTGAATCCCATAAACCAGTTATGCTGATTTCTAGCTCTCTTTGCTCTAGGACAATCTTTAGCTTTTTCCTTGTGTCTTTGTTGCCTTATTTATAAAGTGGGGATGATAATACTAGGTATGAGGATTAATGATAATGAAAAACGGTGTATGTAAAAATCTTGACTCATATTAAGTTCTAAATAAACTGCAGCTATTTAGTAATAGTACTGGTCAGACGTGAGGGCATAATATACAAGGGAATGGAGAATAATACTAAACTGTCTATTGTTTCTGTTGACACTGATCTGTGCTTTCATCTGTTTTTATGCTGGGTGGGGACTTGAGCAGCAGATACCAGACGAAGAAGACTGGAGTCTTGCTCTAATAATCCTACTGGGTCCAATCTGGGGATTTATTGCTATAACAAGATCTTTTTATTCTTTTCATAATGAAGCCTCTTTTGGTTATTACACTGTATAGAAACCCATACTGACTCATTAGTGTGTTTTTACACTCAGTGCTTGCCTTAAGGTGACCATCCACTGATTTTCACTTAAATACTCCTGCTTTTCTATTCCCCCTGTCCTTGTGGTTCAAATCCTAGCTTTACCATTCATGAAACACAGTGGAAAATATATCCATTAAAAATCAGGTTAGAGGAGCACCTGGCTGACTCAGTCCCGCTCAGTGGTGCAGTATGCGACGCTTGATCTCCAGGTCTTGAATTCAAGTCCCACGTTGGGCATGGAGCCTGCTTTAAAAAAATCAGATTAGAATTTGTTAAAACAGAAAGCTTGGAAGTCTCTGTACTTAAGTGTTTTTTCTAACAGTGCTGTGAAATAATTAATTGCTTTGTTTTAAATATTTTTTGCTTTGTTTTAAATATTGATAAGACACCCACCAATGAAATATTTATACATCATTTTCATATTTAAAAATAATAGATTGAAAAAATCAATTATTAAAGCTATGATTAATGCCTGAAGTCTTTCGATCAAGATAAAGGAATTTAGCTTGAATAAGACACTGTTAGGAAAATTTACTGTTTTTTAAGGCTCACTTTAAAAACTTGGTGCCTATTTTATGTAACTTCTTTGCTAAATTCATGTTAAAATGGTCACTTGGATTTTATTTCACTTTCAAATTATCTTTCTCTCCCAGTTCTTTACATTAAAAGGGTACCCTGATCTTGGGTGCAATTATCGTATTCAAGGTTTGCTAACTTCATGCTTTCGTAAATCGTAAATGGGAGAAAGGTACGTTTTTTTGTAAGCTGTACCTGGCCACAGATGCTTTTACTCAGGGAATGATTTTGAGAAGCCGTGCTCGCGTTCCAAGCCCGTCGGCGTTCAACGAGTTAACTACGGGTGCCTCCCGTGCGTGGCCCGGGCAGCGCGCGGCCCGGCGGTCAGCCCCCCGGCAGACGCGCGCCTGGAGGTGCCGGGAACCGCGCTGCCCCGCCCGCGGGGGCGGTGCCCGCCCGGCCTCCGCCGCGACCCGCCCCCGCGCGCGCTGCGCCGCGCGTCTGCGCCGGGCACCCCCGCGGCCGCCGCGGTAGGTAGTTTCTCCTGATGATGCAAACACTCGCTTCCCGCATCCACTTCCCACAGAGGCCGCGGAGCCGGCGGGAGCCGGGAGCGCCGCGGAGCCGCGCGCCATGGGCAACATCCAGAAGAAGCTGACCCGCAAAAGCGAGGGCGGCAAGCGGCCGGAGAGGGGCGCGCCGCGGCGGGGTCGGGCGCCCGGATCCGGCGCGGACAAGCGGGGCCGACCGCGGGCCCCCGAGGCGGCAGGCAGCGCCAACCAGCACCCGGGCAGCGGGCGGGGCGCCGGGGACCCTGCCGCCGCCGCGGCCCCCGTCCCCGCCGCCACGCTCGGCCCCGCGGGCTTGAAGAGCCAGGGCAACGAGCTGTTCAAAAGCGGCCAGTTCGCCGAGGCGGCCCTCAAGTACTCGGCGGCGATCGCGCAGCTGGAGCCTGCAGGTAGGCGAGAGCTGCGCCCGCGCCTCCCCGGACCCTCGGGCTGCGGCTCTCGGGACGTGTAGGGCCGCCGCCCGGATGACAGGCGCTCGCGTCCGTGCAGACCGGACGGAGGGCGGGGTGGGACCGACCTGGGCGCGCGGCACCTCGGAATGCGTAGCATGTGCCCGGGCGGGGCGCGTCTGCATGCGTCCCTCACGGCCTCGCCCTCCGAGGCCCCTGCGGGCACCGGGCGCTCCCCGGGCTCCGCGTGAGGGGCGGGCCGTAGGACTGCAGTGCCCCCGGAGACCTCAGTCGTCTCGTCGTGCTGGGGAACTGTGATTGCGCTCCTGGAGTTTAACCGTATTTAATTAAATGTGATTTTAGGAAGTGGAAGTGCAGATGATCTAAGTATCTTATATTCAAATAGAGCAGCGTGTTACCTAAAAGAAGGAAACTGCAGCGGCTGCATTCAAGATTGTAACAGGTAAACTGCGCGTTTTCAGGTTTGTCAAGAGATTACCATTTCAGTGTGATGAATGAATGCAGTATTTAATTTCTTACCGAATTTTTTTCATGAATCTAATTTCTTAGACACTTTAAAGACATGTTCATTGAATTATACCGAAAAATGATACATTTTTCTACTTCATATATACAAAGACAGTTAATAGAAGAATGCAAACTTTTTTCATTTACACAGCCGTCACTTTAATCCATGCTCTTTTCATGTCAATTTTAGACTTTTGGAGAAGCCTTTCCTCTAGTCTCTTTGGCTCCTCCACTGTAGCATCAGAACGACTTTTCCTGAAGCATTATTTTGTGTTTCAAACAGGTATTCAGTGGCTCAGTGTGGTGTTGCAGATAATTACAAGCTCCTCTTACCTCCTTGCCCCCCAAACAAGCTTTCTGCTCTCATTTGGGCCACTGTGATGCCCTCTGCACATCTTTGCTTCTGAAATCCCTGCTCAACTGCCCCCTCTTCTTTGCCTTCCTGGTCACCTCAGGCTTCCTGGTCACCTGCATGGCTATACCCCTTGCACGGTCATTCTCACACCTGTGGGTACTTGTGTTATCCACTACAATGGATTTTCAGCTCCGTGAAGTCAGGAACCGTGTTGTAGACCGCTTTGCAAGCACTATAGTCACCCGTGGTACTCAACAAGTTACATACTGAGGTTGGTGAATGTATTTACATGAATAAAAAGTACTGTTTTCTTCCACCATTATGTAATAAGCCTGCTTCAGGAGCCCTTTGGAAAGAAGCTACTATTAGTGCATCTAAAAAATAACTTGTGTGTCCTGGCTTGACCCTCACAGTCCTGGTTTACTCTCCTTGTCTGGTAAAATTACTAATATTACCCGTTTTCACTCTCAGAAGTCCTAGGTTGAACAGTAACTTGTGGACAACCTCATTATAAGAAGAACAATTTATTATTTTTTTCAGTGTTAGTATCAGTATATTGATATGGGTAAAAACTTGCCAATTTCTGTGTCTACAGTTTAAAAAGAAGGTGTTGAGGGGCTTGGATTTTTTTTTTTTTTTTTTGCCAATTTTACATATTCAGATTTAAAATAAATACTATTTATATTCACTTGGCCCTGACTGTAGACCCGTCCACTGTTGTGCTGGCTCACACTACTTATTACGTTTTTAGGAGCTGGTCGAAGTCAAATTAGTAGCTTGAAATCTGCCATGGTTGGAGTACTAACACCATGAAAATTGGCAGGCACCTCAAATCTGGGTTTTTCTCCTCAGGAGAGCCAGTTGTTAAACATTTACCACTGCACTTAACTAGTAAGACCATGTGAATTTGTGGAATATCAAGTACATTGTGGTTTGCAGCCAAGAACCTTCACAGCACAAGTGTCTGTGGCCAGCACGTTAACCTTCAGATTTATCTTAGGTCTTGCTACAGTGAGTGAGTTCAGGACTACAGTTCAAACTTGGGAACCCTACAGTTAGGGCTACTGCAAAACAGTGGAGTCACTTTATCCTTAAGTGAGATAGTTTAAGGTAGCAGACATTTTCTTGCTAAAATTTGTTGT
The DNA here is from genome assembly GCF_004348235.1 of Phoca vitulina. Classification (NCBI taxonomy): domain Eukaryota; kingdom Metazoa; phylum Chordata; class Mammalia; order Carnivora; family Phocidae; genus Phoca; species Phoca vitulina. The sequence goes on from NW_022589728.1 coordinate 45,820,509, forward strand.
GTTTCAGTGTAGATCTGGGAGGAAGTCAAAGATGGGATTCCAGCCATGGTGTCTAGGAGGCTAGAATGGAGGTTTGTCTGGAAGGAGAGCAGGAGACGGCCTGGGGAGGGGGCAGGGGTGGAGGGAGATGGGCGGTGGTTTAGTTAAGATGTCCTTAGATAAGAGCTGTGTTCTAGGCCAAAGAATCCTGCTTTGCTGGTCAGTACTGACCTCTCTGGAGCCCGACCTACTTAGATGTTTTCTTGATATCTGGCATATGAGTCCCAACATAAGGGGCATGAGGTGATTTTATTCCAAAGCAGTGAACCTCAGACTACTTTTTTTTTTTTTTAAACTGTTTTGTTTTGTTTTTTTAATTTATTTGACAGAGACACAGCGAGAGAGGGAACACAAGCAGGGGGAGTGGGAGAGGGAGAAGCAGGCTTCCCGCCGAGCAGGGAGCCCGATGCGGGGCTCGATCCCAGGACCCTGGGATCATGACCTGAGCTGAAGGTAGACGCTTAACGACTGAGCCACCGAGGCACCCCTCAAACTACTTTTAATGCCAGAAAACTTGATTTGCTTTTGTAAACATGTTGAAATAAATGTATTTAAATCTGTATGAACTAGGAATCATTTAGTAGCAGAAATAGGACTATTTTCACCTCAAGAGGATTACATACATTTTAATGAAAGCCTATGTTTTAGTTTTTCACTTAATTGTCTCTGCTCTTTGGAGAGTTGTTAGTGTGCCCATGAGCCCTTATTCTAAGACAAGTGGTAGCAGGAGTCAAACTGAAAAAAAACTCAATTGGGGCAAACTTTAAAATAAGGGAGAGGGGAACCTATGAATTAGCTTTCATAGATTGACCTATGAGAATAACTTAATGCAGTTTGGGGGAAAAGTGTTTAATTTTACACATCTGAACTCCTGGGGCCTCCTCTGAAACACTTCCTCTGAGGTGTATCCCAGGGGTGTGCTGAGAGGATCACTGTTGGGAGTATAAGGGGGATTTGAGGAGCTCAAGGGGCTCTGGGCCTTGTCCCTCTCCTGACCACAGCATCTCCATGTTTCTATTTTAGGCTTCGAGATAAACCATGAAACAGGGCAGAAGTTTAAAACCATTATCCTAGAAATTGCTTTATGTTCTCAGAATTGTTTATCAGCTTAAAAAAAAAATCCTCTTCCCATCTGCCAGAGAATCTTTTTGGGTTATCTAAACTACACCAAAAGAATCTTTCGGTGACTTTCCATTGAGGATATTTTGACAGACTCACTAAAAATGAACATTGCCTGGTAATTTTCTGCTTTTGCTCCTCTTTGCTTCTCTCTGACTGGCTTCAAATTACAAGACTCTGTAGGGTCTTAACTGTATTAACTTGAATAGTTAAACCTTTGTGAGCTCTGGCTTAAAAAGTTCTCTCTGTTTTTATGAATGAATGCCCTTTTTTTTTTTTTTTCCTTAGTGGAATTTCCATTTATAAGCTCATATTCACTTTCAGGATTGTGGTTAAAGAGAAAAAACCTTGCATTTACTGGGCTGGGAGTGCTAAAAATTAAATGCATCATCTTGCTCAGTGTTATATTCCACGCCTACCTGGGCTCTGTCTTGAGTGGCTGAAAAGCACCTTGGGCGTTGGAAGTCTGTGGTGACCTGGGGTAGTTGTGGTGACATGGGGTAGTTGTGTGAGTATCGTACATGTTTGTCATCTGGGTTCATGTTGTTAATATCCCCTAAGCATGAAACTAAGCTAGATTTAAGGCAGTGGTAATGATGCTCAGAAATCGGTTTTCTATTAAGTAGGAGTTTTTACTTGATCTTAGTTTTACTTTTAAAGTAACTTTTATTGGTTATAAAAGTAATACATATGTGTTAAAGAAAAAAATGTAAAGCCCAGTACAGTACAGGGGAGATCATTAAAGTAACCCCCAGTGGTAACACCTGGGCAGAATGAAGTTGGTTAGATTATAGAGCACTGAAGCTCGTTCGTGACGCCTGTATGGTGCGGAGCCCGGGAGCACAGCGCCCTTTGCGGTGGAGTGTCTGTACAATGTGGAGAATTGTGAATGACTCCAACGAAGTTCCCTTATTGATTGTGCTTTTGGATGCGTGAGGGAGGCAGAGCGTAGGTTCGCTTGTGGGGCGTGGGGTGTTTGCTGAGTGCCTCCTGCGGGCCAGGCGCTGATGTCAGCCGTGGGGACAGTCACTGCCCTGGCTTTCCTGAAGCTGAAATTCAGAAGAACTGCCCTGTGGGCAGATCAGGCTCAGTTCCCCTCCGCCTCCTCACCTGCAGCATGAACGGATGACTGTTGACCTTGCGGGCTTGGGCAGTGCGAGGAGCGTCTGCAGTGGCTCGCACCTGGCAGGTGCTCTGTCAGCATCCCCTTGCCAGATCACTGTAGACGGGGATAGACAGCAGATCCCCAAGACTGTTGGAGAACAAGTAAAGCAGCCCTCACTCGTGCTTTCCCTGAAGGAAGTTAAACATGTAGCAGAAGAGTGAACCTGAGGAGCAGACCTGCCATCCCTGGTGTGGACAGCCCAGGGCAGCAGACAGTCCCTGGTGGGGTGTGTAGAAAGTAGGCTCTTGCTAGGATTTCTACTCGCCGTGCTTTACAGTTTCAGTTAAGTTCGTTAAAACGAAGAGTGTGATAGTTTTCGTACATAATTACAATCTCTGGATTGTGTGCTTTATTTCAGAATGTCATGAAGTCCGTTGTGTAGCGAAGTAGCTTTAAACAGTTACTTCAAACAAAACCAAGGAACATAACCTTCAAATACATCTCTAGTGATGTTGGAGATACTTCATAGCCTTAACAAATGCAAGATGAAAATTCATGACTTAACAAATCATCGTACACTTACTTCCTTGATTCCCTCTGGTCTATTTTTGAAGCCCTTTGCCAGCAAGTAAATCATAATAAACTGACCTTTAGGGAGCTGATTTTCTTTTCTTTTTTTTTTTTTTTTAAAGATTTTATTTATTTATTTGAGAGAGAGAGAATGGGAGACAGAGAGCATGAGAGGGGGAGGGTCAGAGGGAGAAGCAGACTCCCTGCTGAGCAGGGAGCCGGATGCGGGACTCGATCCCGGGACTCCAGGATCATGACCTGAGCCGGAGGCAGTCGCTTAACCAACTGAGCCACCCAGGCGCCCTAGGGAGCTGATTTTCAAAACGTAATGTAAGTTTTTGTGGTTCTGTGCTGAGGTGCCTTATTAAACCCAGGTGCGAATGAAAATTTTCCTCTTAATCCATCAGTAGGTAACAAGAATCTATTGAAAGCCTACCTTGTATTTGGTGCCATGGTGGGTTTTGTCAGGGCTTGGGGGGGGAGGGTTTGGGGTATTGGAGAGGGTGGAGCACACTGCCCACTGCCAGGGAGCTCAGTCTCAGCGGGGGAAAAATAAATGCTGACGTGCTTTGCTACTGGTTTAAAATAAAGGAAGTAGGGGCACGTGGGTGGCTCAGTTGGTGCATCCGACTCTTGATTTCAGCTCAGGGCATGATCTCAGGGTTGTGAGACGGAGCCCCTGTGGCGGGCTCCACACTGGAGTGGAGCCTGCTTAGGATTTTCTCTCTCCCTCCGCCACCACCCAAAGTATATAAAATAAAGGAGTAACCGCAAGTTTGATTGTTCTACTCTGAATTTGCCTTTCTAGTATATTCCTAGGTCCTTCGTATGAAATACCAGATATGTTTGTGTTTGAAAGTCCAGTACTACAGTGTATATTCAGTTAGTATAAGTTAAAAGAATAATTTTCAAAACAAACGACATGTAATATTTTTGTCTTCAGGGCTCTGGAACTTCATCCATTCTCAATCAAGCCTCTTCTTCGTCGAGCAATGGCCTATGAAACTTTAGAGCAGTATCAGAAAGCTTATGTGGATTATAAAACAGTGTTGCAAATAGACTGCAGAATCCAGCTAGCAAATGACAGTATTAACAGGTAAGCCAGCCTGAGGTGGTGCCTGAGGTCTAGTTGTTTTCTACTGGAATTACGTGTTTTTCTTCCTCTTCTCCAAGAACGGTGTCAGAGTGTAGACATGTCCTTGGTTACTTACTTTGCATGCATGATTTTCACTCCCATCAAAACCAAACAGTTCTCTCTCTCTCTAACTTAATTTCTAACTGTCCTATAATCCATTTTGAGTTGTCCTCTAACACCTTTATATTTGTTTCCTGGTCCATTAATTACTGTTCAGTAAATTTTTTTTTTCTTAAGTTCAGCGTATAGATCTTCTTTGCTGTTGTGAATGCACAGAACTTAATTTTAGTATTTGTAAATATCTGTGGCATTAGGAAGGTGTTTCCAGTGATGATGTAAATCACTAGTAATTCTAGCACAAGATCCAAAAATGTAGTGAAAACTGCCATATCGAATCTTCTTCTCCTACAGGGTTTGCACATGCTCAATGCACCACCTCTGTCAGTGGAAGCGTAACTGTTGTTTCTCCTCAGGAGAGTGGATGTCTTCATGAGCCTGCTAGATTTTGTGTTATATGCCCTTTAAATAGACACTCATCTAGGATGAGTATTAATTTATCATGGTGAAATAGCAAAGAATTTGGATCTAATTTATGTTATGACCTATTTACCCCCTGAGTGAGCATGGGAAGGTAAGAATTTCCAGACTTCATAAATTCCTTTCAGGTGAGATTAAAAAAATGATGAGTTGGATAATATTTCTAGTTATGTATACTATTTTCTGATCCCATTTGTCCAGAGTATAGCTTCTTATGTGCGTTACACTGTGCCCCGTGTTGGTCTGGCCTGCCCTGCCCTGCCCCGCTCCCCCCCGCCCCGCAAAAAGACAAAAAGCAGCAAAATAACAATCTCTGTATTTAAGCAAACCAGAATATAGCCAGGGGGAAAAACATAAGACAGATTATCCCCACCGGTGAAAATATATTAGTAAGGTGGGGAAATCACAGAGAGGCCAGGCCCCTTTGGTCTGTGTAGGCTTTAGTTGTTGGAGAGCAAGCGCTTGAGGTGGTCTTTGAAGAGCACTGATAGGAGGAGACCTTGAGCAAAATTGTGCAAGATGAGAATGGCATGTTTTAGATTAATTCATTTTATAAAATCATGCCTTACCTCCCCACATGGTCCCACCGCACTTTGGAGAAGACCGTTGGAAAGATCTGTGTGTAGAGCCAACAGCCATTTCCTGGAGTGTCCACTCTGGTCACGTGGAACCTGTCTGATCCCAGCCTAACTGGAAGAAAGAGATATGCATTGGCAATTGGACCTGGGGCCAGATCAAGCCTTGGGCATTCACAGCCTCCTTGCTCTTGAGCTTGAAAATCGGGCAGCGTCACCTGGGAGGTCTCAACCATTTGCCCTGTGGCACAGCTGCCTTGCTGAAATGTCATCTGCTGCCTCCTCATATGTGCCCGGAGGCTCTTTTCCCCTTTTTTGCCCAGTTAATTTCTTCCTGTCCTTTAGGAGAGAACCTCCTTCCTCTAGGAAATGACTCTCCCTGATAGACCCAGCTCCACCCCACCATACATGTACTTTAGGCGCCCTTCCCACTTCCCCCAGAACACCGTGCCCTCTATTATTACCCAGCTTCCATATCGTTTGTAAATTCTCTGTCCCTTTTTGTAAAATTATTTTTCTCTCATTCTATTGAAAGTTCCTTGAGGTCAGGAATTGGGTTTTATCTGTCTGTGTGGTTGAAGTACCTCTTACAGCAGATTCACTCAGTAAGATGTGTTGAATGAATTCATTCTCCAACAGAGCACAGTTCACTCCTGTGGTCGGCTTTTAATTTGCCCATCCTCTGTCCCCGGTCATCTCCAAGGTAGTTGGGCAAGTGGGATCTTCTCCCAGAGCTCGGCTTCCTGTGAGACAAAGCAGGAAGACAGCCGAATTAGCCGACAGAGAGGAAGGGCCTGTTGGAAGGTGTTGGAGGAAAGTGGGTTCATAGTGATGGGCCGGAAGGTCTGACGGGAGAAATAGTTATCTGAGAGGCTGTGATTACTCCTCTTTCTGAACCTTGTGCACTATATATTTTGAAAAAATTGAAGTAAAATTCATGGAACATAAAATTGTCTGTTTAAAGTATGCAGTTGAGTGGCCTTTAGTACATGCACACTTGTACAACCCACCACCTCTCTCTAGTTCCAGAACATTTATCATCCCCAAAGGAAACCCTGTCCCTATTAAGCAGCCACGCATTCTCCCTTCTCTCAGCCCCTGGCAGCCACTTATCTGCTTTCTGTCTTGTCGGTTTACCTGTTCTGGATGGTCCCTGTAAATGGAATCCTAGAGTATGTGCCTTTTGTGTTTGGCTTTTTTCACCTAGTGTGACGTTTTTAAGGTTCATGTTGTAGAATATGTGAGTGCTTCCTTTCTTTTTATAGCTGAATAGCATTCCATTGTATGGGCATAGCACGTTTTGTTTATCCATTCATCAGGTGATGGGCACTGTGGTGGTTTCCATCTTTGGGCTCTTGGGAATAGTCTGTGGGCATTCGTGTGCAAGTGTTTGCACACCTGTTTTCACTTCCTCTTGGAGTATACCTAGGAGTGGAATCGCTGGGTCATGTGGGAATTCTGTGTTTAGCTTTTTGAGGATTGTGTTATACTTTTTATGTGTATTCGTGAAGGTTCGTTTATACAGATTGACTTTTAAGATTCATTCACTTTTTAATTGAACGTTTCTTAGTGATACTTTATAAGAAGATGAGGGGGGCTTTGTCTGGTTTGGCCATATATATTTTTCTGTGAAATATCCATTTTTTAAATTTCACTGTTCCTTTTCACAAATCCCATATTTATGTTTGCTTTTCCATGTGAACAACAGCAGCTTTTTTTTTTTTTTTATTTAAACCTCTGTGTTTATATTTTGTTTCTGTCTTCCATTAACCATGTTCCTCTTTTCCTCTCCAGGAAACTTATATGTTAAATTTCCCTGCATTTACTTATTTACTCCCTGGCAACACATCATCTCTTTTCAGCTGCTTCTTCCTTCCTCTCTGCTGGTAATACAAGTTTTGCTTGAAAATTCTCTTTTCTAAAGCTTTTTTTTTCCTTCTGTAGTTGTGGGTGGTCTTACATTATTTTTTAAAGTTATTTTCTTTACACTAAGATATGTGATATTTGGTTCGCATAACCAAAGATCACTATTGAAATTTCGGTTTAAGAAACTGTAAGAAAAAGTATGTGGATTGTGTTTGTCTCTGTATAAATAGAAAACTGTGCACACAAAAAGTACTATTGAGTTAGCTAACTTGAATGCATTCTACTAATTACCTGTAAATCCTCTCATCTTGGGACACACCTTTTTAAAATCAGTTTCATTTCAACATAACAATAAAAAAAAATTAAAAAAAATAAAAAAAATAAAAATAAAAAATAAAAAAATAAAATCAGTTTCATTTCAAAGACATAGTTCAGTTTTGTTTTTAAACGTAAATATGGTATTTTGTATGTTTAAAATGATGACAAAGTGATGATGGGGATGTTAATCTGAACTTTGTGATGGCCATTAGTAAACATCAATAGTATAAGGGCCCTCCTATTGGACTCCAGTATCCTGTCCTTTCATCTTTATGCATATGAAAACACAGTAAGTGAATAACATTAAAGACAAAAAAAAAAAAAAAAAAG